>NC_139245.1:40125434-40665436 GCF_977018435.1 Lepisma saccharinum
ATATCTAACAATTTGCGAAGTGTAAAACATCAAAATACCAAAGAAAATTTAAAAAAGAAAAAAACACAAAAAATACAAAAGAAAGATGCACTATTTTGTAGTGCTGTAAGAGCGTGCAAGCAACGATGTGTTGAAATGTCGAACCAGCCTAGGTCTTTGAAAGTTGGAGTAAGGTGGTCAAAATATTTGATGTTATAAATAAATGGCACACGTGCATTTTGTATTCGTTGTAGATGTCTTGCTAGTTCACTGTTAAGGTCAACATATGTCAAGTCACAGTAGTCTATTTGCAACAAAACTAGCGATTCCACGAGTGTTTTCTTTATCTCTTGTGGTAAGATGTTTTTTAGGCATTGCAGTGAATGTAATGCTGCATAAGATTTTTTGCATATGGCCTTCACATGGTCACTCCAGATGAGGTTTTCGTCCACAACAATTCCCAGGTCTTTGACCGAAAGTGATAGTAAAATGGGTTTTCCATCTACAAGAATGTCCGGGATGGAGGACTTCTCTGTTGTTGATATGAGCTGCCACGAGCCAATTAAAATACATCTAGTTTTCTCAGCATTTACTCGTAGACCGTTTGCCTGAGACCACTTGCAGTCGTTCATAATATCAGCGTTTAGTGCTTTGACGGCCATATTGATGTTTGTTTTAGGGAACGATAAGTAACATTGGATGTCATCAGCGTACAGATGGTAATTTGTTGATTGAAATTATTCCGATATATCATTTATGTACATGGAGAACAGTAGCGTTCTATACCTTCTATCTGTCATCTGTTTTTGCAAGTGAAACATCCGTATTTTAATTGTTTGTGCATTGTATTTTGTTTCATGGGTAAGAACATACTTGTAAGAACAGGAGTAGAAAAATCTAAACATAATTTAGGAGCTAGCTTTATTATTTGGTTCAAATAAGGGCTAAGAAACCCATGAATCAACTCAGATGTGATCTTAAAACATTTAATTAATTAATTAATACAAAATTGAAGTAAAAGTAATTAATTCTTGCACCAGAGTGGCCATCTGAAAGAAAGCTCTAGTGGCAGCAGCACAAAAAACTATACATAACATTAAAATATTTAGCTGACTCTACCATATTGCTGCAGACTTCAAAATTTGGCTAGCAACAGTGCACACATTTATAATAGCATGTTTATTATTCTGATTTAATAGTACATGTGAGAAGAAAAAACAGTCATTAAAAAACACATACTGTACTTGTTTTTTTGTTTTTTTTTTAAGAAAAGATAATTGGAATTTCCATAAGCAAACTTGAAATACTTTAAGAAGAAAAGAATTAGAACTGAATTTGGAAATTCATTTGCCAGGTGAAAATTTTCAGGCAATCAGGTACCTTGTATTTGTCTATTCCTGGGTAAGAACATATTCTGTTCAGCATCTCATGAGAGAAGTTACTTGTATCAATTCATGTAAGTTGTTTATCTTCATTGATAACAGAGACGTTTGCTCATTTTAATTTCATCGAACAAATAATATTTTTTTAAATGTATTTTCTTCAGCACAATTCATTTTAAATCTCGGATACTAATCTTATGACAAAACTTTGTAGTTTTACATTATATTATTGTAGTATGTATTTCCTTTTTTCCCCTTCCAGCTGTATTGCATTTGTATTATGCAAGGTTCTTCTCCCACTTCCTTCATTGGGCTGGCCTGGTACCCTACAGAGAGCCATTCAAACGGATGTTAGTCCAGGGCTTCGTCAAGGGACAGACTTACCAAGCTAAAGGCACCAGGCAATACCTATCACAGGAGCAGATTGATTTCTCTGGTGGGTAGGATTTATTTTAGAGCTAGACTGATACAAGTATTTCTGCATTTTAGAATTACTCACATTAAAAGTTCTGAGCTGAAACCATGCCATGAGGTATGTCTAAAGGCATTTGTTCATCCGCTCCATTGTCAAAGTCTGTCCGACGTGTTTCCTCATGTAGTACAGACTCTAGCCAACAGATGGCAGGCAGGCCATGTGTTTTGATGTGAACAGATTATCGTGCATTGTATTTGCAGGGTAATGCTAGTAGGAAAATGTCAGAGAGAAGGCGTGCAAGTAAATTATAAACAAAAACACTTTAATTATTTTTTGTGACCCAAAATAGATAATAAAATCATCAGGTGAATCCATACTTATGTTTTTTTCTTTTAAAACTAGGTCAATTACAAGTACTTCACCAACCTCTTTCCTGTCCAAAATAAATGAGAGCTGGGGACTTTGAGGGTGGCACCACAGAAGTCAGCTTTTTGTGGCTGTGGAATTATTCAATGTTCCAGCTTTGTTTATAATATTAATTCATGTCGAGGGGAATAAACAACGTGGTTGACAATGTAAGGCATAAGCAAGTTACTAAAGATATATCCGCGAAACTTACTTGTAAATGTTCTATTAATTCTGGTGGCCTCTGCCACCATCCACTTGGGAACATCGAGAGGCCACCGAAATTAATAGAACATTTACAAGTAAGTTTTGCAGATATATCTTTAGTAACTTGCTTATGCCTTATATAATATTAATGTTGGCCAATAGGAATGTTGTATATATTGTCTTAATCCTGTTTGGAATTCTTGCATTTATAATCTAGAAGAAATATCTTTGATACTGTACAACTACTACTTTTTTCTCTTCTTCAATGTTGTACATTGGTACAGATAAATACATCAAAAAGTAATGATAGTCAATGAATTATGTAAAATGTGATAGATTGAGAGGCAGGTGAAGTTAAGTTGCCAAGTAATTTGTCATTCATCTTCAGGTGGAGGTTTGTGTATTGAGGCATTTGATGGAACATAAAAACATGTTCATGCAAAGGGGTCTGCTTACAAAAAACATGCTGTTTTCCTTTTTGCATGACTGAACATCCTCTACATACATTAATACAGTGGAACCTCGATTTTACATATTTCAGGGAACCAAACTGGAAAAATGTCAAATCAAATAAAATTTTATAACATTTTGCTATGTTGGAACTATGAAGATTATGATGCAGGAAAATGTAAAATCTAAAACGGGGTTCCACTGTATTTTCAACTCATTTCTACAGGGTGTTTAACGTAAAAGGATACCATCAACTAAATAAACCAATTATTAGGCTGAAGAAAATGTTACAATTGGATTAGCATGCCATGTTGTCTTTAGTTTCTGGGAAAATTTCATTTCGATGTGACTCAATAAATTCATTGTTTTGATTCACGTAGGGAAACGTCCAGTGGAGAAAGCTACCGGAAAACCAGTGAATGTAACTTGGGAGAAGATGAGCAAGTCAAAATATAATGGAGTCGATCCTGAAACAGTTGTGAATGAACACGGAACGGATACCACCCGCTTGCTTATTCTAGCGGACGTAGCACCAACTTCAGAAAGGAAGTGGAACACAGATAGTAGGTAACTGTTCTTGTCATAGAAATTTGTGTCAATGAATTAACAATCTTTGCTTGTAATATGTTATTATATTTTCCAACTATATGTGTATTAATACTGCATGTAATGAAAGTTGACACATAACTTTCTCTGTTGTTTATCCATTCTTGCATACATTAACCAGCAACCAGGGCCGGATCTACAAATCTTGCCCCCCTCCCCAAAGGCCCCCTCTACATACCTACCTTTACACAATAAAATAATTCCGGGGTTTTAAACAATCATAGTGCGCAGACGGTATTAGGTAACTCAGGTTAGTTAATTACTTTGAAATCAGTAGCTCATCAAGTTTTATTCACGCCATTTGGAGTTTATTCCAACAAAGATTGGCAATGCTGCCGTGCAGCTTTGACCTTGAAGTGGCTGAGCCGAGCCGAACACAGTCAGTGCTGTTCAGTGCGATGACGATGCCACAACAAAAGGCACAGTGTGTGATATGGCTTGTAGAAACTGGATCTGTTATTACTGTACAGCAGAACTTTCGACGCGAGTATGGTGGTGTTGTGCCTTCGGACAAACATTAGCCAATGGCTTAAGGCGTTTAAAGAAACTGGGAGTGTTCTGAAACAAAAGTCGCCAGGTAGGCCACGTGTTTCTGAAGAGGACGTGGAAAAAATTCGTACTTCATGCGTACAAAGCCCCAAAAAATCTTTGACACGACGTAGTCTTCAGTTGGGGATACCAAGATCGACTGTTCATAAAGTGGTGCACAAGAGGCTTCTTCTAACAGGTTACAAGGTACAACTTTTGCATGAAATTAAACCTACAGACAAGACGTAAGAGATCACAGTTTGCTGTTTCTATGCTGAACAAGGTTGAAGATAACAATGATTTTCTAAACAATGTTATTTTTACCGATGAGGCCACTTTTCATGTCAGTGGTACTGTTAACCGATACAATTCTCGCATTAGGGGCTCAGCTGCCTCATGAGTTCATTGAGTATCAACGTGACTCGCCCAAGTAGAATGTATAGTGCGATCTTATGCATGAGCATGTTATTGGACCCTTCAATTTTGCCGAAACAGCCATCAATGGTGATGTGTACTGTGAAATGCTAGAGCTCTATGTTTTTCCTCAGTTGGGTGATATTGAGGCAGAGAAGGGGCCCTTCTACTATCAACAAGATGGAGCTGCGCCCCACTTCAGCTTGCATGTGCGAGAAGCACTCAACAATCAATTCGACGACAGGTGGATTGGAAGGAAAGGGCCTATTCCATGGCCTCCAAGAAGTCCAGACCTTACTCCCTTAGACTTTTTCCTATGGGGACATGTGAAGAACATGGTTTATGCGGAGAAAATTTAAGATGTCAATCATCTAAGGTGAAGAACTATCTCTTCTGTGGCAACCATCACCCCTGCTGGCCAGGATGTGGCAAGAAGTCAATTATCGTTTGGATGTGTGCCGTGCTACAATCGGGTCACACATTGAAATTTACTAAATTGTAAACAAAACTTGATAACATTACCTTGAAAAACATGTATTTACTTTTTCCTGAGTCTAAGTTTTGAATCAAATATTTAGCTTCAAAACCCCAGAGTTCTTTTATAGACACCCTGTATATAAAATCAAATGATGAAGGAGACAATAAACACCACACGAAAATAAATAGGTTGATAATCACCTTGTAATTAGGGGTCGCGGGTTCGATACCTGGTGGAGTCACATAGTGGTTCGGATCCCACTTTAAACTGTAGGTTCAGTCCCGATTGGCCTTTCTGTGCATAAAGGGGACTTAAAACACCAAATCAATCAATCAAAGAATCCAGAAGAACTGTTGTCTGGTGTTGGTGAATGAATTCAAAGAAAAACTGATACATCAGTAGCAGTGTTGGCTAGAGTTGCAAAGGAGCTTGCTTTTTTAAACAACTGGATTTATTATTGTTATTATTATCATTATAGCCAACTACTTCACATGCAGTTTCAGTTGAGAGTTTAAAGGATCATAATGTTATATTTTGCAACTAGCTAAAACATGCTAGAAAAGTAAAATAAACCAATCATCTCCATTCCCAACCTGATGGCTTTTTTTCTTTTTCTTGGGTATATCTGAAAAATTTTTTTTTTGCAATGTGACAATGATACTTTAGACACATAGAAACATAGGGATGAAATTGATATACAGCATGGAAACCTTGACTGCATCAAGCAAGATGGATAACATTTGACAGGGTTTATTTACATATTTTGCCAGCTTGGTAGCCCAAGCGTATGGTTCAAGTCCTTGTGTGAGCATCGGTGTTTGTTGTGAGTGTCCCTTTATCAGTTTCATTCAGTCATCACTCATCATCATCATTAACCAAAAGTTGCAAAATAATTACACATAATAATGAAAATACAAGGCAGGGTTTATTTTCAAAAGTGGATTGTTTGGGTGAGTTTGTGACAAATGGCAAACATATATGCACTATAGTTTTTCTCTGTTGTGGTTAAAGTTCATTTACTATACTGTAAGGCATGGTGAAGCTTATAAAGTTGTAGATTAACAGTGCACCATCCTGTATTACTTTAAATCAAGTTTCCGATTACTAAAAAATATGAAAACAAATGTATTGTTAAGTGATGGAAATGGATTGAAAATGTGTCTTGACTACAAGTGAATTGTGAGGTGAAGAGAGAACCACATTAATTCTTCAAGTTTACAACAGTTGTAGGTTTGAGTTCAAATCAAGCTACATTTTTCAGTAGTTATATAACATCATTTGTGCAACAAGCTCGGGCTGGTTACTCACATGGAATTCCTTGAATTCTGGGAATTATGCATGATGCGTGAGTTATTGGCTCCGGGAATTATGCATGAATTCTACTTAAATTTTTATCCGTAGACGTGAAAAATTTCAACTTTTATTAATCCAAATCTCATTGAATTTATTACATATTTTTTAATATCCAGAGGTACGTTTCTCACAGTTTAGCTTTTATTTTTATCGAAAGAAAAGAAAAGAAAGCTGCGTGGAAAATAAAACATAATTCTCTCAATCTTTTTGCTTTGTTAGTGTCTTTTGCAGAACAATCTATCTGACATAACGAAAGATTATTGCAAGTTGATTAGGTATATTATCATATAATTAACAATTTTTCGTACATTACTACATTGTAACATTTGTTACTTGTGTTTGTAGATGTATTCTTAGTCTCAGTATGAGAAATGGCAAATATAAACTCTGCACCTTAAATTAAATATATATATATATATATACACAGCGTGTAACAAAAGTCCGGGAACACTTTAAAAAAAATAATGTAGCCAAACGAGTAACATTACAAAGTGACAAAGTACATCATTTCAAAGAGTAAGGTTGTAAGTTTTTTCCTCATTACAGGTGTTACGTGTAGTTCCTTATATCGTCGCTAGGTGGTGTCATAATCAAGATGGCGCTTTCTGGAGCTAAGAAGGCTTTCTGCGTGCTAGAATTTGACAAAACAAACAGTGCAACGTATGTCCAACGAAAATTTAGGATGAAGTACGGGAAAGCAGCACCAACCAGGAAGGCAATCTACAATTGGCATGTAAAGTTTGTTGAAACTGGGTGTTTGTGAGTCAAGAAGAGAAGTGGTCGGCCAGGTGTGAGTGAAAATGACATTGAGCGAGTGAGAGAAGCTTTCACAAGGAGTCCGAGAAAATCTATACGCAGAGCTTCACGTGAGTTGGAAATGTCAACAATGACTGTGTGGTGTGTTTTGTGTAAATAATTAAACATGAAACCGTACAGACTACAGTTAGTGCAAAAGTTATATCCTAAAAAGACAAAGACCAGATCCAGAAAGTGCCATCTTGATTATGACACCACCTAGTGACGATATATGGAACTACACGTAACACCTGTAATGAGAAAAAAACTTACAACCTTACTCTTTGGTATGATGTACTTTGTTACTTTGTAATGCTACTTGTTTGGGTACAATAAATTTTTAAAGTGTTCCCGGACTTCTGTTACATGATGTACTATTCAATTGAATTGAATTAGATTTTTTTGATACATTCGAATCGCACAGACCCTTTATATTGTTAATATATATTTGTGTACATGTAGGGTGGGGAAGAGGCGGTAACACGTAAGGCTGAAATGGAGAAAACATGTGCTTCTACCCTTGAATTTTTGGAAAGTTTGCCTTGAAAACTGGGAATTATACTTGAATTTCATCGTGGCCCTAGAGTAGCCAAACTGAAGCTTCTAATAAAATATATTCATTTAAGTTAATGTAAATATTGCCATACCTTAGTTGTAATATATTTTTTTTGTTTTTAGCTTTTCCAGGTATCTTGAAATGGCAAAGACGACTCTGGTTGACAATGCAGAATTTTCTGAAAGTTCGGTCAGATGTAAAGCAAGGCAATGAAATTCCAAGATCTTCCAACTTTGAAGAGGAGGAAGAAAAAATGTTTGATAATCGAAACTACTATGTGAAAGGAGCAACATTTAACTATGAAGTAACACACCAGTTGAGTGTTGCAATTTCAAAAATGCAAGGCCTTACAAACAGTATTCGTGTAAGTTATTATATTTTGTTTTATAAAATAATAATTTGTGTGCAAAGGACATATATTTATATTTTTAACTTATCTGGACACACATATTACGCAACAAATTAACAAGAAAATAATAAATAACTGACACTTTATTTTATTTTGATGTTCTTAAATACGACATTCATGATTACCTTGTAATCAAGATTTTGGTCCCTGGTGGACTCACGTTGCACAGTGATTCAGATCATTCATTAAACTGTACGTCTAGTCCTAATTTCCCTACCTTAACCTAATTGATTGAAATTTACATTGTGTGTGTGTGTCAGCAGTTAGGCTATTTGCATCCAATGCATTATATGGAACCAAGCTTTACAATTACTAGAGGCATGCATATTTCGTTTTTGACGAAAACATGAAATGTGAAATAACACATTGTAATTAGGGCTGAGCCGATACCACTTTGACCCAATACCGATACTCTTACCGATTCCCACCGATACCGATACTTGAAAAATATAATAATTATAAGTTGTTCTCAATGTTGATAAATATTTTTTCTTGTATGTACGTATTGCTTGCATTCTGGAATTATTTCTCTTGTAGTCTACGGTTATTACAAGCATTAAAACACAGTTTTTCGTTGTGACGTTTCAGGAGAACACATGCTCCCTTCATCAGACATTTATTTTTAGTTCGACTAAAGATAACAATGGTTAAGATTTTTTAAAATAAAAAAGAGAATCCATTATACAATGGATGATGTCAATGTTACATTGTTGTAATATAGCAACATAACTGTGAAAAAAACAAGCAGTCTGTTTAATTTTGATCACATTATTTTTATTAAAAGAATATTATGAATCCCAAATATCATCAGGCAATTCAAAATCATCATTGCTTTCACAGAGTTTCTTGATGTTTTCTGTTACATGAAATTTTAAAGATGGTGGCTTATTCCACTTATGAAGAAGAAAACTTCGTAGTGGGTGTATGTTACCATTTTCATTATTTAGTTTATTCCATATACCCACTATGGAGTTTTCTTTTTCTTTTTCGGCTCAGCCCTAATTGTAATGTTAATTTTTCATGTTTCTGAAAGGTGTGAGGTGCATTTTCCTACTCTGTTTTGTCACGAAATGATGCGAAATGAACTGCAAAAGGCGAAATAGACTCTTAAACATGAAATTTAGAATTTATTTAACGACGCAACACTTTCTGAAGTTCGAATTATCCTGTGAGATCATGGAAAATTGCTTAATTCTGCTGTAAATATTTGAGATGCAAAAATGGGCCCCTTTATACAGGAATAAACTTAATAATCTGGTAACTACATAATGTGCTATTAGAGGAGATATGTTTATTTTGTGTAATAAGTGCAGTTTTTAAATCAAATTTAGGATTATATTTCCCAAGATGACATTTTATATACTGTTTTTGATCCGATTTTTCACCACTATAACAGCAAAATTTTATTTTATTTGCCGCTTTTGAACCCGAAATTTTACTTTCTTTTATTTACCAAATATATGTGCCTCTAAAACAATAACTAAACTTAATACATATGTCAGAGGACTAAAATCTCCTTATCCAGGTTAAAAGCTGAGGCTGTAAATTGGCACCTCCACACACATGTAAGGACAGGACATGTAAAGACACGGAAAAACACATCTGTGTCCAGATGCCAGAGGCTCCTTGGTCTTCACAAAGGCAGTTTACCGAGGTGTACTATGTGACAGAGGTTGGGGTTTGGTTACCTTCGGAGAAGGTCATTCCTTACACCTCCTAGTGGAGTGGACTTACAGCAAATGAACTTTGATACCCTTAAAAATGTTCAGCATTTCTTAAGTGCCATCATTAGGAATTGTCCTTCATGCACAGGTTCTGCCTATTTTTTTCATTGATCCTAGCATAAGATATTAACCTTTAGACACTGGACCCCTCATAATCCTGTATGAGGGTCACTACAAAAGTTTTGAGGCAGGCTTTGTTATGGTTCATTGTTTTGCTTCTAAGAAATATGGTCAGCAGCGACATCTTTGCTGATTTGCCCATGCAAGTTTCAACCTGCTCGGATTATCAGTGTTGCTCTGAGGGAATAGTTTGTTTCTGTCCAAGTCGTCTGCAGTATGGAGCTGGGAAGAGAGCACTTTCGTGCGATGATTTTCTATGATTTTAAAAGTGGGTTAAACGAGTTCCAGAGCATTGAGCGATTGCAATAGGCTTTCGGTCCCCTTGCTCCTTCCCGTGCAACAATTTTTTTTGGTGGTTTTGAGAATTTTAAAGAGGTTGAAGCTCTGAAGACGAGGAGAGGAGTGGCCATCCGGTGACTGCAGTGACTGTGGAAACCATTGCCTCTGTGGATAAAATGGTTCACGAAAGCAATCGAGTGACATTTAAGGACATTAAGGAAGTGGCACTACAGATTGGATCGCCATCAGTGTCCAAGATCCTGCACGATTACTTACGAGTCAGGAAAGTTGCATCCCGATGGGTGCCTCACACTTTGACAGTTGAGCAAAAGCATGTTCATGTGGAATGGTCCAAAGAAATGCTGGCCAGATTCGATGGAGGCATCTCTAGAGGCATTTCTGACATCGTTACTGGTGATGAAACCTGGATTTACCAGTTTGAACCAGAGAATAACTGTCAGTCGACAGTGTGGATTTTTACCGATGACATTCCACCAACAAAAGTGAAGCAGCCACGAAGTTTCATAAAGAAAATGGTGGCAACTTTCTTCTCCAAAAGCGGTCATGTCACATCTGTTCCTTTGGAGGATCGAAAGACTGTTACTTCTCAGTGGTACACAACAGTTTGCCTACCCAAAGTTTTCGAGAAGCTTCAAGAACGGCGACCAAGGACAGAACTGCAAGGGATCCTCTTGCACCATGACAATGTGTCTGTTCACAGAGCCAACACCACCATTCAGTTCCTGGAGTCCACAGAGAAAATCACATGCCTGGAAACAGGAGCTGTTCAGGCCTATGAATGTGAACTTACAGGACTCGATGAAAATGAGTGGAAAAACTGTTTTCAAAAATGATTTACAAGAATGCAAAAGTGCATAGAATGTTGTGGTGAGTACCTTGAGAAAATAGAGTAATGAAAATTATTTTATCTTTCTTAATAATTATGTATCTCAAGACTTTCATAGTGACCCTCATATTCTCATTGATTCCGGTGCCTTTTCAAGCAAACGCTTTTCAAACTTTCTGTAAAGTACAAAAAAAATCTTAACTCGGGAACTAATTGTCGTAGACAGATGAAATTGGTTTTGTTTTCTTTTTTAAAGACAGGGCTTTTAGTGGAGCTAAAATTCGTACATTGTGCCTCCCAATAATTAGTGCTAAAGGAAGAAGAAGAAGAAAGTTGAATTTTTAAAAAAGAATTAACCAAACTGAATGAAAAAATGTAGTATGTAGCGGTGGTACATTCCTACAACCGTGCAAAGTTTCATTGAAATCAGACTAATACTTCTTGAGTAAAAAATAACAACATTATATAAAGTGGCAGTGTTGCCAGCTTTGGTACAATGTCTGGAATTTTGCTTTAAGCATCGACCCTATGGATGCTGGATGGACCAAATTTGGAGGGAAGCACAACAAAAGACCACTGAGGTGGTTGTGTTGCAACTTTGAAAAAAATCCGGAAATTACAGGGTTTGGAAATTTTGTGTAATTACGGAAAATTTCAAACTTTGGGCGTTTGTCCCCACTTCCTTCCTAAACCCTTAATTGTTGGTTGTTACTTAAAATGTTGCTTTTTACTCATTCTTAGTTAGAATTTAAATTGTTCAAAAAGATGCAGTGGTTGAGAAGTTACAGCCTTTTATTTTCAATTTATCCCATAGGAATAAAAAGGAAACAAGGGCTTTTTCAAATGGCGCTTGTTAATAATAGTAATAATGGATGTATTGTTTTGTAATTCGAGTATATAATATCTTTAGATGTAAACTAATGAACAAAAATGATAGAACTGAACTATATATAGTGAATAGTTTTCAAGAAATGGCACGTTAATTGCTTACACGTGGTTGGGGCAAATTTCAACAATGTGCCCTTTGGCCCTGCATATCCCCGGAATCCTCAATTGTTTGCTTAAAATGTTGCTTTTTACTAATTTTTGCTTGTAGAATTTAAATTTTTCAAAAAGATGCAGTATTTAAGAAGCCGTCCCATAATAATATGGTAGTAACAGTGAAAATAAGGAATTTTTTCAAACTTTGCATGTTAATAGTAGTAATAACAGAGATATTGTTTTGTAATTCAAGTATGTCATACCTTCATATGTGTACTAAAGATAAAAAAAAGACAACTGAAATATAATGTGAAGTTTTCAAGAAATAGTGCATTAATTGATGCCGTGCACTGCTGGTCGAAATATCGACCATCCATCCTCAACGGGTATACCTAGTCTTACCATAAATACTGTCCCAAAGTTGTAAGTAAATAGACACAAAATGGTGAGAGATATTTTAATATCCGAATAACATGAGGTGCATGGATGCATTATGAACCAAAATCACAAATAATTATTCGAAATGGCCACCTTTAGCACTGACACACTTCTGAAGTCTTCGTGGCCACTCAGCAATGGAATTACGCAACACAACAAGTGGAAACTCCGCAGCTGCCTTCTGAAGAGACCGCTTTAAACTCAATATTGGGAAATCTCTTCTTGCAAGCCATCTCCTGAAGCTTGGACCATAATTTGTAGTCCAAAGGGTTTAAGTCTGGACTGGCATAGGGCCAATCTGATGTGGAAATGAAGTCAGGAACATTTGCCTCCAACCACTGCTGGGTGGTGCGTGCTTTGTGCTGGTGCTGAGTCCTGCTCAAAGCTCCAGTTCTCTCCATGGAAGATGGTGTCGGTAAGATTCTTGCATAGTTTCTCAAGCACTGTCTGCTGGTACACTTTGGCTGAAGTTTTGACCCACTTTTCACAAAAATGGAGATCCGTTGTGTCCTCGTAGCTCACACCCCACCACACCATGACTGATGCAGGATGGTGACCAGGGAGTCGTAACGTACCCAATTTGCGTTACACGTTACGTTCCATTTTGTAGGAGGAAGAGTATGGTTCAGCTGCTGGTACCCATGTAACGTAACGAAATGCAATATGTTACAGACTGACGTTACAGAGAACGTAACAAAATGTATTATGGTAGATATTAACGTTATAAAGGAACGGAACGAAATGAGCACATTGGAACATAACGTAATATGCAATATGGTATATACTACTGTTACAAGGATACAAGGAACGTAGTAACGAAATGCATTGTGGTATATACTAGCGTTACAAAAAAACGTAACGAAATGCAACATGGTAGTAAATAACGGTACATAGGAACGTAATGAATGCAATCCTCCGTAACGGAATGAAGTGAAAGGCAATATGGTTAATTAACGTTACATAGGAATGTAACAAAATGTAAACCACTGTAGCGGAACGGAACAAAATGCAGTTGGGTACATACCATCTGCATAAGGAACGTAAATAAATTCAGTATGGTAGATGTTAACGTTACAAGGAAAGAACAATTCACAAATGTTTGCTAGTAACGTTATAGGTGCGTGACAAATATAATCTATTAAACATCAAGGAAGAAAAAGGAATAGCCCAAATCTCTTGCCATTCATTGGAACATTGCGAAAAATAACTCAGTATATTGTGTGGGATTAATGTTTCGTTAAAAATATGGTTGTTTGTAAATTAATGAATTTCCACCAGGGTTGTTAAAGGATCAGGAATTTTAAATCAATTCAATTCAGGTTCAGCAGGGAATATTAGCAAGCATAAATGGATCTGGACCGTAAAGAGCCTTTTTATGTTTAAGGTATTTAAATAAGTTCCAGGAACCTTTTTTCTGGATCAATTGAAATACGGCACAGGGTCCTTCGTTCCGGATCAATTTAAAGACAGTCTAAGTTCCATATTTGAAATGAAACAATACGCAACTTGGACCGAATTTACACTGTGATAGAACAGGTTCCGGTATTGTTGCGGAACCCAATAGAACCCATTAGTTGATGGGTTCGTGGACGTTTAAAAACCCTGATTTGAAAATTACACTTTTGGCTCGAAATTGAATAAACCTTCCATGTAGTGTAGAAATGAGTAGCCATAGGCGTGCGCACGAAGTCCAAAGGGGGGGTTAATGCCCCGCCCTAATCATGGACGTCTGCAGATATTTTCGACGGAGGGAGAAGCGAGGTATTTTTCCATGGGGCATATTACCCCGATAATAGTGTTGCCCCCTCAAGAAACACCACTTGAATTCGAAATTATCGCATTCCTGCATACCCATTATAATAATTAATGTAAATTACTATGACTGGAATCAAATTATACGTGTGAAATATATACTTTTAGCTGACATTCGTTTTCTAAAGGAGAGAGGTGGCCATCCGCACCCCCCTTTCAGATTTCCATGCCCCTATATTATTATACTTTAATCCAGAAAGTTAGGGGAGAGGAATTTTATCGCCGGTTATTAAACTATATTATGCTCTTGAAGAAAATGAAGTATTTTTAAGCCAATGAAAGTTCACAAAACAACTACGGCTAAAGAAGGTGCAGTGGCGCAACCACAGGGGGGGGGGGAGATTGGGCCTCAACCTTGGACGGAAATCAATTCTAAGGGGTAAGGTTGCAAACATTGAACTATGGAAAGAAAGGTTGCAGAATCTAAGAGTTGCAGGACAAAACGATACTAAAGACGGATTTAGTTTTCACGTCTTTCGTGCATTATTTCTTCCAGACGGTCAAGAGCATCTGCAAGGAGGCACAGAAGGGCAATTGCCCCCTTTCGATTTATATCTTTATACAAATGTAAATAAAGTTATATAAAATTGTCTAGCTCGTTTCGCTCGCAATATCTGCTTTTCTTACAGTCTTGTCAATTTCAAACCCTTAGCTATAGTGGAACCATGAGCAAAACAACCTGCGCAGACCCACGACTCCTGTACACCATACTCCCGCTTGTAGGGGAGGGGGAGAGTGGACCATGCTTCCTTATGGCCCGAGGTGGAGGGAAGAAGGGAAAGCTGCGCGGGGACTTTTCGTCCCAAGGTTTTTTTCCTTGTGGTCGATGTATAGGGGACGGCGGCAGTCAGCCCTGGACGCCGAACGATGTAAATAGAAAAAAAAATGTAAGAGAATGTCATGGGCCTCCATGATTTTTTTGCGCCATATTAAATCAATATTGTTTTCAGTTTGCAAAAATTTGGATCTAAAAGTTTTCTTGATCGCTTCGCTAGCAATTTATTTTCTGTAATGCATTGTAAATTACCAGAGGGAGAAGTAACAAGAAGTAAGTACGTCAGACTATTACAAACAGTTGAGTCTTAAATGTATGAACAATTGTTTGGGGGAGAAGAAGCGCACACATTTCAGAGGCATATTTTTTGTTGTTTGTTGTGGGGCGAATGAATTCATTATGTAATGTATTAATATAGGCTATATAAATTGTGTACGTATAATAATAGTGCCATTATTACTACTATTATTAATAGTTTATCCAAGTACTCCCCCCGCAGACAAGAATTTGTGGTTACTCCTCTGAGGGGGTGCATCATTTTCTATGTAATTGAAAACTATCGCGCTTCGTTCTCTGGCAAATTTCTTAAAAATAAAAGTAAGGACATTTTGAACAGGACACTTAATAACATAATGGCGATGTCTTCCATTCCTAACTCCCAGGTGTGGGCAGACGTTGTAACATGCACTTTTAGTGACCATTGATTTCTACCATAAATTGCTACTACTAGATAGTGAACATAGAAGTGCATGTTTGGACACACGCCAGAGATTGTGCTTATGGCAATGGTCATCGTTAGTGCTCGAAAGTTGATGTGTGTGTGTGTTCAGTAGACTTTCAGCTATGCAATTGCGGGCGCGCACTTATGTGTGTGTAACAAATTTACTTTGTTTTTATATAGTCTTGTGCAACGTACGCATACTGTACTTTAGCGAGGACAAGAATTTACATGACCCCAACTCAGCCATGCAAAAATTAAACTTTGATAGTTATTGGAGCCCATTTTAATATTACAATTGTGGGTTCAGTATTTTTGAGGTATCGATAAGACATGTGGAACGACTGATTCTAACAAAATGAGTCAAGTTCAAAAGATATGTGGATGCTATTTGTCATCTCCATTTACATTCCATGCTGTTACACGGGATGATTTGGTAGTAGAGTGATTGACTATTCGGTTTCCATTCTTCAAAAACTCATTGTCCAGAACATTAGAAAGTAACATGCTGATTTGGATACACACACAGGCAGACACGTGCGTCCATCAAGGTAATTAATGTACATTAATTTGCATTTGCGTGCGTCTTTTGATAATTTATCAGATGCCATGCAATAATTACTTAGACAAGATAATGACAATGATGTTGCCATTTTTTGATATTTTATTAAGAGAATTTTATAACAAGAGAACTAAACTTAACCTTAGGAAGTAGCGTGTTTGAAAAACAAGAATTGATTTTAGGTTACATATTAGGAGGCTAACAGTAACGTCTGTTATTGAGTGGTGTTCCTGAGTAATGTGCTCTAAATGTTACATTTTGAGGTACATTCTAAAATGGCTGTCAAATTTATCATAAAAAATCTAAAAATTTACACTAATCTCTCACAAAGAAACAGATATCATGGGAATTAATACAATAAAAAAAAATTAGGATTTGTTCACCAACCAAGGAATAACAATATTTGCCATATATTCAACTCCCTACAACATCGAAGCTCAATTTTTTTAAAAAAAATGTAAATATACATATATTTAAAGTATGCATTCGTACTGTATAAGCATAAGAATAGAACGGAGGTTCTGAAAAGTATATATTGAAACAGTTTTTAAAATTTTGTTGAATATCTTTATTATTCTCTTAATCATTCCAAGGTAAATTCTAAAACAAGGAAAAAAAAGACCTTATTACTTAAAAAACTAGAGAAATTTTGTATCTTTCAAAACAAAGCAAATACACTGTCATTTCCTTCAGGTGTCAATTTAAAACTAAACAGAATTCCACAAATTTGACATGAATAAAAATATATTTCATACTCTTGTATAACATCAGTATATCTGTGCAATTTTGTGAACAGGTAAGACAGCTACTCAAAACTAAATTTATTAATTACTAGGAAACATTAAACAAGTACGAGCAAAATTGTTCTTTTAATTAAATTACTTCTTATGGAACCTCTGAAAAGATTTTCTTTGGTTACAGCTACTTATGTATAATGAACTATAAGATCACAAAAAAAATCAAGTAATTATATACATTATTAATCTAGACAGTAATATTCCCCACATTTTCAACATGTTGTACAAGATCTTTCTGTGGTGTATCATTGGATTCCACAAAGTTTGCTACAATGTTTGTAGTCAATTCTGTGCTGCTATTTCTGAGATTGCTTTTTAATGAAGATTTAGTTAGATTTTTTTTCATGAAAATATAATTATTTCTAATAACAAGTATGTCATCAATAATTTCGGTTGCCATATTACACCTGAGTGGGTTTAGTATGAATTTCAGAGATGAAAAGAGTCTCTCGACACTAACTTGTGTTGCAGGAGTAGAGAGAACAATACAAGCCAAAATGTACAATTCGGGACAACTTGATTTTCTAATTTCCCAGAAATTTAGAACATTTTCAGTCCTTTTCAGTCTTCGAGTTGAAACAAAGTAAGTGTCCAATAATGACGCAATATTAAACTTTGGTGCAGATATGGTATTCCGCCGCAATAAATCTTGTTTCTTTAAGTAGTTTGTGACATGGTCACTGTCATCATCTTCAGTGCTGGAATCTTCTTGTTTCTTTACTTCTCCACACACTGATAAGGATTTCATGTGTTCAAGTCTTAACCACAACTTCTGGAGATACACCTTCGCCACATGGATGTTTTCTTCACTTAAAACAGAAAAGTACCTGGGATCCATGTAAATAGAAGCAAGAAATCCTGGATACTCAAATAATGATGGAAGTCTCTCTTCGTTATTGACATATAATGCTTGTTTTTCTCGTTTGTCCATGCCCTCTACTATGTGGCGTGCAAGGTCTGTGTTGATTGTTGATGTTTTAAGGCGACACTCCAGCCATATCCCGTAGAAGTCGCCAAGTAGAATCTGTTCTTCTTGCAGCCTCTTTGTGGCTACTTTGGCTGGTTCCAGTGACGTCAAAATAGCCTCAATGTATATCCAGTCTTCTTGCTTTATTTTAACTTGCTCTTGATAGTAATCCCCTATGAACTTTTTAAGTGTAAAAAGTGACTGGAGCATATCATTTGTGCTGTTCCATCTTGTCGGGACATCAAGGGATGGTACCGGCAGTGATTCTGCATTCAATTGACGCCGTGCTGTAGGCGATCGTAAGACACGGCATGCTGCTTGACATGTCACAATAATATCCTTAACTTCAGGAATGGAATTGAGAGCATCATTTACGACTAAATGAAGAGTATGCGACGTGCAACGAACGGATTGGAGACGATAATCTTTACTCGTCAATTCCATTTCAATATCTTCATCTTCGTAAGTGTCTTGAGAAATATTAGACATCTGTGTTTCTTGATCTTCCCCAATAAGTTTCCCGGCTTTAATCATGTTTGCTCCAGTGTCTGTAGTTAAACTATATATATTCTCCACAGGCACATTATACTTATCCAGAATGTTCAACAATTCGTAACGCAAATTGCTACCTGTTTGAGACACAAATAACTCTTGAACTGACAAAGTACGCAATTGGAGAGCCCCATTTACAACAAACTGAACGTTGACACCAAAGAATGATCGTCCATTTTTCGAAGTAGAATCAACTTTTAGATGTATCAATTTTCCCTCCATTTCGCCGCGTATTGTTTCTCTGATCTGCTGGGCCTGACTGAATAGCATGTTCCGTACACCTTCCTTGTTCACGATAAACCTGCAGAGAATAAAATTTGCTTTCATCCTTAATTGATAAGTTGTTTCTTGATTTTTGAAATTTTCAAGACATTTGTTTCAAACCCAAAATAGAATTAAAATTCTTAAAAATATTTTTCAAATAGTATGAATTAATTATATTATCAAGCTTTCATCAACTAGGCAAATGCTACAAATATGAGAAAGCAGAACACTTTTTTGGTGAAAGTGAAAAAGATTGTTATTTAAAACCATAATAGGTTAACCTCTATCAGTGTGTCTAGAAACTAACGCAGCTTGCATGCAATAAACAGTGTTATTTGATGCAATCAACGCTCTTTAGTAAAGTTTGAACTAATGAGGAAGTTATAACACCACCCTCCCTGGTCACAGCACTGGGCTTTGGCAATAGGTCTTTTTGCTTCATTCAGATATACCTAAGGCTGTGAAAAGGATATATGTGACACCTATATTTTTTTTATTTTCTAAAATATATTAACAATAGTATATAGGGGATATCTAAATAAGTTGTACTGCATGCTCAGTTCCATCCAGCACTGGAAAGCTACAGAATGTTAGCATAACCTGTCTCTAGGCATATGGAGTACAGTGAGTTTGTTTTGTCTCTGCGCAGAGTTAGCACGTGATATGGGACAGATGCCGGCACTTTCGTCCCGTAACGTCTAGCATGCAGACAATTATACAGTATTTATATTACATATTCCGACCTAACCTGTGTTATAAGAGTTTAAAACGAACGCACTGTATATGTAACAACTTTGTAAAATTGAGGAAAATTTGACATAATATTTGAAAACTTTATATTAATTAGTTTTGTTTGAGTGTACAAAAGTGTGTTAAATATCATTTGATGAAAAAATGTGTCTCATACATATCAGTCTTCAGAAAATTACTTTTCCAGACAGTTATACTTAGTTTACTTATTCAAAGAGTAACTGTTGCAGTTGAAATTACTCATGATTATGTCAGTGAGTAACTAGTTTTACAGTTATTTGAAAAACTAACTTAACGTAATTGCATTCCTTCTAAACATTGTAAGGATATACAGAACTCTCTACCTTCATTACATGAGGCTGGATCAATAAAATCAATGTATTTGAAGTAACCTGAAATGAATTTCTAAGGAATTCTAACTAAAGAAGGTAGCTGTAACCGTAGCAGAGTTTCATTTTTGCAATAGATGTAACTTTATGACGTTACTTTTACTATTCTTTAAGACAAATTTTTAACTTTAAAATTTGTAGCGTTGGGGGAAAAAGTTAAATTTCGCAACACTGTTTCAACTATGGGCTCCCGCGTAGCCAAATTATTAGTGATTTAACATTTGGCGCTAGCGGTCCAGGGTTAAATTCCTGGTGGGAGCCCTCCAAAATTTCAGTCCTGCCCAGCTACGCGAGGACAGTAGTTGAGCTAGTTAAGGAGTGGGTTCTGTCTTGAAAGCCAGAAATAGCTGCGATGGACTATGCGCGGACCAAGCGTCATCCTTTGAAAAATCAGCTTAGAGTTGTTGGCATTTGAATAATTAGTCTTGTTTGTATACGTCAAATTGATTTAAGGGCCTTTCTCTTAGAGGGGTAGTTTAGCTTCCAACTATTTCTTTTCTGGACGCTTTTGTTTCCTTTTTTTTTTCGGAATCTCCTACTAAGGCAAGAAAGCTGGGCTTCGTTCCATTTTGAATTTAGGACATCCACGCTTTGTTGCAATTCGTCATTTCTAGTTGCTCATTAAAACTTCAGTGTTTGGTTTAATCTTGATTGTTGTCATAATATTACAATGCGATGACATACCACAGACATAAAATCCAAAATAAAATTTCTTAAATATTTATTTTCTTGTAATTAATGATCATTGGGTGTGTTCAATTTTTCGCAATAAAATATCCAACAGAAAGTAACTGCAAAAGTAAGTTATTCTTAAATTGAGTAGCTGCACCGAACCTACTTTTTGAACCAAGCAACTGACTCTAGTAACTTTCCGAACACTGATTAAGACTGTCCGTTACTAACAATGAAAATAATTTCATTCGTATACAATGTGAACATACTAAGGAATACATGTAAAGGACAATCTGACGACATTGATGAAAATACGCACCTGTCAGAAGCTGGCATCGCTTCCAAAAGAGGATTCACTATATCTTGAAATGCTTGGTCATTCATCAGTGAAAAAGGAAGTCCGTGCTCCGAGATGAGTCGGATGCAAGACTGCCTGAGGATGTCTGCGGTCATCTTTACATTTAGGAGAATATTGGCTTTCGGATTACTAGAGATAGCATTTCTCATTTTCTTCTTCTGCAGAAATGACAGCTTATCTTGATGCCTCCGCTTGATATGTTTCTCTAGGTTACCACTATGATCTCCCTATAAAGAAAATAGTTTTATTCATACTGAAAGAATTAATATCAAAGTAAAATCTATGTGCGAGTTTGTGTATTCGTACAATATACCCATATACGTAAATATATGGAGACCACTAACTGTCATTATATAACAATATGCTTAATGTATGGAGATTAGTCACAAATTGGAATCCCAGCACTTTTTACGCCTGATTAAAATACTATAGAATACCCTACACATAGTGGATGGTAGTGAGCTCGCCCTGTTGAATAGGATGGGATTTCTGAGTGGAATGTTCAATGCAGCATATTGATCAAGATACAACAACTGAATTACGGCGAAGTAGGTTAGAAACCCTGCGTGCTCAAGAGCAGCTTCGATAAGGCACCTGAATTGTCTAGAGCTGAACAAGGAAATGGGCGATCTTTATTTCCCAAGGCCATTCCGCAAAACTAATGCCACAAGAAGTTTCCTGTGTGGATTTGTGAGCATGAAATTGTAGGTTGATGATAGTACTACAAGACGTCAAGTGGATTTTTTCCGTTTCGTTATTTTATATCGCTTTGCTACCTATAGAGTTTGAATAACTAATTAATCATTTGATGAGCAGACAAACACAAAGTAGCCGATCCCGTGGCAAATTAATTAGCGTAATACAATGCGAAGTCTAAAGTCTGATTAGAACCTGGACTAGAAGATATTGTCTTTATACCACTTCCATCATCTATCGCATCCTTTATCATCGCGATTAACAGTGGTAGACGCGAAATAAAAATAGAACCTTTGCAAGGACGTCCGAAAGAGGGGCAAGGGGTGGACGACCCCCCTGGAAAATGAAAGTCAACCAAAAATTATATATATATATATATCACATATAATGTCATTTCAGCTACAATAATATATGTTAATTATTGCATGAACATAACTTCAAATTAAAGTAATGTTTTTTTTTAAAAGACAACACTTATGGTGTAGGACATGCACCTTGTTTCCCCCCCTGGAAAAAACTACCTTGCTTGCCCTTCCCTGAAAAAAAATGCGGGCGTCCATGAACCATTGGTATCTACTTCGGAGTATAAAGCGTTGTTTCTTCAATGTATAGCGCGGAAGTAGACCGCAACAGCCTCTTATTTGACAGGAAATAGCAACACGAGAATAGGGATTCCTCGTATTTTAGATTTTCTCAAACTAATTTCAAGTATGTGGTGGAAATTCCTTCTATATAGTATGCAAATCGAGGTTTGCAGTTTGAATGGGCGTATTCCTTTTCTCGGTTTTTCCTGGAGACGATATTTTCAATTACTTTGAAGCATTTTGTACCATTTTTTATTTTTATAAGCAATTTCATTAATTATACATATGATAGAATGATCTAAACATGAAACTCATTGTCTCTTCCAATGATTAACAGTTTTCCTTGCCTTTCATTACGCTAGGCCTCTCAGTCGCTATCTTTGTTGTGAACCTAGATTAAGTGTGGGGCTTATCCTCTATGCTTTCATCATACAGCATGGCTGTGGGCTACATGCTTGACATCTTAACACAACTCCTTTCAAATATTTCTCGGGAAACGTATTTCACCTATCGTCCTACGGGAATCAGACGAACGTAACTACAAAAATGCGGTTTTCAGTTTTGTTAAAAAAAAAATCCTCTGAAGGGTATTTGAAGTAAATCGACATTTTTCCACTTCTAATTCTTATCTGTAAGACTGAGTCACGTTTAACAGTCAGACTTTATGCACAGTAAGGCTAATCGGAACTGAACCTACAGTTTATAAAATTGGATCCGAACCACTGTGTGCCTCCACCGGGTATCGAACCCGGGACCCCTGGAATACAAGGCGACGACGCTACCACTGCGACATCGGGGAAGCCGACCTTCACTTCAAGTATCGCTATCACTTTTTAGTAGTCAAGGAGTATTGCATTCATTTCAATTTGGAGTAAGAGTTCAGCATTCACGTAAATCAGCAAACTTTGAGTTTTAGATACAATGTTCAATAACAACTTATATCGTCACGGCCAACAAAATAATGGCCATGAAAAAATTAGTATCAAGACACCATACTAAAATTGCTGCTTGAAGAACACCGTAAAGACTAAAGTCGTTGCCTGCTCCGTGACTGATCAGCTAAGCTGCTATTTGAAACCCTGGCTAAGGTATGGACGTACCATTGAGTTTGTCCCAATATCTATTCAACCTCAACATAGTAAATAACTGAAGAGGTAGGAAAGCTACGTAAAATTGCCGAAATAGGAAATAAAATACTCCTCTACCCCCCACACATGCATATGGAGCCGAGTTTTGAAATGCCGAAGCAACTATTGCCCACGGTCAGACTATATCAGTTGCTTTCAAACGTTAACATGATGAAATGAACGTTTCTATATGCACCTCCATGCAAATAATTTCATAGAATCCCAAATAAAGTTAAATTAATTAATGTATTGAAACTAGGCATTTGAATTTTCCCAAGGCAAACCTGCAGACATGAAAAGATCTGCCCATAGTCTTCAAGCACCTTTAAATACGCTGGCTCATAGCAGAATGTGATGTGTGAGCAAGAGTGCACTCGTGCACAATCCTACGTGTAATTTACAAACGTTAATTATTTTCCATTTCCTTTCGCCTGCATCCTAACATTTTTTTAATCCACGACAATCAGAGCAAAAAGTTTAGTTAGTTTTTTATGATAAGATTGAATTCCTGCAGAAATGAACAGAAACTACTGTGGGACCACAAGGATATAAACCTGAGCAGACTCGCGGCTCGCGTGCACCGTACTCTCGCGTGGAGGAGAGGGGCACAGTAAAGCATGCTTTCTTATGGCCAGAGCTGAATGGAAGAAGGAAAATCTGTGCGTACACTTTTCGGCGTTTTTTTTCCCCTTGTGGTCGCTCTATACGACGTATAACCCCATTGCACTCTAAACTAAGGCTCTCCGACATTTAGACGAGCTGTTTTCAGTTTCCTTTTTCGAGACCACGTTCTCTACGTTGACCCTCACTGGCAGAACAATTGAGAGGAAGAATGTAACTTATAAGATAGAAAACACTTATGATGTTTAAATAGTAATAACACGATCAAGGTGGCTTCGGTCTAGGACGGCTATGAGATTCGACAAGTTAAGATAAGTCCCATCCTGAAATCCTAAATAACGGAATTTACGGCGAGAACTGAAACATTTCAACCTGCCCGAAGATTGCACTTACCGCAACTTTCTTTCCGCAGCCCGGAATAAGACAGTGAGATTCTCGTCGTATGTCATCAAAGGAGAAAAACATGCGAACGGGATTTTTTCTCTTTCTTCCCTTGGATAGCGAAGAACCTTCTCCTTCCATTGTAACCAATCGTAAAAGACCGAGATTCCCATTCACGCTAGTTTTAAGGATCCCAATTTCTTCATCTACCTCCGCTGTAAAATGTAGTTCTAACCTCCTACCCCTCCCTTAAATCGAACACTGCGAATCTGATTGGCTCCATGTAGAAGCAGCTTGTGGCGTATTTGTACACTGCTGAAAAATGCAGAAGCAGAAATAGTTATTTCCGTGGGTTAAAGCAAGATATATATATATATATATATATATATATATATATATATATATATATATATATCTTGCTTTAGTATATATATATACTAAAATGACAAAAAGGTAAGTAAAATAACCTAATTCAATTAATCATATACATATACACACCTGAACGATTATCGCCTGCACCATATTACTGAACAAATCCAAAATAAAACTTTATAATCACTCATTCCACTAAATGCCCTTGAGAACTGGAGATAGGTTGTCGTCGTCTTCTTTGTTTGGCACACACCGCCTATTAGCGATTTCTTGCCAGAGGTCCTATTTGGTAGTATTACACTTCTCTTAAGAAAAACACTTGAGGTGTTTTATCAAACTTTCTAGGGTGCACGCAGTGATTCTAATCCATTTCACCAAAAATATACTTTTGTCCCTATGGATTCATGTCTCACCATATGTACGCTTAGATTTATTTATTGATTTATTTATTTCAGATGTTACCCCTAATGAAGTTAAGGAGTTTTCATTTAATGCCCTTGCATTTTCTTTCTTGTGTCCCTCTGCTTTGATACCGAAATGCTCTTTTGTTGTAAAACACACCTACAAATACTTAAAAAAATAATAATTCTAAAACGTATTAGCTAAAAAATACATTTTTCTTGGACTTCTTTATTAGGCACAAATGTGTACACTAAATACATATTCAACAAATACAAAGTGAGATCACTTACCTTTAAGAAGCCGGGTTCGCATCCAGGATAAAACGTTCAATAAATGTTAGTATTAATATCTCCATTTCCTCTCTTCTTTTTCACTTAGAATTCCATCAAATAAACAGGCGTAATTCTGCAATTCCCCATCATTTGACATTTACAATCAGTGAATATGATAACAAAAGTGCTCACATGTCTACAAATGTCTTTATACTTCACTACCTTCGAGACGTTACGTTGTTCACGTCGCAAACAACAGAAAAACGCTTCGCTAAATAGGTAGACTCTCGAATATTTGGCCAGATAAGACGTTTTCATTTTAAGGCATGTCAGACACATTTTAAATGAAGGAACGTTAGAATTTTTTTTAAAAAAATATCTTCGGTATCGTAGATGTGTGATACAAAGTGGAACAATTTTGAAAAAATACAATTTAGTCAGATATTAAATTATGAACGTTGGACTTTACATAGCAGCAACATTAATATTCGGATACACTTAATAAAATAAGGAACAAAGGAAGTAGCTAAAAATGAGTACATAAAAAATATTACGTGGTAGAGTGGCACAGCACGCTACGACGCCAGGGGTTCCGGTTTCGAATCCCGACCTGTGCAGGAGTGTTCTTTGTGATTGTCCCTTCATCAGTTTCACCATTTCGTCGCTCATACTCATCGTTGCTTTCTTAACCGCCAGATTACCATTTCGGATGTACAGACGGGATAAAATGAAATGTACTTCCGTTTTCCTACCAACTCAGAAGCGAGTTGGAAACTCTTCATTGCTCCTGTATAGATAAGAAAGTGGGGGAGGGCAATAGCAGACAAGGCCAGCACGCAAACTTGTTTCCGGCAAAGCGTCTTGTTGGAGTCTTGGCAGTTTGTGGAAGGATTTTGTGTTCCTCCCCCACCCCAACCCCGCCTTTCTCTCTCTCCTTGAGTTTGTGTTTGTGTGTGTGTGTGTGTGTGTGCGCGTGCCGACACCTGTTTCATTTTAAGTTTGACGTATTTTTATTGCATCGACTAATTGCTGTCATGACTGGAAATGAAACAGGTTAGCAATGGAGACATAATGAGGGATCAAAAATACAAAAATTCCGGGCATGAGTACTTAGTAGTAGTAAAGGTAAGGTAAAGTTCGTCGTGCGTATAGAACCGTGCCATGAAGGCACATTTAAGGGTTTGTGGCAGTAGGGTGTCGCATATTCTCGAGTTCGGACATTTTGGAGGTCATATGACCAGCACCACGCTCCAGCCGTCTTTACTCCCCAAGGATGTAGAAGAAACGAGAAAATAAAAATGTTTTACATTCTGCGTATGTGACAAGTAATTTTTTGGATATTGTCTTTGAAGTATCTGTTAACATCCTAACCCGCAATTTTGTTTAAGGATAAAACTGGTTGAAGGCCGCGAGTGTTCCTGAGAAGTAATGAACATATCACAGAACGCGCAATAGTTTAGCTCGCGTTTTTCTGAAAAAAAGAAAGAATGATATACAAATCAATTCTACGAATGCTTACGTCATTGTGACCATGGAGTGCATTTTGCACACTAACGAGGATCTGGCGTCATGACATAAGGTCAGTATAATGGTCTGTGGGGTTTGGACTGTGTCCTATCCATTTACGTTTGTAGTTGTCCTTTCACAAATTTCATCTTAACACACCTTTCATACTTATCTTTGTGATTACCCAAAAGTGGAAGAAAAGCGAAATAAAATAAATAAACACATCGATTATTGTGTCCCTGCGTTTTTCAATCTTTCTTCATGACCGAAAATTTATGTTTCACTGATGTAATGCATCACTTTAATCATGTGAATTATTTTCCGTCATCGTTGTGTGCTTAATCATTCCTTAAAGCATAGACTCTAATGCTGTTGTCCTTAGTGTAATTGATCTTATTGTGTGGAAGTTTTGATGTGGACAAAATAATGGTGAAGAATAAATCTCAATTGATTGTTCGAAATTTAAAATATAATAACTCCGAGGTGACGCATATTAACTGTTCTTAGTTCGATGTCAAAGAACGATTTCTCCTATACATTAAGAAGGATTCCGGCCTCCGTGGTAGAGTGGTTAGCACAGCTTGCTTAAACACCGGCTTTGGCATTGTGTTCATTCGGTGTTCATTGTGAGTGTCCCTTCATTAATTTCATCATTTCATCGACCATCCTCATCGTCGCGTTTAGCCAAAAGTGGCACAAGAAGCGAATTAAAATAAAGCAAATCAATCAATCAATCGATCATAGGGTCTCCGGTTTCATAGAGCAGTATGCAAAGCACTTCGTCATGGATGCCCTCAAAATTCAAATAATAATTTGCAACAGAAAACCTGCTATTAGAGTATTTTAATAGTTTAGGCATATTAACAATTCACGTCAACCAACAATAAACAATTTATTGATTGATTTTCTTTTATTATACTTCGCTTTTTGTGCCACTTTTGGCTAATTTGCAAAGATCAAACATTCATGGCCAGGCCAGGATTCGAACCCGGAACCCCTGGTTCTGAGATTTCGGCCTGTGTATGGGGTTCGTGGCCATCCACCGTCGTGAGGAAATTGAGGAGCTACAAATTAGTAGCGTGACGCGGCCATGGAAACCTGCAAAGACTGAAGACCACAGATTAGCTGAAGACTTGTCTTGTTAACCACGCGTCACCCCATAATTCCAACCTCGGCAGGTGGAAGTGAAGCCGGCAGTCGGTAGGTAGGACGTGGCCCTCACGGACCGTTGCGTCACGGGTTATTATTATTATTATTATTATTATCATCATCTTCAATCAAATAAAGCTTTATCGTTATATATTACCGTATTTCATCGCATAATCGTCGCACCCTGTTTTTCAATCCAAAGAGAGAGAGGAGGGGGGGAAGGCAGAACACAAAATCCTTCCACAAACTGCCAAGACTCCAACATAAAGCTTGCTGGAAACAAGTTTCCGTGGTGGCCTTGTCTGCTACTGCCCTCCCCCACTTTCTTATCTATACAGGAGCAATGAAGAGTTTCCAACTCGCTTCTGAGTTGGTAGGAAAACGGAAGTACATTTCATTTTATCCCGTCTGTAAAGCAGTCCCAATGTCTGCTCCAAGTTGCACAGCTGCTTTCAGAGCCCTTGGTTTGAGAAGGGGGTGGGGGTGAGGAAAGGGTCTTGATTTTTCATACCGAAGCTCCTTCATTTCTTTCTCCCATTTATCTTGGTTGAATTTTCTGAGATACGGAATTTACCTCATTTTGCTTTTCATTACGTTTTATTGCGTTACCCACGGTACGCTTACATGTACTTAACATTTTCAATTTCCTTGCACGTACCGACACCCTTTGGTTAGATACGGCAAATATAAATAGCTGTCGTTCGTCAAATGTTGTTTTTTTGTTTTGTTACCCATTTTTCTCGTACTTCAGTCAGGGATCAATGCAGTTACTCATAACAGATGTAGTCAGGAAGTAGCATGAATTGTTCTTTCCCCGCATTGTAGTTGACCGGTAAAAAACTATGTAACAGTAACAGAAGGCTTTCAAGATTTGTCTGAATATTAAAGTGATCTTTTTTTTCACACCCAAATATAAATAACTAATTTCAGATTTGAAAACGTAACAGGGGTGTAAGGGGTGACCTTCCACGCAGTACATACACCCAATCATCAAAATCAGTTCCACGTAGTACACCCTGGGCTGCCTTTTGCTGACTAACAAGTCTCTGGCGACTGGCCAGTATAATTCTGTATGTTCTCCTGCTTTTTGTCATATGTGCTGAGTGCCCCTTTACAGCCTCAGCTTTTAACCTAAGTCAGAATATTTTCATATTTCAGTTATGCGACCTTACAGTTATGTTATTTGTTGTGGTAAGGGGCTGGACCCAGTATAACGTGGCGGGTGCAAAATAGCCTAAGTGCTGAAACACCCAAAATTAAACAAAAAAAGAAAAACGTAACAGGGAATATAGCTTTAATAAATGCGTATAAATATTTCACAATGGATTATATTTATGTACATGTTGTTAATTGTGAAATATTGTGAAGAAATGAAACAAAATGCTACGTTTCGGTTACTAATGTGAGCCACTGTATATGTAATGTTTTTATTTCATTAACAATGTACAATGGTCAAATACAACTTTGCAGACCTCCGTGGCGGAGCGGTTAGCACATCGCAATACGACGCCACAGGTCCCGAGTTCGTATCCCAGCCTATGCATCATTTTCATTTTTCTTTGTGATGTCCTTTCGTCAATTTTGTAATTTCATCACCCATCCTCGTCTTCGCGATTAGCCAAAAGTGGCAGAAAACCAAAGTTAAATATAACAAATCAAAATCAAACATTACTTGGCATGACAAGAATGGATAGGTTATTTTGAAGCTGCTGTTATTAAAAGCAAATTTTATGTAGCTTTCCTAGACAGAAGTTTCAAACACAGAAACTGATTGATTGGATAACGCCTGTGGATTCCTACTCGAGCAGAAAATGTATATGTTTCCATTTATTACTTACAACAATAGCAGACTGATTTCCCGCTAAATCAAAGAAAACTTGCATTCACAGTTACAAATTGACGTGTTGAATGATTTCTCTCACTCCAATTCTGCTTAATCGAACAGCACACCACAACGTGGGTCATTAAATATTTGCAACTTACTCTCGAGTTCCTCAACTAAAAATAAATTGACTGCGAAACAAGACCTCGTCTGCGATAACTATATACCACGTTATATGAAGAGTATACGCAAGTTGAAATTCCATCATAATAATTTGAATTCTTCTAGTAGCTACAAACATATTTTTTCATACATATTTTCTTAGCAAAATATGAAGTTCCTCACTTCAACAAGGATAACATATACACAGTATTCCACAAGAGTTTTTAGTTCGAGCTAGTCGTAATATGAATATACACGTCACTTCATTACTTAGTTTAAAAAAAGTGCCAGGCAATGTGAATTCGACGGCATGCCTGAAATTATTTGCAGTATCTCATGTATCAAGGGGGCTTTTTAAGTAAAATGAAGGACACATACCACATGCTTGGGTCAATTGAGAGTAGTAGAAACGTAATTATACTGCATGTTGCAACTGAAACAGTATCCTCGAAGCCGAAGTCGTTGAGTGATCCACTCATAAACTCTCTACCAAACATTTCAAGTTCGAGTAGACACCTGGGCATGAGCGTTTTCTTTGGTAACCATCCCTTCATAGATTTAATATGATCATCATTAATGTTCATAGTCGCGATTATCTACAAGTGGCAGAAAAGCGATACAAGAACAATACAAAAGTAGAAGAAACAAAAGAGGATAAAAGGATGAACTTAGTTAATGATAGGAAGTTTTATAAAATTACTGTTTCTTGAAGAATCTTGTCCTTTGTTCCGATTGTATTTCTCAGTCACACGTTGCTCAATGTCCATGTCGACTGTCGTTCTTACATTCTTGAAAATTACTTTAATGTCTGCCTATGCTCTTCTTTCAAACGTGGTAGGCGCTCTGTCTGTTTCTACACCACAAAGTTTAATTCATCTCCTGTCCAAAAAGGCACGAATTACTGAAAGTAATTTTCAAAATTGTAAGCAGATGAGGGCCCTTGTAAAATACGTGTACTGTCCTTTTATTCGCTTAGTTTTGAGAATCACTCTCCATACAATTGTTGCCTACTTCAGAGTCCAAAGGCCCTGTCTAGCTACAGACCAGTTGCGCAAACGCGGTTTCATTTGTTTCGTACACAAATTCCATCCTTTATACGTATTTTCTACTTGCTAAAAGCAGCGGCGGCTCAAGGGGGAGAGCCGCCGTGCCATGGCACTACCCTCAGAAGAAATGCATACCTAGCCCCTAGCCCAAGTATTGTTAAATTAATACATTGATAGTTTACAGACAATGAGATTCGAATCTTTCAATCGGTCAAGCTGACGTGACGACCGCCCCAACCACAGACTAGATATGAACCGCCCCAACCTCCTCACTGCATCGCCAGCTGTTTCGTATCCTCGGCGAGGCAGCGGTCGGCGCCACCCAAGAGCTGGCCTAACCAAGTTGAAACGCGTGCAGAGGGTTGGTGAAGTCTCAGCGAGTAACCTTTGCACCATAAGCCGGGAAGAAGGTGGCAGGGGGTGGTGTTAGCCAATGGGGTTAGCCCATAAGACACCAGCCGTGCCCGTTTAGCACAGCGAGGGAACTTTCTCAGTGTTGACACCGTTGCCATCTTCAGAGATAAGTCGCTAAATACGACGGATTTGTACGACCCGTTGGGGAAGTAATTCGTGAAAAAGGTACTATCTACTTTTCTGCCAACATTTGGAGAAACGAACCTAGTATTTTTCCGAAGTTAAATGAACATTTTGATAATAGATAGATGCGCCTAGAGGGCCATCCAGACTTTTTAAAAATATAAAAGTAAAAATTCCTTTGGCATTTCGACAATTTCTTTTTACATCAAATGTAGAATATTTTCAACGTCCAGTTGGAATACGTGTGCATGGGGGAGGAGAAGGTGAGAAGATTTGCTTTCCCTTCCTCTTGTAATTGTGTTTTTAGTGAAGTGTCCTGTAGTGTTTAAAGATAGGTTAGTGAGTGAAGATGAATCGTATTAGTGTGTTATTACTTAAACACACTGTTTTCCACGTTACCAAACAAGGATATACATCTTGGCCAGTGGGGCAACCTCAAGGAGGGGGGCCAAGGCATTGCGGAGGTTTTTTTTCTTCGATTTCTTGATCACGTTGACAGTACCCGCCGGCCGCCACTGGCTAAAAGTGCCTTTCATATCGCCTCAGGGCGTTGTCTACTCGGATGCTTCGTGATCGAAGGTCACGTGTACAAAGTTTCAGATTTTCCGATTTGCGTGGTGCTGCTGCTATCAGTTCGGTTCGCCTTCTCAAGGTCGCGCAGCAAGCAATTATTTTTCGTCTTCCGATAGGAAAAAGCTTGCCTCTCGCTTATGTGGACGAACGCGTGGCACGGATGACTTTTTGGCTCGACCATGGTTGGTCCTTTATGTTTCGTCCTTCAGCATTTTAATCTAAGAACGAATCATTCTCATCGAAAAACATAATGTATTTTTTTTTAATTGATGTAACACATGTAAACCGAGAGCGAGAGATAGATAGATAGATAGATAGAAACGTTTTCCTTCAACAAACGTTTGTTTTCCTATTGTATAAAGTGAACGCACATGTTAAAATTCATCTTGCATAGATATTCAAATTAGAACAAATTCACGTAAAGTGATTAAGTATGCAGAAAAGAAATATATTTGTGATAAATACATAGTTAGTCAGTAAATTCCGATAACCAGAATTCTGTCACGCCGAATGAAACGTTTTGTTTTACAATTTAATGTTTTCACTGACATCCAAAACGAAAATACGTATTATAACTTAATGACTTTCAAGGTGTCAAAATATTGTAATGTTACTATGCTGCCGATCACAATTATGAGAACGCTACGGGTCCCGGGTCCGAATCCCGGCCTGGGCGTGGATGTTTGTGAGTGTGCATTCATCAATTTCATATTGTTATCACCAATCACCATCTTCGAGAATTAGCCAAAAGTGGCAAAAAAAAAGCGAAGTCAAATACAGCAAATCAAAATCAAACAATTATGAGACTTCTTCGAAAACGCCTTCGATAACGGTATTTGCTATTCGTAACGGATATGTGTATCACTTTTTCGAAACAGACTTTTGTGGAGGAAAAGAACTGTAACGTTACAAAAGTAACGAGCACAATTATACGAGAGACCTATGTTATTCTCTCCGGAACACGGCATCGGACACGGTATTGCACATCGGAACGTCTGTATGATACCAGCTATAAATAACGTTGTTGCTTTGAAAAAAGGAGTGTAACGTTTTTTTCAGTAGTGACCTCAATTAAGTTACTGGTTAATTGTAACGTTACTATCACTTTCCACACACACTAAAGTTACTAGTCAATACGTGACGAACCTCTTTCTTACCCTGTAACGTTACTGGTTGCCGGCAATGGATGTAACGTTAAAGTGTCACGTGAAGACCTACTCCTTTAGAGATCAGTTATGGTTCGGTACCGTTATGCACACCTGTAACGTAATGTTCATATACCTGAGGTAACGTTTCTGTTCACGAAAAAAGTTATTCTGTTTCTGGTTGTAACGTAACGGAAACCGTAATTGAAAATACCGTTCCATTTCGTTACGTTACGACTCCCTGATGGTGACCCCTCTGGATCCTGGGGGTCTTGTCAGCAGCTTCCCGAGAGGATGTGGCATACACCCTGTCATTTGGGGCATTGAATGTCTCCTCAACACTGAACATTTTTTCATCGGTGAAAAGGATTCGACGGTGCCCATTTGCCGCGTAACGCTGAAGTAACCGCTTTGATTTCCGGAGCCTCTGGAGCTTCAGTTCACTTGTCAAGAGATGTCCTTTGTGTCGTTTGTAGGCATGGAATCCCAGGTCACTGCATAACGTACAAGACATCGACATTTTTTAAATCTTTAGCTCACGAGCCATCACTGACTGTTTCCGTACAGGATTTTGTCACACTCGTGCCGCCACTGCTTTCACAAGTTCTGGTGTTCGTACTGTGCGTGGTCTTCCTTGCCGTGGCCGATCTTTAACAGTACCAGTCTCAACAAAGCACTGTATAGTGCGGTACACAAATTTCTTGGGGATTTTCAGCTTCTGGATGGTTTTGAAAATCTCCATTGGTGATTTATCTACCTTGTGCAACACTACCACAGCCACACGATTTTCGTACTCACCCCATTCCATCGTCAACACTTAAAACAGACACCTTTCCACTTGACCAGCTCAACAAGCAATGACTCACGCTTCATGCTACTGCTCTTGCAGTCTCTCGCTTGAACGGGTGGAAGTACAGCCACCCTCAAACGTTGGGACAGTATTTATGGTAAGACTAGGTGCATGTGGTGGTCAAAATTTGGAGCAATTGGTTAAATCTTCAAATGAGGTATGTGTTGGGACTGTTGTGTAGTCGAATGTTATGATTTTTAAAAGTTTCACATCATATTTCTTGCTTCTAAGTTTTCATGAATTTCTTCTCTTCCATTGTAATGATATGTCAATTACTAATATCACTTCCTTTTACTTCAGAGAGCTCCTGCCTGTGTTGTTGGAAAAGGGGCACAGTTCGAAAGGGCATTAGCTGTTCAAATGATTATGTTGGCACCAATGGCACCTCATTTTGCTGAAGAATTGTGGTCTGGGTTTGTGGCAGCACCATGTCGTCTGGATGCCATACCTGGTGAGATTAAATGGGTAAGGGTCATACTGTTTTATCAGCATATTTATGGTAAACAAAAATCCAACTTTTGGTCCAAAAATTGAGTGATTTCGATCTCAAATGTGAAATTTGGTTAGGAAACTTTTCAATTTTACCACAAAATAGAAGAGTATTCATCCTAGTCAGCATATTCATAATCATGTGAAATGCACGCACCTTTGTAAAGTTTATTTTCTTCACTCCATGTTTTGCCACAGAATTGCTGTTGTTCCAAGAAGAAAGACCATGGCTAATTTATGAACTAAAGTGGACAGTCATTTGTTTACTCCTCTCGTAGTTACTGCAGACTAAAAATGTCCCCCTTGACTTGTGATGTGTGCCTCCATGTTGCCATATTTATAACTCCCTCTTGCTTCGTTAACATCAAATATCATGTCCCTGCTTTTGCTGTGTAAGATTTTCTCCATGACGATGCAAAGTGCTGCAAGGAGAGGATTTCCCTCATGTGCCAAATACGAGGAATGTCAGGAAAGTAAAGATACAACGGATATATATCTTGGGGAAAATATGTAAGGCATAAGTTGACACCACTAGTAGTACCTTACTCTTTCCAGTAGTATTCATTTGCAGTGCTGCGCTGTCTTGTGTGAGTCTCATGCTGGAAATTGCTGTGGCGATCAAGAATCCCGCCAAATGCAAAGTGTGGGCTGTGATGCTATTTCCCCAGGCAAAATGTGATTGTCCAGGAGACATTCATCGTCGAATTATGGCAATTTATGTTTATGGGAACATTATGAATCGTCAACATGTGGTGGGGCGGAGCAGGATGCAGTCTGTGATCTATGATAACCTTCTTAAAGGAATTGAATGCTGACACCACCTTGCTACATTTTGACAATTCATAATGTTCCCATAAACATAAACTGCTACAATTTGACGATGAATGTCAGCTTTTGCCTGGTGAATCCGCATCACAGCCCGCACTTCATATTTGGTGGGATTCTTTATCACTGCAGCCATTTCCAGCACGTGTGACTCGCAGAAGACTCGGCGCAGCAATGTGAATGAACACTACTGGAAAGAGTAAGGTACTGCCAATGGTGCCATCTTATACCTTACATATTTTCCCTAAGATATATATATATCCGTTGTTTCTTTACTTTCCTGACACGCCTTGTAGTTCGAACAGATGACTCTAGATAGCGTACGGATTTGAGAGCTACTTCGCTCTAGTGAATAACGCTCGAACAGGCAAAACGAGCAGTATACACGTACACTTGAAGCCCAGTAGTACACGTATAACCATTATTTGTCTGTAGTAGTGATCCCTCAAATATGGATCATGAACTGAAAGACAATGCAATTGAACATGATAAACATCTCCATGCTTAGCAATACAGTTATATGTGAAAATTAAATACACGATTATGGGCTGAAACTATCAGGATGGATATTTTACATATGTGATTATTGTCATTAAAATATTTGATTGTATACACTTGAGCATCACGCGTGAGGGTGGGAGACTGAAACAAGTACTAGCTAGCAAGAGAAAGTAGTGCCAGGCAAGCACTTGACACTGATTAAAGGTGATGACGATGTATTGAAGAATGCAACACATTTTGGCAATGTAGAACAGCATCGCCCACGCTTCCTTTGCATACTTAGGGCTGAAAATTTGATGACAGCACCAGAGCTTTTATCATCTTGGCAGAAGACTTATCAACATTCCAAAAATTTTGCATAACATACAGGAAAATCCAGACTGAAAAAAGTATTTTGTTGGTAAATAAGAAGTTATTGCACATTTTGTGTACAATTTCATGACAAATGTAGTAGACAAATGCATTTCCTCCTTGTGAAATCACCTAAAATTAACATTAGTGTGTAATCTCACGTTTCATGTTTTCGTGAAAAACAACTTTTCTCTACAATGATCTCATGATATTTAAACAAACAGAATTGGAAATATCTATTTCAAATCCGTGTCAGTACTTAACCCTTAGACGCAGAGGCTGATTTCCAGGTATTTGCACTAACACTGAGTGTGTTTGAAGCAGGAAATTTGAAATTCTGCATGCTTCTACATGAAATTTATATTTCCGGGACTTAAGAACGTTAGAGATACAAATGATACCTTGTTTTGTTCAGTATACTTTGGGCTATAATCCTGATGGGGAAAAAAAATCCGTAATCAGTTACAAGAAGAAAGGGAAAGTAACTATTTTGTTACATGAAATTTAAAATTTATCAAACTCCCATGCAGGCTACGCCAGGATGTGATTCTTCAAAAGGTACCCGAATGCCTGGTATGTTTGCCATTGACGCATAGGATTTACTGCAGAAATTCAAGTGGGAAGTGTGGTCTCACCCTCCCTATAGCCCCAATTTGGCACCCTGTGACTGTCACAAGAGCTAGGAGGTCAGCGTTTCGAGTCAGATGAGGAAGTGCAGGAAGCAGTCTGAAAGTGGTTCAAAGAAATGGGATGGAATTTTGGAATTTTTACACACAAAGAATCAAAAAACTGGTCACGTGATACGAAAAGTGCTTGGAACACCTTGGTGACTATGTCGAAAAAAGTATGCGTTTTCGTCCAATAAATTTTTTCTTTCTAATGTGTTTTGTTTGTTTTTACAGAGGGGTATAACTTACTTTTTGATTCACCCACGTTTGGTTTGAGTTGGTGTTTTAAGTCCACTTTATGCACAGTAAGGCTAATCGGGACTGGACCTACAGTTTAAAGTGGGATCCGAACCACTTGTGCCTCCACCGGGTATCGAACCCGGGACCCCTTGATTACAAGGCAATGAAGCTACCACTGCACCATGGGGGAGGCCCTGATTCACCCACGTATTTTATTTAATAACACCAGTCGATAAATCTCTCCCCTTATACTCATCCTTGAACACATAACAGTTTAATGATCACAGTATTTATAAAATTGTTAGAATATTAGCATACCATGCAGTTGTCCAGCTTATGAGACATTGGTTAGACATTCAGTGGTGGCGATGGGGGGGGGGGCAGGTGCCCCCGCACAATGTTAAACCTTATATACAAAGGTAAATATACTGTCTTTGCCCCAGTTTTGCACTTTGCTGCCCTAGTTTTGGAACCCAATCACTGCCAAGAGACATCATTTAAGTATGAAAGCCACAATATTGATGCAAAATTAATGAAAATTGCACATTTCTCTTGATAGCTGCGATACTTGCACTCTAAAAGTGCAAGTTTGCATTTTGCATACCTCACAGGATAACTAGACTTCAAAAGTATTGATGGCTATCAGGATTAAATAAAGTATGAGATCAGCCCTACTTAAAATATAGTTATACAATCAATTGATCAGCTACTAATGATATATTAATAAATTTAGCAGTAAGTTTACTTCCCTAATGGTGCTACTTTATTCTGTAATATTGTCATTTTATAAATACTTTGTGGTTAGCACACTGCGCTACAATGCCAGGGGTCCTGGATTCGAATCCTGGCCTGGGCATTCTTTGTGAGTATCCTTCATCATATCATCACTCATCCTTATATTCATGATTAGCCAAAAGTGGAAGAAAAGCAAACTGAATAATATTCAGTGGAAACTCCAAAATTTCAGTGTTGACCGAGCACCACAAGGGGAACTTTTTGAAAAGAAGCAGTAGTCTCAAAGCCAGATAATAGCAGCATTGGGACTTTATGAACTAACCATGTATCACCTGACAAAGAGCTGCTTAACAGGTGTTTCATGAAGTTGTTGTACTTGAAGGAGTCACATGGCACAGTGGTTCAGATCCCACTTTAAACTAGAGCTCCAATCCCGATTAGCCTTTTTGTGCACAAAGTGGACTTAAAAGAATAATTCAATGGAGTTGTTGTACCACAGTCGCTTAAAAGAACTAACCGATCTCATTTACGTAATGCATGCATAGTATGAGAATCACAGTACTAAAACATATATGTAGCATTCAAAAAAGTAAATTGCAGAGTTGCGTGGAAAACTATGTGGGAGCATCATAATGCTAGCAGACAGGTCGTTAAATGTGGGAACAGACCCCACATTGAGCACTTGTTAGCTTCACAACTTTGCGAGTTATTCTTTTGAATATTGATTTGGTTTATTTTACTTCACTTTTCTGCCACTTTTGGCTAATTGCGAAGATGGTGAGTATTGATATTATGAAAGGACATTCACATGTCCAGGCCAGGATTAGAATGTGAGACCTCTGGCATTGTAGCATGCTGAGCTAACCACTCTGCAACAGAGAGTGGCAGTTACTGTTTTGAATGCTACATGTTTATTACAGTTAGTCTTCTGCTGTGTGTGCAATATGTAAATGAAATCAAGATGTTATTTTGTAGTAACTCTGCATCATCATCCTTCGCCATTTCCTGCCTCTGGCTGGGTCGGCATAGAAGTCAAGCCTCTCCATTTTTACCTGGTCTTCCACCATTCCTCTCTTTCCACGGTGTTCCAATCTTGTCCTCTTCTCCTAACACTCTCCACTATCTGCTCTTTTTACAGACATCTTGGTCTCCCCTTTGGCCTTGCTCCCACTCCTTATGCATTATATACTCTTACTGGCACTCTTTCTGCATCCATCCTCATGTGTCCAAACCACTGTGGATCTCGTCATTCCTTATTCTATCCCTTCTAGTCTTCCCCAATATATTCCTTAAAAATTTCATCTCCACTGCCTGCATCTTTCTTTTGTCTCCCTCTCCCTGTCGTTGTCCAAGTCTCTGCTCCATTATTGGCACTTAGTATGTGTTATGTATTACCTTCTTGCATTTCATAGGCACATCCCTGTTCCATATTAATCTTTGAATGATGCTTTGATATAGTCCACCACCCATTTGTCCTCTTTTTTCTCAATTATGCTTCCTAGATATTTGAAACTCTCCACTACCCTCAACTCTTCCGTGTCCACCTCTTTCTTGGTACATTTCTGGCTCTGTTTCTTGTTGTTATTAGCACCTCACTCTTTTCTGCACTGAATTTCATTCCTGCTCTTCTAATTTCCTCATTCCAACTATCAAGCTCTCTCTGTACTACTACTTCCCTGTTTCCCCATATTACTAAGTCATCAGCGAACAACAGTGTCTTGATCTCTTCCTCTCCTATCTTCTTCCCCTCTTTCACCTCTTCGTTAATTGCATCCATTGTAATCATGAAGAGCAGTGGGGAAAGAGCACTTCCATGTTTTAGTGCATTACTTATACTGAACCACTTCGTTCTTCTCACTGGTGTCTTCACACACCTCTGGTTGGCCTTGTACGTGCTCTGCACTCTACACAATATCTCTTCCTCGAGCCCTTTCTCTCTTAGAGCCTTCCAAATCTTTGTTCTGTCCATGCTATCGTATGCCTTTCCTATATCTAGGAATGCCATAATCAAATCCTTTCCATACTCGTAGTACCTTTCCTGTAATTGCCTTATGGTGAATATCAGATCTACTGTTGATCTGCCTCTTCTAAGTCCTACTGTTCCTCTCTCATGTTCAGTTATGTCACTTCCCTTATTCTTTTCTCTAATATTTTCTCATACACCTTTACTGAGTGGCACATTAGTGTTATTCCTCTATAGTTTTTACATTCCTTTCTGTCTCCCTTCTTGAATATGGGAACTATTAGTCCCTTTGTCCAATCTCTTGGCACTTCTCTCTCTTGCCACACTGTTTTCAACACTCTGTACAGCCACTACACACCAATCACTTTTGCTCCTAGTATCATTTCCACTGACACTTCATCTATTCCAGATGCTCTACCTCTCTTCATTCTCTTCTCTGCACTTTGTATAGGTGTAAATTGTGCTTTTAAAGCGATTCTCAGCAACATACACAACCATACATTTTTGAATTCTTGTCCCTAGGTTCAAAACGTGCAGTATCTGAAGTTATGTGGATATAACTATTGGCAATATGTAGACAGGTATTTCTTCAAATCATAACTTAACACCCAGTTCCCTTTTGAAATATACAGGTTTATTCATATCTTATTTAATAAATTAAGTCTTGGCCTTTATTAACAAAAAATCCAATTTCAGTGTCCCCCCCTTCCCAAAGAGAGTGTGTTGACTCATGTAGCCACTGACTTCACGAGTAAAAAAAAAAATAACCCTTCAGTACCAAAAAAGTTGGCTGAAGGTATATGTACGTGTATACCCGGTTTCCCACATGAAATGTACTATCGAATTAAAGTGCAAAAATCAAGTGTGTGTATTAAAAGAAAGTTAAGAGTTCCCGCCGATTCATAGTATCAAGAAAATTCTCCCTTTCGTCCCATAGAGAAAAGACACCTCTTTACCTCACCGTATTACACCAAACATCTGAGGCCGACTGCTCCCTTCCCTTCCTTTATATAGGCCCCGCTAATCACCTAACCGTTACTGGAAACTTTCCGCTGGCCGGCTATCCAGCGACACACCTAACTACCCCAAATGGCCAAGAAAAATACGTACAGGAATACATAGACATACATAACATTACCAAAATACATGACACTAAAACCTGACCGATCCAATTAAATTAATTAATTAAACATATAAAATAAAAAGGATCAAGTAATGATCGCATCATTACAACTTCCTTACTGTTTTCTTTTTCCTTCACTTGTTCATGTTCATTTCTTTTTTCACATTAAAATGATTTTTCCACATTCTCTTTCTTTCTTCACCATCTTCTACAATGTTTCCCCTTTCATCTCTTAGCTTACAGCTGTCTCCTCTTTCTCTTTTCCTCTCTCACTAATCCATATAATACTTTCTTGTTGCCTCTTTCTTCTTTTCCATGTACTCTTTTCATGAATTTTGTGATTTAATTTTAAACCATTTCCTAAATGGATCATTTTTGTTTTTCACTGCCTCTCTAGTTCTTTCATTCCACCATAGTGTTTCTTTCTTTAATTGCTTGTCCTTCCACATACCTTTTCGGCTGCCTGTACTAATTTTGTTTTAAATCTTATCCATTCTGTTTCTACTCCTTTGGGTTCATCTCTTGGCACTTTAGTATGCAATATTTCTTGATATTTCTCTTTTATTGTCTTAGCCTTCAGTTTCCACATTCTTATCCTTTTCTCTAGTTCCTCCATTCTATCTTTTATTTTCCATCTCCTAGTAGTAGCCTGTTGTTCATTATCTTCTTTATTTCCTTGTTTACTAATATATAATCTATTACAGACTTTTATAACTGCATATGATTTCATAAATAGGGCTATTGCCATAATAAAGCAGATGCACACAGATAAGCTGCTTGTGCATGAAATTATCCATTGTCAATCTAACATGCATTTTCTTTCTATTCTAAATAGGATAAGCCAGTATTAGAGCAGCAATGGCCTTCAGTTGATCTGGACTATAACCTTGAGTTGGTGTGCGAGGTAAGCTAGGAATGTTGTCAGTTACATATAAGTTGAAATCTATTTTACTACATTTACGTTAATAATGAAGAAAGCTGTGTGTGTGTAACACAATTTTACACTTTATCTCATAGTATACATAACCTCTTCAAGCCCAATGATATAAATTGTTACAATGTTTTTCTACATTTACACTTTCTTTTGTACAAAGTACTCACTTCTGTGTTCATGCACTTCTTTATAGGGCCACTTACCATTATGGAATCCAGATTTCTTGCACTATCACCAAACACTTTAATAATAGCACTGATAGTTTGATATGTAGTGTAAATATATTTGTGTTAACCTTTATAATTGCTAGGAATAAAAAGCAGAATACTGAAGTATTTAAGAGTTAAAAACCTTCTATTGATTTAAATTTGAATAATTTTCTGAATGTTCGCAACAATGGTTCTACATTAGCATGCAATGTTAATTGGGCATTATCCATTGTCTAGTGCCCTAACCTTTACTTATTCTAACACTGTTTTAAGAGGGTACCTCTTCTCTTGTCTTTAGGTGAACAAATTTCTCTTCGTGAATTAAGGATTTGTAGAAAATCTTGACATTTTTACTCTGAAAAGAGAACATATAGCAACCCTGTCTCTTCTCTCTTTTCACAATTCTATAATACACTCCTCACAAAAAGTTTGGAATATTATTATATTAGACAATAGGTGATAGACATGGCCTTGGAATGCAACAACACATTTTATCTCTCTGGTGGACGTTCTAGTCTTTTTGCCAACGTGCCTATTGCCCAATATAATAATATTCCAAACTTGTGCCTAATGTAACAATATTCTAAACTTTTTGTGAGGAGTGTATAAGTGATTTTTCTCATGTAGGCTACTTCCTGTGGCGGAGTGGTTAGCACATCGCGCTACGACAGTAGGGGTCCTGGGTTCGAATCCCAGCCTGGGCGTGGATGTTTGTGAGTGTCCATTCATCAATTTCATCATGTCATCACTCTTCTCCATCTTCGCAAATTAGCCAAAAGTGGCACAAAAAGTGAAGTAAAATAAAGCAAATCAAAATCAAAATTCACGTAGGCTATTTGGGTGGATAAAGATTATTTGGCACTGGGCTCCACCCTCGCCCACCAAGTGAGAATGTCCTTGTTCTGTTATATGTTTTGTGAAGAGGCCTAACTGTAAAAGAAACTGGTAAAAAATGAAAAAAATATTTGGTGTCATTGGATTTTTTAATTTCAATGAATTTGTAACAAACTTGCTACAGTTGTATAATTCCTGTGAAACTATTACTGGTATCTGCACAATTGCACACATTAGCTATGGACTAAGTGAAGAGGCAGTATGTAATGCAAAAATTAGAGAGGAAAATTACAATAATAATATAGGTGTTTTGCCAATTGTTATTGGAAGTTCCATCTGCATCTGAATGTTATTGTTTTCTAATAGTGTTTTTTTTTTTTTAGGTGAATGGAATCGAAACCTGCATTGTTCATATTATGCGCAAAAATTTAGACATATTGACACATGACAATGCCTTAGAAATGGCACTTTCACAAGAGCTAATCCATGCTGCAACTGCCAATAAAAAAATTGTCAGAACCACATACAAACATTATCCTAGTTATTCTGCTACAATAAACATAACTACTCAGCAGACTGAAAAAGAAGAAAGGGAAGTGGGTGAAAGAAGAGGCTGATGACTTGTATTGTAAACCTTTATTGTAAATATATAGTTTATTAAACAAAATAATGCACATTTATATAAATAGCTAGTCTGAAAGTTTATTTGTAAGTGCAGCCAGACACTGACCTAAATCGCATACATAAGAAGTCGCCTGATGGATCTTTTATTTAAGTTTATTTGAAGTTTTCATTATATGTTGCCACAGTCCACTAATGTGAGTATTTACCTATAATCGATCTTACAAGCATATATGCAGGAGTCAGAACAACTGTTGATGTAGGTTTGCAAATTCATGCAGTAAAATTCTACGTGGGTTGGAGATTTAATAGAGGCAACTCTGCTGTACATATGGCATAAAACGGAATCTGTGCTTCTCAGTTTTACCACACATTAGTAAATGGACTCTTCCTTCCAACACTAGGTGCATGCACAGTGATGAGAGGAATAGAGTATTGTTGGAGTTTGCAGTGTAAACTTGTGTAGTCAGAACCCCACTAATGTGAAAGTTATGGTGATTCTCGTGTACGACTGTGATTGTGTCATCTTAATGCATATCGTACCTCAAGGACAGACCATCAATACACAGTATTACTGTTTATTTTTTGATCATAATCTGCAACCTGCATTGTGGAAGAGATGACACTTTCTGCTGAATTCTTCCATCATTTAGCAGGACAATGCTCTGGTGCATGTAGCGAAACCTTGGCTGATTTGCTAACTCAATGGGGCTGGCAGGTGCTCTATTATTCCCCCCCCCCCATAGTCCCTGGACTAAAGCCCCCGTGACTTTGATTTGATCCCTAAGATGAAGGAATACGGCATTTGCTTCTGAACTGTTCCAGACATTCTTCAGGCAATAGACTGCTCCATTCAAACCATCAACAGAACAGATGCTGCTACAGAAATACTACAACTTCACATCACTAGCAACAGGTTGTACACAAAATGCTGGTGACTATAGTGAAGGGCTGTAAAAGTTTCACAGAGGTATCTCATTTGTATTATTTGAAAATAAATAGTTGCCACTATTAAATCTACAATCCATTTATTTTCTGTAATTGAGGAGACCAAGGTAACTTCAAATGCAGGAAACTTTTATATCATCTGCTTTATTGAAGCCATGAAGAAGCTACTGTGTAAGCGAAAGGTTAGTGCTCCTGTCTTTGGTGTGAGCAGTTCCAGGTTCAATTCTCAGTGTGAGATCCAGAATTCTGAGAACAATTGGAAAGCTATATTAGGAGATTCCAGTCTTTAAACTAGAAAACAACAGCAATGGGACACTTGGGCAAGTCATCCCCTAATGGCTATTTTTTGGGCCATGAAGATTGAACGTATAATGTGGGAAGAAAATACAAAATGCAGGAATCTCAAGTTGTGCTTCTGTCTTAATGCTGTCAGAATTAGGGCTGGGCCGATACCCACGGATACAGATACTTGAAAATTGAAGGTGGTTGAAAATATTGGCTAAGATTTTGTAAGTATTCCACTCTAAATACAAGATTCGCCCATAAAAAAACAAACTTTTTTTTTTTTTTGGAAAGCAAACAAGTAATAACCTTCAAATGACTTTATCACCTTCAAAATAATCACCAGAGGAGGCAATACACTTTGACCAGCGTTTGTACAGGTTTTGGAAACACTGTTGATAGTCATTGACAGTAAGTGTTCGCAAAATACGTGTAACATTTAATTTAATGTCTGCGACGTCGTCAAATCTTTGCTCTTTCATAGCCACATTAAGCTTGGGAAAAGGAAAAAAATCAGCAGGCGATAAGTCTGGAGAATATGGAAGGTGATTGATCACTGTCACTGAATGCTTAGCAAGGTATTGTTATACAGACAATGCGGTATGAGGCTGAACATTATTGTGTAAGAGAAACCATTGGCCAGAATCACAGAGATTCTTCCTAGCCCACTTCATCCTGTTTGAGTCGACCAAGCACTTCCTTGTAATACCACTGATTGATTGTTTGGTTTTCAGGGACAAATTCATGGTGGATCAGTCCTTGCGAATCAAAAAATGTGATCAGCATCACCTTTGTCTTAGATTTCGACATCGTGCTTTTTTCTTTACGGGCGATAACTGTCCTATCCTGCACTCTGTCTTTTTGTTTCAGGGTCATATCATAAACACCAGGTTTCATCTCACCTTACACTGCCCATATCATCTAACGTTTCGGTAAACGATTTACCCAATTTGAAACAAAACTTTATGCTGTAATGTTGTTCCATCTTGGTGCACGTACTTCGTAGGAGAAGAGAAAGAAAAAGAGAAAGTGCGTACGCCGCCTGCACACGACCTGCATCTGACGCAGGCTTGCCCCGATACCGACTGCCTGTAACAGGTTGAAACATGCACTGACGGGAAGTTTATATATAGCTTTTTGCAGTGTTGCCAGAATACAATACCTTTTTTTTTTGTGACAGTTCGGTTTCTTTATGGGTGGACCTTGTATATGCATCAATTTACCAACACTTTTGCATTAAAATAATCAAGAATTACATCAGGTTATTACAAAATTCAGTTGTTTTTTTTTTCAGGCAAAAATGGTGCATAATAAGAACAAACTTTGAATTTTAATTAGACAGATCCTTGCAGAGTCCGTGACAGACCAACATGCTGGAAAAGTGTAGGTAAATAAAATCAAACCGATACCATTGGTATTGGCCAATACCGATCCATAGGCATCTACATCAGCTCAACCCTAGTCGGAATTTGTATGCGTGATATTTAATCTTTTTCTCCGAATTTGTCTCTCAGATTTGTGGTCCATTTTGCAATTTAATCTTCACAATCTATTTCGAGAAATTTCTTGATTGATTGACTTGGAGTTTTAAGTCCACTTTATGCACAGTTAGGCTAATCGGGGCTGGACTCACAGTTTAAAGTGGGATCCGAACCACTATGTGCCTCCACCGGGTCTAGAAATTTCTTGTGGCCCTTCCCAATGTGCACTAGCTTGCTACTGTTAGGAGTCATGGTGTTAAGTGCCAGTGCCACAAGCAAGTATATAATAAATTGGCAAGATTAAATTACATGTGGAAATGTAAGGGTAGGAGATTTAATTACCTTCCTCCATGTGATACAAAGATTGTTTAGTTTGATGGACATTGGATCATTGTTTGCCACGACCTCCTTGATCCAAATAAAACATAATATATTTACATGTTTTTGCTTGAAATACATAAAACATTTTACAAGGAATTTACAAGCTGATTTGCAATGCATATGAAAAAATAATGAACCAATTAAACTCATTTATTAACTTTAAAAGTTTCAATACAGTGTAATATTGTCTTGTTCTCTAAAAAATTTGGGAACTCGGGAGATTAAGCTCTCACTTACTTACATTATTTCCAAATGTCATACACTTTTTCTTTTTGGCACCATGTTAAATCATAGTCCAGTACAGTTACGGGCACTTCTGGGTTGTAGTGATAGCACTGAAAGTCCATGGAGTTGTTGCAATCCAGACTGTCCATGTCTGTACATTGAATCAGTAAATTATGCACATTCCGTGAAGTGTTACCAACACTATTTGAGCATACAACTTTTATGTACACTCAGGATCAGATAAAGTGAAATGTTCAATATGATTAAATGATGCCACTTTATCTGAACTTAATAACATACATGTTGCTTTAACTCAAGTTTCACATCATGCAATAATACCATAATGAACATGTATGGATATAATAAGACTGCAATTTATGAGTTTATCATTAAAACTATTTTAACAAAATTGAAATGTCTGACACCACTTTATTCAAAATACAAAGCTGGAAAACTAGTTAACAATATACAGATCTTAAGAGACTCACTGCTGCAAGGTTTACTTTACAGCATCAAGGGAACTGTTAATAACTAATTCACTGCAACAGTTGTTATGCGGTATCTTTTCCAACTGAGAAATGTACGTTGAAGGAAGTTCGGCCTCACGAGCACCTGCTATTATCACTGTTAGGTAAGACATTGAGGGCCACCTTTCTTCTGGTAAAACGTCACTAGGTGGCACAGATTGGCTATGGCGATATGTCCTGCATAATATTGTCCTGTTGTCGGATGTGTTCACTGTTACGTTAAGTGGCTTATAAACTCCATGCTGGACACCCTCTTGCCTGTAACGGAAAATACGTGCACAGCTTAAAAGATTCTAAAATACTGGAACATATACGTATATCTTCCCAATTATTCAGTAAAATCTAATGATAACTCTCATTCTTTTTTCCCCAAGAAAAATCAAGTTGCTGCACTAATGGAATTTGTTAAATCACATCATGTATGGTCATCAAGAAAGTTTTCTTTTTAATCTAATCTGAATGTTGTACACATCAAGAGCATTTTAAAGTAAACAATTATTGTTACATACGAGGGTCACTATTTATATTTTGAGCCTAACAATGAAAAAACAGGAATTTGGCATTGAAAACTCCTTTATTGTTTTTCGAAGTATTCTCCTTTATGGTCAATACACTTTTTCATTCGTTCGAACCATTTGTCAAAGCAGTTTTTCCAATCTTCTTGAGACATCTCCATAATATGGTTTTTGAACGCATCAACGGTGTCTTCCGCCGGCGAAAATCGTTGTCCACGCAATTTATTCTTGACATTCGGGAACAAGAAGTAGTCATTGGGTGCCAAATCAAGACTGTACGGCGGATGACCCATCAATTCGATTTTTTGACTGTTCATAAAGTCGGTTGTTAGACGAGATGTGTGACAGCTGGCATTGTCTTGAGGAAGAATGATCCGACGGCGTTTGTTTGTTTTCCGTATTTGACCGAAGACCTCTGGCAAACAAATTGTTGTGTACCATTCAGAGTTGACCGTTCTACGTTCCTCTAAAGGCACAGTTGCCACATGACCAGTTTTCCCGAAAAAATAGGCGACCATTTGTTTCGATGTGCTTCGATCGCGAACAACTTTTGTTGGATTGGGTTCATCTTGAAACACCCATGCAGTTGACTGCTGTTTACGTTCCGGCTCATTTGCATATATCCATGATTCATCACCTGTTACAATCTTACATACGTCTTTTGAAGCACCACGATTGTATTTATTGAGCATTTGTTTACACCAATTGACGCGAGTGTCTTTTTGAGTTTTTGTCAAATTGTGTGGGAACCAACGAGAACATAACTTTCTCACAGTTAAATGATCATGTAATATTTTATATATGCTGGTGGAACTAATGCCTATGGTTGCCTCAATCTCACAGTATGTCACATGACGATCTTGCAGTATTAGGTTTTGCACACCATCAATGTTTTCTTGAAAAACAACTGATTTTGGACGACCTTCCCGAATCTCGTCAGTGAGTGAATGGCGGCCACGATTAAATTCGTTATACCAGCGTTTCACAGTGGCAAAGGATGGGGCTTCATCGCCAAATGTGGAAGTAAGTTGATCGATGCACTCTTGTCTTGATAATCCACGTCGAAAATCGTAAAAAATCATCGCACGAAAATGTTCACGAGTTAATTCCATTTTATTGTTGTCGCACAATCTCCAAGGCAACATAAACAACACAAATGAAGCTATTGACAAAACATTTGAAGTATGTTATGGTCAATAATGCCAGACGATTCCGTGCAAACGTCAAATCGCGCCTAACTTCAATCAGTGTTGCCAAGGCTCAAAATATAAATAGTGACCCTCGTACCATTAAGAATTTTTTAAAAAATATATAGTACAAAGACTTGGTAACCTCAATGATGATATTTCTGCCACTTAATTCATTTTTACATGTGCCTAAAAGACATATGGTTTTCCACATGTCGCTAGGCTAACATTCTTTTTTACAGATTCACTTCCACATAGTACATGGCCATAATTAGGGGGGGAGGGGGGTTAAGGTTTAAATTTCTGGCATGTTGGATTAATGGATTTGTAACTCATTTTCAAAAATGTATTCAAAGCTTCACAAAAATACAACAGGGAGACAATGTTAGGACAATCTAGCTAGAATTTCCCATTTGGAATTCTTGAAAAATGAGCGAAAACCAGTCCATAGGACCCCCACCCCCCTTCCCTGGAACTGGCATTGTTTATTGCAAGTTACAAATAGCATTTGATAACATTTGTTTATTTTTATTGTTAATAACAGAAATGAAGTTCATCTAGTTTGTATTAAGACAGAATAATCAAATAAAAACTGCATCAAGACTGAAAAACTGAGGTTACAGTACAAGCACCAGGTTATGTTTTACCATTTAATCCAAAGAATAACTGGTTCCACAGTTTTCAAAATTCAAAAAAATAAGTTTTATGTGACAAGTCAAACAACATAACCTTTATGACTAAAATTTCCCTCTAACTTTTAACGTTTTTTCTTGAAGGTATCTAAACTTTAATGACAAAATATAATAACTATGCATTTCAGTGCACCTGCATGAAACAAAAGAAAAGAAGAAAAAACAGGGTTGCTTCATATTCACTCATCTGATGGGTCGAGTAGGAAAGTCTCCTCAAGGATATAACAGCAATAATAATAAATTTTGGAATAAATTGTTTTATCATCATGAAATTTTATTATTATTACATAATAGTTATTATTTCTATTATTCAAATTTCTGGTGGTGCTCATGGGAACAATTATGAGTGACCCCCCCTGAAAATTTTTCCTGGCTATGACAATACTCCCCTGTTAACTGCAGTCTTACAGGCCAAGAGTGCACTGGCATCTTGACCCACGACAGTGGCGAAGATATAGTACAAGCAATGCAAGCACTGCTTGCACTATTAAAATAGTATTTAATGTACTTAATGTTGAGTGCCTTATTAAGTTTCTATCGCACTCAATTTTGCAAAATTTTATGGCCGCAAACTCTCTCAGCAGCCCGTTGGTAAGCACCAAACTCTCTGCTTGCAGCTACCACGCAGGAAACTTACGGTCCCCAAACCACTAATAAAAGCTCTGCTTTTCAGAGCTTTTCAGCTTCTCTCAAAAACAGCCGAGCCAAGCAGAAAGCATATAAGTGTTAACACGATCACGAAGATGAATATTTGCTTTATTATAAACACAGAATTATTGAAATAAATCAGTAAAATTGTTCCAAATTCCATGTAAACATACTCTAAGCATTACTTTAAGTTTCACAATTTGTAAAACATGTCAATAATGTTGACATTCAGTTTTTTTTAAAAGACAAACATGTTTTCCTGGCACTGGAGAGCGCTGAGATCTGCAGAACAGCTGGCTGTTGTCCGCCTCAAACCTTTCTCATCTCAAATTGCAATGCCATGCCAGTGTTGACAACTACCAAATAATTTACACAATTTTTATCGTGAGTTTCCATACAAACAAATTCAATAAACTGATGTTTTTTCGATAACACTTATGTCATGAAACCAATGAAACTCTCTTCTGAGACCTGCAAATAGCAAAAACGTTAAGTCCTAAATGCTATCAAACTCAAAATACTATTTTTATTAATATGATACATTGTTAAAAAAAAAAAAAAAAAAAAAAAAAGGAACCTGCGCATTTTGTTCCAGTTCTAATGACCTTATTCCAACGCTTAATGTACAGGGTGGCGACAGACCTGGAAAAGTCAGGGAATTTTGTCTTTACTGACCTTTTTTTCCCCTTTTCATGGAATGAATGTGCCAGTCCTTTGCTTTGAAAGATGATGTTATGTAGCGCTGCATGGGAACAGGAAATCTTGTTGTTGCTAAATCTCAGGGCCCCTTTTATGCACAACAAAATCACAGCGCCAGAAAGAAACCAGTGATGGAGGGGAGGGAGAGAGAGGAATTTCCAGAGGGGCAAAACAATTTCATAAGCCTCTAAATATCATGTGGAAAATGCACTGAATTATAATTTTTCTTGTCTGTATGGAAGTAGTAAGGGGACAGAACAGTCAACAGATGGAGGGTTAGGGGGGAGGGCCATTACCACTGTGGCACTGTCCGATAGTTGTTGGGCGTCGTAGCATGGCATTTTGTTGGACATTCTGAATGAACATGGAAACAAAAAGGGCGCTATGCAACCCTGTAATAATAAATACGTAAATATTTTAATATCATAATTACTCGAATTGACGTTTCTCTGCCAGACCTGATAAATTTTCACTTTTCATCTACAGATTTATATGAGGTGCGTCCATAAATTAAGTTCCAATTAGTAGGAACCTTGATTTCTTGCAAATGCGATAATAGTGAAAAATGTCAAATGCTGCGAAGTAGTGGTTATGAATGTGCAGTGATGTATAGACACATTTTTCACCCATTCAAAATAGCGAAATAACGGGGATTTGGCATTAAATGTGAATCGTTTGTATTTTTTGCTAATTTTAAAAATTGCTTAAAAGATAAAAAATCCAACGAAATCCAACATTCATGTCTTTTTTAGACATAAAAAAACAAAATGTGTCATATTTGTGTATCTAGAACACACAAGCTTTCCAACATTTTATCCAAGAGAAAACTATAGGGGTGTCCAGGATTCCGAAAAGTCTGGACTGGGATCGGGAATAATATTTCCTGTCCCGATTCAGACTTTGGGAAATTACTTCCTGACTTTTCGGAATCCCGAGCAGTCAGGAAATACCAAACGATCATTTTAAAAAGTCATTAATTCTCAACTTTTTCTGCATTGTAAGTGTCTGAAACTTATCGGAAATTGTTAGTTTTTATTCCAGAAATACAAAAGAAATCACTTAAGTTTAAAATGAAGTGTAGAATTCAAGATTTCCAGAGCTTCAGGAAATTTCGAACATTTCCTTTGTCAGGAAATTACAGATTTTTCCCGTCCAGAATGCCGGGATTTAATCAATTTCCTGTCCCGACCAAAAAGATCTGTCCTGCACACCCCTATAAAACTATAATGCATGTTGTACGTGGAATAATTCCGACAGCCACATTCTATCTAATATTTCCCAGGATTTTCTCAACTTCTATCAGAACAATTTGCACCACAGAGAAAAGTAGCAGGGTTCATACAGAAGTCGCATCATCAGTAATTGTCACGCGAGAAGTGTTTTGAATCACCAAGCTAAGTGGTGCGATTTTGGTGGAGAGCGAGTGCTCACCTACCACCACAGAGTCGTAACATCGGCTTTTATTGAGTGAGAAATAATGGAAAATAACTTCCTCAAAAATAGGATTCAACATATCAAACTGTCACGAAAATACGTACACCAAGTGACCTATGATTTGAAACAGTATTTTAAAAGCACCAGGAAGGTATATTTTTATGTATATTTGGCACAAAATGGGGTAAAATGAAAATGTGAATTTTGGGAAAAATAACATTGAATAGTAAAAATAAATTTAAAAAAAGAATAACACCAATTTGGAAGAAAAATAACAAAAGATCAAGTTCGCTGTCAATTAGGCATAAATAAAACAAGAATATCAGTAGTGATTAAAAGCATTAGTTACAGTGACTCCTAATCTAATTTTCGTCATAATCACCACTGTTCTGGCGTTGGTCATAGCACCACTGTTCTGGCGTTGGTCGTAGCATGACACTAAATTTTGTGTGCCCATGGCATGTGTGTCTTGACAGCAAAGACTGGAACTGTCTGTACTGCAGGGTAGCTGTCGAAAACTTGCCCTGCCAGAAATCTCTTCAGCTGAACAAAGAAATGAAAGTGGGTACATGCAAGGCCAGGACTGTGCAGGGAGTGGCCCAAGATCTCTCACTTGAAATTATGTAAAAGAGCCTGCATGTACTCAGCTGTATGGGGTCGTGCACATTGGATTGGCCTTCATTGTCTGATCATACTATTGCTCATCTGGCCTGTACACCTCACACGATTGCTGGTGGCTCTATGCCAGATTCTGAGCGTGCAAAAATTTGATTACCACACGTACCTCGCAGTTGGTGGGAGACTGTATGAGAGCTGCCATCTTTAACCTAGAACTGTCCTAAGATGGCTGCATTTTATTGCACCAGATTACAGCCACATGACAGTTCTTCCTGCCTGCATATGCATGTTGTGCTCCGACCACTAATGCTGCATACAGGTGACATTGGAACTTTTTTCTGGATGCCCCTCGTACATAAACTTTCGGAAGCTGTTATCAACAGCGTGTTCCTCTTTTAATATTTGATTAGCGAAATCAGGCACCTTTACAATGCAGTAGATTCCCTTTCCATAAATTGCTTGCATTTAATTTTTAATATATATATATACCCTTTTCACCACTAATAATGGTGTAACTGCATGTTGGCAGTTTCACAGTACTTTACTTGGATATAGTGTGAATGTTTGTACTGACGGAGAAAACCCATTGATAATGTAAGGAAATATGACACTTTGTTTTGCATGATTCAGTTGTTTCACTTGTGTGCAAGGGTTAAGTTGTTTGCTTTACATAGAAAAGAGAAGTAGGTTTGTGCATTGAAAAATGAGTTTGCACTCATGGTTCTTGCAAACAGAGGGTTCCAAACCTCAGTGGAAAGATCGACATATAATAACGAGAAAGGCTATAGAATGAAAAATTACAAAATTCCTTTTTGCATCAATCACTTCACTCTAATCTCAATTAATCGTAAATTTAAAAATAATCAAATATTTTATTGAAAAACTGGTTGCATATGAAAAAATCTCGTAAGTCCTCCCTAGCTTGTGAATAGTAATAATTTTCCAAATTCACTATTTTGCAATTCGAATGCAAATCCTAGAGAAATGAAGTCAATTTTGTGGAAGCTAATATAGGTACTTAATATACTTGGATCTGTATGACATTCTTATTTCCATTTGCAAAAACCTGAATTTAGTTTATCATTGTCAGGGAAAAATCTATATTTGTCCTGGAAAAGTCAGGGAATTTCATTTCTACTTGTCTGTAGCCACCCTGAATATAATTTTAAGCTTCAAGTCAGTTATTTTACTCTCCCGTGAACAATAATTTTTACAACGAAGTTGGAGCTGTATAGGGAGACTCAGCATGCATACAAACACTAGACAACCCAACCTCACAGTGGATTATACTGGTCGTGGGTCAGTGGTGAAGCATGGTCTTAAGGAGAAGGCAAGGCAAGCTCTCAGTCGATCTGTTTGCAGATATCTGAAGCTCAGTATACTTTACACTGGAAATAAGGCACACTTTTTCAAACAATCAATTCGCAGATACGATTAAGATAATAAATAATCCTACGAAGTACATAACTTTCTTTTGTTAATAACATCGTATTAGAACTGTGTTTTTCTCGTCAGCGGGTGAGAAATGTCCAACTGAATGCTCTTGACTACGAAAATGAACCTCAAATCCACCTCTCGCCTAGTGAACATTTCAGAGTGGAAAGTTTTCTACAAGTGATTGATCAAATCACCTCATCACTCACGGACAGGATTTTTCCCTATGAAACTGTCGCAAATAGGCTCGGTATTTTAAATGAACTTGCAGTGACAACTCCATCACAAATTACATCTGCAGCTCGCGGGCTTGTGAGCATCTACCAGGATGATCTGGAACCCTCGCTAGAGAATGAGCTGATACAGTTTGCACACCTAGTAAGTAGTAGCAATGTCAAACATCAGGAAGACATCCCAATGGAACTGTCTATGTATAATATTGTATGTAAGGACCCGTTCCGCAGTACATTTCCCAATGTCGATATTCTCTTTAGAATGTATTTGGTCTTAATGGTAACAAACTGCAGAGAAGAAAGATCTTTCTCAAAAATGAAATTAGTGAAAAACAGGCTTCGTGCTGCCATGGGACAGGATCGCTTATCAAATCTTTGTTTATTAAGCATTGAACATGAACTTCTTCGTGAATTGGATTTCACTGATATAGTAGATGAATTTTCGGCAAAAAAGGCAAGAAAAGTGTGTCTACTATAAGTGTTTAGCCTTTCAGAATTTTCTTGAAGAAAGTATAGTTACTACAATTTCCACAATGAACCTGTCGGTAATTGTCCAGTAGATAGGCCGTGCACATGTAGTGACATATTTACGCTTAATTGTAAATAATATCATTTATAATAAATTATGCACGTAAGTACAGTCTACTGCTCAGTTCTCTGTTTCCGTTTGAACCCGCTTAGTATTTAATATATATTGTAGTTACGGTGTTCACTGTTCATAATATACTGTAGACATTTAGACGCAGAATTTTACTGCTGCTAATTTTCGTCCTGTAACCTTATTTTACTGCTATATTCTCCCTGCAAACCTATCTATGATATGTTCGATTGTGAATGACTACTGATTCTGAAGTCAGGTCTACCATTTCAACTGCTGAAAATTGATGGTTAGTAAAAAATAATAAAAAAATGGGGGCCCCCACAAAACATTTTTCCCAGAGGCCTCCACAAAGCTTGATACGGGCCTGGCTGTTCATATAGTTGGCATTCAAGTAAACCTGCTCTAACAAAATATACTGCTGAATTTACGTAATATGTGATAGTACTGCTAAAATTCTGGAAGTGTAGAGCATGGTATACATAAAAATTATAAATGAAAGATTTCTTATTGCTCTGCATACAGTATGGTTTCTGCATACTCTGACTACAGTGGAACCTCGATTTTGTATTTTTCATGGGACCAAGCTGGAAAAACTTAAAATCGAGGAAAATTTTATGACATTTTGCTATGTTGGGACCATCAAACTTGAATGTACAAAGCGGGAAAATGTAAAATCGGTAGGGGAGGGGGGAGAGTAATATTTCTCAACAAAAATTCTCCTGAAGTAGGGAATAATTTATACTTACTTGAGTAGAATTACAAGCATGGATTTTATTTTTGTTCTATTCTTAATTTACAATGCTTTTCTGTCTTTTAGGCTAATAAGTAGAACTTGTGATAATATAATTAGGAACTTGAAAAATTTGTGCATGTGAAATACATAAAAAGTTAAAATTATACCTTGTTTTTGTCAGACACTGGGTGCCTGAAATGATCCAATGTTTTTAACAGTAAAATACAATGTTGGAAGATTATGGACAGGCTGCAGAGAAACATGTGTAGTGCATGCCATCATTTCTTGTTCACTTATACATTTCATCTCTGCTAACCCAATGGTAAAAATATGCAGCTTACAAAAATCTAAAAATATACATTACAAGGTAAAAGGTACTGGAAATGAACATGGACTATCTACACTAAAAAAAGGGCATATTTCGCGCTAGATTTTCCCACATTATGGTAACAAGCACCTTGGAATATTTCATGAGCCCAACATTTAGGGCTGAGCCAAGTATCGGTTCAATTTTCTTCGCCAATACCAATGATCTTGAGTGGTTAGAAGAGTGGCCAAGAGATAAAACTCATTTGTCAAGATTTGTCCTTTTCAAAGGTTCGTTCACCCTTCCTTATGACTTGGGGGTCCAACACAGGAAGTACCATGGAGATTTCCGAGAAATGTTATACCCTCCTGGGAAGCATATGACAAGATCAAAGGCAAGACTAAAGAGTGCACCCAAACGTCATACAGCATTTAACTGCCTGGTGGTCAAACGTTACGTTGAAATAAAAATAAACCATTCATTGCCAATTCTCGCACATCGCGCTGCGACGCCAAGGGTCCCGGGTTCGAATCCCGGTCGGGTATGGTTGTTTGTGAATGTCCATTTTCATCCATTTCATCACTCATCCCCATCTTCGCAAATTAGCCAAGAGGCACAAAACGCGAAGTAAAATAAACTAAATCAATCAATCAATTGCCAATTCTCGCTCGTACGAGGGTCACTATTTATATTTTGAGCCTAACAATGAAAAAACAGGAATTTGGCATTGAAAACTGCTTTATTGTTTTTCGAAGTATTCTCCTTTATGGTCAATACACTTTTGTATTCGTTCGAACCATTTGTCAAAGCAGTTTTTCCAATCTTCTGGAGACACCTCCATAATATGGTTTTTGAACGCATCAACGGCATCTTCTGCCAACGAAAATCGTTGTCCACACAATTTATTCTTGACATTCGGGAACAAGAAGTACTCATTGGGTGCCAAATCAGGACTGTATGGCGGATGACCCATCAATTCGATTTTTTGACTGTTCATAAAGTCGGTTGTTAGACGAGATGTGTGACAGCTGGCATTGTCTTGATGAAGAATGATCCGACGGCGTTTGTTTGTTTTCCGTATTTGACCGAAGACCTCTGGCAAACAAACATTCAGAGTTGACCGTTCTACGTTCCTCTAAAGGCACAGTTGCCACATGACCAGTTTTCCCGAAAAAACAGGCGACCATTTGTTTCGATGTGCTTCGAGCGCGAACAACTTTTGTTGGATTGGGTTCATCTTGAAACACCCATACAGTTGACTGCTCTTTACGTTCCAGCTCATATGCATATATCCATGATTCGTCACCTGTTACAATCTTATATACGTCTTTTGAAACACCACGATTGTATTTATTGAGCATTTGTTTGCACCAATTGACGAGAGCGTCTTCTTGAGTTTTTGTCAAATTGTGTGGGATCCAACGAGAACATACCTTTCTCACAGCTAAATGATCATGTAATATTTTATATATGCTGGTGGAACTAATGCCTATGGTTGCCTCAATCTCACAGTATGTCACATGACGATCTTGCAGTATTAGGTTTTGCACAGCATGAATGTTTTCTTGAACAACAACTGATTTTGGACGACCTTCGCGAATCTCGTCGGTGAGTGAATGGCGGCCACGATTAAATTCGTTATACCAGCGTTTCACAGTGGCAAAGGATGGGGCTTCATCGCCAAATGTGGAAGTAAGTTGATCGATGCACTCTTGTCTTGATAATCCACGTCGAAAATTGTAAAAAATCATCGCACGAAAATGTTCACGTGTTAATTCCATTTTATTGTTGTCGCGCAATCTCCAAGGCAACATAAACAACACAAATGAAGCTATTGACACAACATTTGAAGTACGTTATGGTCAATAATGCCAGACGATTCCGTGCAAACGTCAAATCACGCCTAACTTCAATCAGTGTTGCCAAGGCTCAAAATATAAATAGTGACCCTCGTAAACTCATGGGGTAAGAATGTGGAAGTTTTCAAAACCAGCATTATTATCATGCTGGGCTAATTCCAAAGTTCTTGGGAAAGGGATGAATGTCAATGTGGGGAGGGAGGGTTGTGGATTCCTACCCTTCTGTGTAAGTCTTTTGACTGATACTGACTTGCTTTTATTGCTAATGATGGGCATAAACAGAGTTGGTCAAATGAGCATTATTATCTGTATTTGTATAATTTTTACGTCATTTTCCTCCCACTCCAGGTTAACCCACATGACAAAAATGTTGTTTACATCAAATTGAAGCAGGGACACATAATAATTCACCAATTTTTCAGTGTAACTGTAACACTTTAAAAAGGCTTGCAATATTTCAAAACTGTTTTTTTTTTTTTTCATCCTCTGGGTCTAGAAAGAAGTTCACATAAAATGTCATAAGACGTGCTACGTGAGAATAATGTCATTAATAGAATGTGATGTAATGAGTTGTTATGACTAAGTAACTAGCCTTTGTTACTTTAAACTAGAATTATACAAGTATGGGCATCGGTTGGATTCGGTCAGGGTATCGTCTCAGCCTTAGTACAATTTTCCATCTTTTAATGTGAATATTTCAGGTCCCTAAATATAATTTTCACAAGTTGCAATACACTGGGAAAATAAGATACAATAGTTTTTGTTTACCTGTCTAAATGTTCCTGATCTTTTTTATCTATTTCCCAGACAACACCCCACACCTCTTTGCCCTCATCTGGTTCAATTGTAGCAACAGCTCCTCCCCAACCATTGGAATGTCCAGTGAAATCTAGACGGTAATTCTACAAATTAACAAATATAGTTTTAGTAACATTTTTTGTGTAACTTGCATACAAATTAAACTATGCATGAATAAGTATGCACATTTTTTATAAAGAGAAACTAACATTACGTGCTGTTTATGTAATGCTGTCATTATACAGGGTGGTGCACGAACAGTTGACACATTTAATCTTTGAACCTTTATTGTAGAAGGGAAATGAATAACACCTGATACACAGGTAACTTGGTCCTTGCAAAATATAGTGCACTACATCACATGTTCAATGTGTCCTCCATGGTGACGTACAACCTCTTTCAGGCAAGTAGACATGTTCCTGACAACTTCCTGTACAGATCTTTATGAATTTCACCACACAACTGCACAATCCGGGCACGCATGTCCGTAAGAGTTTAAGGCCGTAAAGGGAACAGTCTCTCTTTCAAATAGCCCCACCAAAAAAAATCGCAAAGATTTAAATCTGGGCTTAAAGGTGGCCAGATGAATCCATCATGATGGCACTGTGGGATAAAAGGCTATGTTGGATAATGAATTTGTGCCTCATCATCTTGCCACTAATCTGCCAATGAACACCCAGTGGTTTATGCAAGACGGGGCCACACCTCGTACCGCGAACAATGTACTGGATTTTCTGCGGGGAATGTTCGGTGGTCGCGTATGTCTCACAGGTACCCACAGCGCCATCATGATGGATTCCTTTGGCCACCCTTAAGCCCAGATTTAAATTCTTGCGATTCTTTTCTGTGGGGCTATTTGAAAGAGAGACTGTTCCCTCAAACTCTTAAAGACATGCGTGCCTGGATTCTGCAGTTGTGTGGTGTAATTCATGAAGATCTGTGCAGGAAAGTTGTCAGGAACATATTTACTCGCCGCCATGGAGGACACATTGAACATGTGATGTAGTGCACTATATTTTGCAAGGACCAAGTTACCTGTCTATCAGGTGTTATTCATTTCCCTTCTACAATAAAGGTGCTGTTCAAAGATTAAATGTGTCAACTGTTCATGCACCACCCTGTATGTGTGATGTAGCTGGTGAACCAAAGATAATAGTAGTTCACAGAAAAATATTTACTGAAATCAAGTTAAACAATATTTTAAATAAATATAATGTAAGGCTACACAAGAATGTGCCAGTTTAATTTTGAATAGAAGGAATAACATGAATACACTGTGGTTGTAAGGCATGGCGGCCCCAGTTCCTTTTGTTTTATTGTGATTTCATCATGTTATGAATGCAATTTTAATATGGTTCGATTTCGATTTACTTCTGTTAACACATAGTGCAGAGTTTTAGTGCTTACTTAAGATTTTGTTCAATATATTCTTTTGTAGTCCCTAAATGCATTCTATTAAGGTTCAGATTTACGACTTCATTAATTCCCACTAGCTTACGATACTTACAGTCTCTTGTCAACGAAAAATACATTGTCTAAGGTAATTTTTAAGTTGTTTTTTCAACATAAATAACTTTTTTTGAAACCCAAACAGTGTTCATTATTTTAAGGAAGGTTCGAATTTCGTGAAACAATGATTGCCAAAATTCTACGATAATTAGTCTTCCTGCTAAGAGAATTTGAAAAAAATCATAAAACAATCGGAACCGTTACTGGCATAGCCTTCTGGTAAGGTGCCCAAAAGTCAATCTCACTTCCTCATAGTACATTCTGGTAACTGCTTCTTGCAGGCTAACGAGGCTCTGGTACCTGGATCCACGACCAAGATAATCCTCTGTGGAGTCGTGTTGTCCTTGTGTGTGCTTAGTGTCCCTTTACAGCCTTTTTTTTTTTTTTACTAGATGAGGAGATTTTATCTTTGGGAAAAGCATAGTTTTGGTTCTTAAGTAATGAATTAATTAATATATTAGTTTCCAAAATTGAGCGAGGAAGTTTTTAAACTTTTATGTTCTTGTTAGAGACCTGTCCTCTGTTTTGTTTTAGTTAAGGGGCTTATTCTCGTACATGTGACAGGGAAAATACCCTATGTGCTGATATGCTCATAATATCAAAATCAATCAATCAATGTGTAAGAATCAATCAATTGATGTTTGGGTCATTCAAGTAATTTCAGAGTTTGAGTTTCCCATACATTTTTTTTTTTTTTTGTATTTCCATAAGAAATGTGATCAAAGTAAACACTGTGGTTTAAGGTTTGAAGAGTGGCTCAAGTTGTTTTACATCATTGTAATTTTTTGTTTAGACTGACATTTCATGCAGCTTGGGAAATATGCAACCGGTACTAGTTTACTATCCTTCGGACAGATTTCTTCATTTCTACACAACAAACTACTTACCGTAATAAGTTCCTGTAGGATTGTCTAACATCTGGAAGGTGTTTTGTGTGATGTGGGAATGTTTCATAGTGGAAATTCATGTTGTTCGTTGAAAATTAATTCTCCACGTACCATTGGCACGTGGATAGGTTAGTTCTGTTAGGTTAGGAAACAGTTAAAATTTGGTGTTGTGTTAGTATCAGGATCTAGAAATTGGAAATAATTGCGAACCATTGGCGCTAGCCCCACGAACCATTGGCGTGTGGTTAGGTTAGTTCGTCTCAGGCAAGCGAAAAAGCCTATGAGAAAGACGTACTGGTAATGTGAAAAATTCCAATTAATTTCATCAAAACAACGTTGATAAAACTTCAGGAATGTTCCGCGAAGCAGATAAGTAAGTACGAATGTCAAAAATTGACAAAACGAAAAAATTAGAGTTGTCCGAAGGATAGTAAATTTTTACCTATGCTACCTATGTATTTGCCAGGATGATAAATTTTTGTCAGAGTGTAATGATTTTTACAAACTTTAGAGAAGGATGAGGAATGCATTTAGAACACTGAAAATGGGTGTAGAAATAATTTGGAGAAACTAATTTTCATATTTTAAGGATGCAGAAATTATGTTGTAAAAAGTTGCTTGCGTAAGTGACCAGTGTGGAAATACTATGGCTACGGAACTTAATTTTTTGCAGATTGTCTGTGTTGGGACATTCACAGTCGAATTAATGGAAAATTGCTTTTTTTGTAGTGAAGAAACCCTTTTAATCAGCATTCAAACATACGTTACAAACAAAAGGTTTAGTTATTACAATAAAACGATACATTAATCTTTATTAGTTCTAATGCAATCGAAACGAAAACTCTTAACCTACTCTAAACATAGGTATTCATAACAACAGTTTTAAACATGTAGGAGCTTCATTATAATGCTAAGAGCATAAAACCTGACCCACCTACCCTTATATAGGAGAGAGATGAAAAGATAGCTCTGAATAAAATGTCGGTGTGATTATGTGATAAGTTATCTCTCACATGTGTATTATTTTGCAACCATAACAAAACTGGTATGGGGCTAGTATGTCGAATATACTAAAGACCACATTTGTAAATGTATTTACAAAAATAAACATCATTTTGAGTTCCTGTGGAGTTTTTCAAATTGTACACAATATCTCCAAGCTTTACCTTAGAATTCTCTTGGTGAAATAATATAAAACAGAAGGGGGAAAACACTACTTACTTTCAGCAATGCTATGGCTTTCCTCACAGCTGATGGATTTTGAAGGTGAATTCTCTTTGTCAGCAAGTTACTCCCATATGCAAAGTATAGAAATGTTGACATTGTTCTATCACAGGTTCTATCTTCTTCACCAAGCGACTTGTCTTCAGTTGAAAATACTTCAGGTATGAACGAAGAGAATTGCAAGACCGCAATCAGTAAAAATGCATTAGTCCTAAAAATAGACATCCTAAGTATAACGAATATGTAGCTATACAATAAAAACTGTCGGTTTCTATTGTAAAGAAATTTGGCAATGATAAGAATATCAAACTTATATGGTTGCAGATTATCCTTGTAGTGGCATTTTTTTTTATTTTTTTATCCAACGTTTTGACAATTTCACTTGTGACTTTTTCAGGAGTTGCACTTCATTCGTTATACAACTCTTGAAAAATGCACACGTGACACTGCATCGAAACGTTGTGCAATAAAAAGGTATAGTCACCACAATAAATCAGTAGGTGAAGAATAGATTCAAACACATCGTTTTTTATTTTTATTTACATAAATTCAGATCTTGAAATACTCTTTCTTATGTGTTCCACATACCAAAGATTATTTACATTAGACAATTGCAGCAGATGTATTATTTTTTATTAAGTATTCCTAATCACAATGTACTCGCCTTTTAACATTTGACACTGTTCTTTATCGTGGGTCTTCTTAAATGTGTGAATTTCGTTCAAGGTCTCACTTATCGCAAACTTCTCAAACAACTTTTTGGTCAAACCCTGCCCTTCGTCTTTTCAAGTCAGATAATATGCTTTCGTTATTAGGTTAGGCTTGTTAGCTTTAGATCTCTTAAAATACCTTTTGGTCAAGCCCAGATAAATTGCAGTGTATTTATGCTAAGGGAACTAAACGTAACAAGCCCTAACCTAATAACAAAATTTTATAAATATACGCCAGAAAACGAAGGGCGTGGTTTCACCCCAAAATGTTGTTTGAGAAATGTGCGATTAGTTAACCAGTGTTGTCTGTTGACGTTAACATTGTAAACAAATGACAAGCAAAAATTGACATTGTAAACAAATGACAAGCAAAAATCGCAAACGCTCGGATGAGGTATCCCTTATCGCACAACACTTCTTGTGTTCTGACGTCAGACGAAGAATGCCTACGTTGATATGTTAGGTCTGGTTCTATTAGCATAAATACTCAAATTTATGCTAAGAGAATTAAACCTATAGTTCAAATCACAAACCCTGACACCTTCTGTAAACAAAACCACCTGCATGCAGAAAGCATTGCAAACTCATAGAAGTAAAATAATCCACACGAAAATCCAGCGTTGTTACAGGATTCATTACGTAAGGTAAAACAATGGCAAATTTGTAGTATGGGATACGCTGCCGGAAATGACGTCTCACTTTAAACCCAATGCTCTTTCTTTTTTTACTTATTGCTTCACCTTTATGGTTAACTCTTTGCACCAGTAATCATTTCCCATAAATTTGGCTTCTTTCTTTGAATATATTTTACTTGCATTTTTTAGACAAAATGATATAACATGGTAATGTATATTTCTAAGGTTTGATATAGATAGGAGTGTATTTGAAATTTGTTTGTACATTTTATGTAAATTATATCTTATGTAAATAAAATATATAATGGGCATAAACAGCCATATGCATTGCTGTAAGTCCAATAAATGTATTGATGATGATCAAAACAAGACAAAAAGTTCGTAAATTTATTGCGGTTGGAAACTTTGACAAGCATCCTAATAACGATTTTTGTTCCGCCAAATATAGTGCACTTCGTAAAATAACTTGGTGACATGGCAAGGCAAGATAAGTGTGAACATTTTGTAGTAATATAACTTTCAATGAGCTTAGAGATTTGTGTACATAATGATATTTTATAACATTGGTTATTTTCTAAAAATAATCATGTGAACAGCAAGGAAGTAGTGCAACTTAGTAATATTGCCTGACTTATCCTTAGAAAAATAACATGCCGAGTTCTATGCGTGCGGGAAGGTCTCCGTGTTCTCCGAGCTTGTTTTCAAAACATCAGCAAGGACAGTCTTTGAAAAGGGGTGGGAAACAGATTCTACTCAATATTTATGTAACGTTCTGTCAGTGGTATCCTGAGAAACCAGTAAATGAAGTGGTTAAGTTGGTATCCCAGTGCAGTGGTGTGTCAGTGTCTGCAGTTTTAAGGGTTATGAAAGAGAGAATGACCGGGAGAGTAACAATGTATGCGGCTGCATATTCGTCTGATGTTTTGAGAACGGGTTCTCACATTCAGAGGCTCTTATATAAAATGAATAGGTGCGGCGAACTATGAGTGTAACAGCAGATGATTGCGGTCATGGATCAGCTGACGTGGAGTGATACATCGAATCGGTGAGACCGTTTGTTTACAGAAGGTCTCAGGGATGGTGATTTAGACCTTAGCTAGCCTAACCCAAGAACTTGGGCATGGTTGCGGAAGTGTTGTGCGATAAGGATGACCCGTGTCTAATCGGATGTGAGCGGGCAAGGGAGTCCATTAGTGGTGACGTCACAGCAGACGACGCTCTGGGACTGAGTCTTTGCAACGAGAGAACTTGATATCTTCCTACCAATTTCAATGCTATTTTCCTTCGGAAGGGGTAGCTTTAATTATTGTGACAGCAGTTATGAAACAAAATTGTGATGTGCATCGTACATCAATGTAAAGATGAGATTTCGGAGAATACGTACATACCTTACAGATGAGAATGTAAAGGATAAATGGAGTAGGAAATCGAGTAAAGCGAATGCTCCAAAAGAAATCTCAGCCAATGGGCGTCGTCGGTTCAATCGCCTCAGCCAGCTGGTTTCCCACGGGTTCCCATCATCCATAGCGGCAGCGTGGTGAGCTTCGGCTGGGCTTCGGCTGTGCTCGGAAATGGAATGTTTTGAAAATGCATGATTTTCTTACTCCGGTTATTCTTTACCTTATCCTCTGTAAGATATGTGTGATATATAGTCGTATTCTCCGAAATCTCATTTTTACATTGATGTACGATACGCACCATAATTTTGTTTCATAACTGCTGTCACAATAATTAAAGCTACCCCTTCCGAAGGAAAATAGCATTGGGCGCCTCCAGGATCGCTCAACATGGTAGCAAATGTTGACCTGCTACGTCACACAGTTTTATGGCCTTTCCTGGATGCAAAGTTGAGAAGTAGCGACGTTCCAGCCGAAAACAATTGAAAATCGCATCGCGTTGCATTGTGGCGTCTGCAGCGAAAATGGCAGGGCGTGTTGGGCTGTTGAATACGGTGTCACTATTAATGGATTATGAATCGATGTGATGACATATATATGGATGCTATTTCAAATTAAAGTATGTGGTTAATCTCGAAGTAAAACATGAGTAGATCTAGATCTGTGTCTACTATCTATAGAGATACAATTGGGGGAAATGTTATATTCCTAATTTGAGAGCTTTGGTTACAACAATTCTCTGTGGTTACAATTTTATTTCTCCAAAATAATACGTAATAACCATGGAGGAGTGACATTGAGTGTAGAAAGGTTGTGGCCAGTTTTATTTAAGGATATATGTGTATAAATTAAAGATTATTTTCGTATAGGAATGCAAGTTTGACACAACACTCTACTTCTTGTGTGTTTGTTTGTTTGGTGTTTTAAGTCCATTTTATGCACAATAGGCTAATTTGGACTGGGCCTACAGTTTAAAGTGGAATCCGAACCACCATGTGCCTACACCGGGTATCGAACCCGAAACGCTTTTTGTGTGTGTGTGACCGTATTGGTTGTAAACCTTTGTTAAAACACTTATAACATACGCATACGCTACACTATAAGTGAAAGAAAGATTAGTTTCGAGAATGTGCTTTGAAATGGGATCATTATTTCTCAATAGTTTCATGCCATTGTTAATAGGTCGGCACCCGTGGTGGTGTGGTTCCCGGCCTGGGAATGAATGCTTGTGAGTGTCCTTTCATCAATTTCATCATATCATCATTCATTCCCATTTTCGCAAATTTGTCAAAAGTGGCACGAAAATGAAGTAAAATAAAACAAATCAATAAATGAACTATTGTTAATAGGACAATAATAAATACGATTTAAGAACAATAGTTTCATTTGAATTTTGTTTTTTATCGTCGCTTTTCTGCTACTTTTGGCTAATTGTGAAGATGAGGATGATTGATTATATGATGAAATTGATGAAAGGACACTCACAAAGAACGCCCAGGCTGGGATTTCAAACCCGTGACCCTGACGTTGTAGCCACGGAGGTTGGCTTACGAACAGAAATGTTGAACAGTGAGTATAAATTGCAAAATGTGTGCAAGATTGTATAACGGTGTTCTCACGTTGTTTTCACGCAATAATGTTTGATATAGTTTAAATTATCAATTGCTGATTGTGCTTTTGTAGCTGCAAAAAGAATGTAAATTAAAGCAATATAAATAAACACGTACGAATTGACGTTTATACATGAATATGCCACATTTTTTAGTTGTCTTTATGATTTACTCTGCATGATCATCGTTTAAGTTATTGTAATACCATCCTCCTTCCAATGGATTTTCAAATATCACACGGTGCATTTCTTGATATCACGCTCTCTTGAAAAGTATGTATTTCACCCAGGAAATGGCCTCGATACTTGATGCCAATTTTTCTTGCAAAAAGAAGGGACATGAAGAAGGGACATTCACAAATAATATCCCGGAGTGGTTAAACATCGCGCTACGACGCCGGGTCCCGGGTTCGAATCCCGGCCTGGGCATGCTGTTCCTTGTGACTGTTCCTTCACCATATCATCACTCATCCTCATCTTCGCGATTAGCCAAAAGTGGCAAAAATGCACAGTAAAATAAATCAAATCAATCAAATAACATCCATGCCTATACCGGACCTCGAACCCGAAACTTACGTAGCGAGATAAAAAGTGGTCTCCATCTCAAGCTGAACACATGTTTGCAAGAGCATGCTCATCCGATTTAGCCAAAAAAACAACTTAATGTTGTGAACAGTATTTGGGTTCATTACTTTTTTAACTACGTTATTTTGTTGGTATTTTTAAATATACTTCAGTTGAAGCCAGTGCATAATTATGACAGATCACTCATTCTCCGAGAATATAGTGGCGAAAAAGTTATTACTATTTAAGGCTATTGGATGCGCGACCTAAAGGTGCGCTTGGGCTACATAATCGAACCTGCAAATACATTTTACTCCACGCATCTTTTAGTTCCGCCGCGCCATGTTGCAACTAACAGAAGACAGCAGACTTGCAGACGACAGTTGACCGCAGGTAGCGAGAGAATTTTATGTTGAGCGAAGCCGCGGTCGCTCCTTCTCAACAACCAGGTAGCAAGCGCCTCCAGGGTTCTTGCTACTCAACAATGTTGGGTTGCTGAGTGGTCCTGGAGGCGCCCATTGAAATGGATAGGAAGAAATCAAGTTCTCTCGTTGCAAAGACTCAGTCCCAGAGCGTCGTCTGCTGTGACGTCACCACTAATGGACTCCAGTCCATAGACATGCATGCAACCACAGACTAGTAATGCATGCAATGATGGCGACAGAAAAGAATTGTGGGGGGAGCCAGAGGGCTGGAATATTTTTTTCTGGGAGAAAGAAGTAGTCGGTCATATTTAGTATACAGTATAATATCATTCAAAATGTATATTTGTTTCAAAATAGGCTTTTCTATAGATGTGCGGAACTTTTTTCTTTTCTTTTCTTTTTTTTTTCAAAATACCAGTGTCCCGTCTTTGGGACGAGAGATTCAGTTCGAAAGATTACAAGCTTGCGCGTGTGACGTTTCGCTTCGGTCTGAAATCTCCGTAAAGACAAACCCAGTCCCGTTTGCCTTTTTCGGAAGGAAGTTTTCGGGACGGGCAGCGTTTGAAATTTTCCGACACTTAAAATCTAAAATTATACCCATTTAACCCTGTATTGATTGCTTTTCTTTTGCAATTCTAAATTACCATTTTCAAGAACGTTGAGACACGTATAGTGCAGAACAGGGGTGCCCATCCCCCACGAAGACCTATGACGCATTCCTTTCGTCCCCCCTTATGCCGAATTATTAAGCCAAATTATTTTCGTCAAACCAAATTTGCGGAACATACAGACATATTTAAGCAATATATGTTTACTTTAGGCATTGTTTACAATATAGACTAACATGCATGTTGTATATTACTTTGACATTAATTGCAATAAAATTTTACATAAATGATAATAACTACTGACGTTGCAAAGTCGTTGCAGCAAATTTGTTGATAATTTGCTCAGGCTCACGTCATTGTTAGTGTATTGAACCTCAGTTTGTCTGTTTGACTAACCTTGTCACTTCCCAACCTTCCAAACCGATTCCAAAAGCATAAGAGGTCGTGTTTCATTTCAACCCCATCGCAGCGATCACCCACAGGTAGGTAGAACTCTACATAATAACCATAACTAAAAACCAATAACAAGTCAAACGAAACGACCCCCCACCCCAATTTTTGTGTGAAGATATGTAGAAGTGGTAGGTAAACTATAAAATTTGGTCCCCCAAAAAAATTTCCTGTGGGTACCCCTGGTGCAGAAAACCTTGAGAATTGAGCTCTTTACAGCACAGCCATTTGCATGGAAAATCATTGTCTTCTGCCAGTCGGGATGGAGACGTGACTTTTTTTGTCCAGGTACATTTGGGGAACCCCCACACCTAAGTTTTTCTTTGTTGCAGTTGGATAGATCAACCGAGTGGACATTCACCCCCTCCACCCCCTTGCTCCTTTATGTCGCCATCAGTGGAGACATAAAATTATGAACGCGCTATATTCAAACATTGCGGGGAGTTCCAAAAACTCCCACCAGGTAGCATACGCGTATCAAACAACTGGAATACCAAATCACATAGGCCTAGCGAGAAATTCTAGTGTGTTCCGGAAAAGGTACATCAGCAAGGGCGCCCGTAGAGGGAGGCCAGAGGGGCGCTACCCATGGAAATTATCCCAGACCTAGTGCTTTATGAGAATTCTCTTAACTGGGGGAAAACATCACCCCCACTTCAAGCACTGCGGGCGGTCTTAGGTACATGACTCACAAACTGCAATTTTCTGTTGTTTTCTTTTAAATCTCACTGGATTAATTAAAGAAAATGATCCACCATGTAAGTTATATCATGTCTGTAATGTTTACATTTAAAAGAATAAACATAAAAACTACCTACTGTAAAATTGCAATATAGTGCTTTTTCGCGAACAGCCTAGAAGTCAGGTTTTACCAGAACTCGCACCTAGGTCTGGCATTTCATATTTTTGATCGTTTCAACGACGGAATAGGTTTCAATAGTTTTTGTTTCTTTCTTCATTTGCTGCCATAAATATTTTCAAAGGAAATCATCGAAGACAATGGGATACATCTCATTCTCTTTGGAAATTATTATATATACGTATTATTTGAAATCAAGAGCACAACAAGATGAATTCAAAGATTCCAGTTTTGTTTCAGTATAAAATGTGAATAAAAATATGGTAGGTAATTACCTTGAACCTGAGTTATACGTATGTAAAGGTGAAGAGAAAATAATACGTATAATACTGTAATTGTATCTATTTTGAGGAATAAGATATACGTAATATATAGTTATTTCTGTCATAAAGTGATTAATTAATGTAGCGTACGCTGGATTTCATCAAGGAAAAGGGGGGGGGGTTATTTCTAAAACTTTCTCCAAATTCACATTACCACTTTTTATTATTCTTTAATTAATTATTTTTTAATTACTACTAATAATACTACTATTATTAAGTACAGAGTGATCACAAAGTCCCATTGCCCTCTATCGCGTGTCCACATCGTCATAGATGGTCGCATTGTATTAATGTGAGATCATGGCAGAGGACAACTGGGAGGTAGTGTGACTATTCGTTATGATTTAGTCCAGAGTGTCTGTGTGTACACCATCGTTTTCATAACAGAGTATGATTCTCCGCCATGTACGATGGGAAATTCTCCTCAACATTGCTGGCGTGATGGCAGTAAATGCACGTCGAACAGCATCCTTAAGTTCGTCAACTGTCTCGTAACGTGTGGCAGCAACCTTCTGTTTATTGAACCCCCATAATGCATTGTCGCAATATGATAGATCAGGACTTCGGGGTGGCCACCCCAAAGGCGCAGGCAAATGGACAGAACCACGTCCAATCCATGTATCAGGAAATACCTCATTGAGATATTCCCTCACGGCAATAGCATAATGGGCTGGTGCTCCATCTTGCTGGAACCATACACAACCGAGCAGTCCCTGTTCTTGCAGATGTGGAATAAACCAATCACGTAACATGGTGAGATACGACATTTGATTCACAGCACCGTCAAAGAAATATGGACCCACCAAGTGGGTTGCAGACATTACAGCCCAGATCATGATATGTGGTGGGTTGTGTTCAAGTTCTTCATAAAAATGTGGGTTTTCTTTACTCCAGAAATAAATGTTTCTCGCTTTTGCACTGCGATATATCGCACACTCGTCCGAGAAAAACACTTTACCCCTTGAAGGAAGAGTTGTAAAGACATCGAGCATTCGCCCCAAGCCTGATGACGTTTTTGCATGTCATTATCACTCAATTCGTTTACAAACGAAGGTTTAAATGCCTTTAACTTCAAATCCTTCTTCATATGTTTTTGTAATGTCGAGAATGGAACTCCCAATTCCTGTGACCGCTTACGAATGGACTTTTTTGGCGAACGTTCGACAGACGCTGCAGCCTCCACACATGTTTCCAGTCGTGTTGATGGTCGTCCTGGGCGGGGCTTATCTTTTATGCAACCAGTTGCAAACAGCTTTTTCTCCCACCGTAAAATTGTTGGTTTTGGTGGAGAAGGTTTTCTGAAACCTTACAGTGAAATCAAGCTGAATATCTCTCATTGATTTTCCTGTATGGGGTCGTTAGTGACCCCACGTGCTCATGACGATCCGTTCCTCCATGGTGTAAGTGGACTCATCAGCCATGATTTAGATGTAGATCCTGCAACAATAAGAAACAACAATTCATTAACATCTATGTAATACATAGGGGGTAATGGGACTTTGTGATCACTCTGTAGTAGAGATCTACATAAATATATTTATGAAAGCAATAGAACAAAATTACTTTCTAGTCATTCGATCGTTAACAAATTCTAGGAGCATTTTTTGTTTCTTTGTTACGAAATAATTGTCTAGTCAACGGTCATTTGTAATTGATAGGTGAGACATTTTAAGTGTGAAGAAAATCCATAAAAAAAACAAGCAAATATATTAAATTTATTGAAATAATAAAAATATGAAACTCATCCAAGGAGCCGCTGTGGTCTAGTCTGACAACCTCGCTGGAGATCCGGGTTCGATTCCCGGAATTGGTTGGAATTTATCCAGCCTTGTCCCCGCACCCAGCCTCATATCAATGGGTGGTAAGGTGGTACCTGAGAGCAACCCTGGGGGATAAAGGCTGCCGGAGCATGGTGCTGATCATATATCACCCGCAAAATGACCGAGATCGAGAATGTGTGAGGCCCCACCACACCACTACATGTGCCTTCATGGCACGGTGCTATATGCACGGGGAAATTTACATTGCCTTTACCTATGGAACTCACCCAGGATGATGATGAGGCGCGAGAATGCATGTTGCTAAATTCCACTGAGTCTATGTTTTCGTTCAAAAGTAAGTTTATTATAGACATTCCAACACATTTATCACTTCTGGGTGATTCACAAAGAACTTCTTCAACATTATTTAATGATGTGGATGTACACTCAGCATCACTTGAGAGTTCACAAGGGGATGCGAAATCAGTACCGGGAAGAACGTCCGCAATAACGTCGGTACACTGCGAGGAAGCAAGGAATTTTCACAATTCTCGCGACTTTTCACAAAAAATTGCAAAATTGAACTTTGCGGCCGCTTAGATTGTTTAGACATACCGACGTATCCCAAACTTCACTGTAAAGATTTGAGAAACGCGCCAATACCGCTCTCAAATTCTACTATGCACGGGCACGATAATTCACCCTCTATATTCCTTGATAGTTCAAATCTGGATTGTCTCGCTGTTCTTACCAACAAAACATTTCACAATAGTTAAGCTTATTGTAGTTCGAATTCAGAAATTCAAACGTACCGCTTAAACGATGGGAAGGCGGACTGGTGATTGTGTCTAGTAGGGCTATCATTTGTCTACATTGGCAGCTTACAACGAACCAAGAACTTTACTTAGTTAAAGTTCATTGTTCACAGAAAAAAAAAATACATGTTCATTGAACATCGTTGCAGCTGATGTACAAATCCAATATTTTCTTTTAAATCATAGTTGCCCTCATATTTAATTTTCAAGAATTCGGGCTTGTTTTCAAGGCATTCACTATTAAAGACGCGTGTGTTTGGAATGTTGTGCTTTTCTCCATGCTGCATGGGAATAATAATTCAAATTATTATTATTATTATTATTAGTAGTAGTAGTAGTAGTTGTTGTTGTTGTAGTAGTATTGTTATTATTATTATTATTACTGTCGCAGACCTTTGACTGATATAGCTATTAGCCATTTTTATTTTTTTTCTACAGTTTTTCCATAATATTTGAAAAGCTCAAACCCGGTCCCCCCTTGCGTACGCCACTGAGTTTTATATGGATTAGTGTCCACTTTCCGTATAAATTTTACTTTCTGATCAATTGCTTAACTTTTCATCTTTATGTGCTCCATGACCGACCAGTAGCAATTGAAAACTGTCACTTCTGTGACATTGGTTTGGTTTGGTTTGATTTGATGTTTTAAGTCCACTTTATGCACAGTAAGGCTAATCGGGACTGGACCTACAGTTTAAAGTGGGATCCGAACCACTATGTGCCTCCAACGGGTATCAAACCCGGGACCCCTTGATTACAAGGCAACGACGCTACCACTGCACCATCGGGGAGGCTGAAAGATAAGAAGCTCAACAAATGGTGGAAGTGCATCCAGGACAGGAAAAAATGTAGAGGAATTGTCGAGAAGGCCAAAACTTTCAGTGTATGAAGTGTAGTGCCTTATGAAGAAGAAGTTAATTATATACAGGGTGTACCAAAAGTCCCTCTGTGACATTGTTGTAGCTTGGTTACGTATAAATCAACTGTATTTTATGAAAATTAGTATAACACCTAAATATGTATAAATGCATTACTTATTAGTAAGGTTTAATTAACACGTTTTTAAATTATATTTTTTCCGGGTGCTACAGTAATTTACGTATAAACTCAACTGTATTTGCTTTAACAAATTGAATTATCGCAGCGTTCAAAATTAGTATATCAACACTAAATATGTCAATGGGTGGCAACCGTGTCAGTTTGGCTCTCAGCGATAGCATAGTGGCTATCGCTACCGCCCTGCAGTTAAGGGGATCTCGTGTTCGATTCTCGGTAGAGGCATATCGCACAGTGAATCGTATCCCACTTTACGTATGTGAACATAAAATGGGCTTGGAACCAACAAATAATATCAGTATAGCATTTATGTTTCTCTATAATGTATAACATCTACACTATATTCCCTTATTAAAAGCAACAATTTACTGGTGGTACACCTCCTATCATTACCTGGTCTGTTTCTTAAAGTCTGAATGCATTTTTCTTTATGTAATATCTTCCGATCTGTCTACGTAGCACTTTGATATAAAAGAAAGTAATGCGAAGGTTTAATATTACATTAAATTAAAATAAAATGTTATTTCTTCTTTGTGATTGCCTGTAACGTAGATTTGTTTGCGATATCAGATTATATGAAGCTTTTCCAGATTAATCAGTTGAAGAATATGTACAATAAACGATAAAGCAATGACTTCTGTGGCAGCAAGTGCAAAAGTTCTGTAGTAATGCACTATACAAATGTTTAAAGATAGAAAAATAATTGCTCTCCGGATTAACGATATGAAACGAAATGTCATATTTATTTTATAAGTTTTCTGGTGTTGCCAATAATTTCTCTCATGTTCAGGATTAATGAAGTGGGAGTAGCAGACAATATTCACCAAAACGTCATACAAAAACAGTATTTTTAATCTTCGTTGCTTTCTCGTCTCGATTCGATAACGCCCTAATCGGACTCGCTTCGTTCTGGAAGAGCAAGTATGAGATAATTGTGCAAAAGAGTGCGTTCTCGAAACACATAGTAACATATACAGCGATTAATTAACGCCCAGTTATGATTACTCGAACATTAGAATATTATCCTGAACGTAACCAGCCACGCTGCATGAGTTCACAGCAGTGATGTATCCACACACCTCCAACACACACCCAAATTTCCTCAACAGCCCTTAAAATTTTCACAGAGGGCCAATTTATGGTAATTTTTTCTTAATATTTACCCTTACATTCCCCTTTATTTGTACTTAGAACCCCGCAAATGGAAAATTCTGGACAAACCCTTGATTAGCAGTTGTTAGTAATAAATTAATTTTGGAACACCGATGCACTATCTATAAAAAAGAAGATATTTCTACGATCTTTTTCAACTTTCTTGCTTCGTAAATAGTCGGAAAGATCAAATAAACAGTTTACTTCTCCTGGAGCAAAGGGCTAGAGTTGTTTTAACAGCGCTAACTATGGCGGAGTATTTCCGTGATCGTGAAAACCAAGATGTTCTATTTTTGTAGAAAATATCTTCCGTTTTACTCAAGCTGGCTCTGAAGTTTCCGCTTTGCTTGGGAGAATACCGTCAACTGTTGGTTATCAATGCCAGCTATAGTAGTCAAGAATCGGGCCTCCCCATGGCGCAGTGGTAGCGTCATTGCCTTGTAATCAAGGGGTCCCGGGTTCGATACCCGGTGGAGGCACAAGTGGTTCGGATCCCACTTTAAACTGTAGGTCCAGTCCCGATTAGCCTTACTGTGCATAAAGTGGACTTAAAACATCAAACCAAACCAAGTAGTCAAGAATCACAATCGTCACTTTCAAAAGTTTTTTCAACGTCTAGCTAACAAGGGAAAATGCCCAAAAGTTATAATTTTATCATTAATGAGAAAGTTGATGCACATTTTATTGGTATTCTTAAAAATAATCAATCGTTCAACTGTAATGTAGTAAAATAATTACTTGTTATGCATGAATGAGTTTCGCAGTAAAATAAATTTGATTTTTGTAATATTTTCAAGCATTCCTACATTATACTTTACACCAAAGTTTGGTAGGAGATCTGATCTAAGTCTGTCGTCTCGACAAGATTCTAACCTCGTTCTAATCTTGATTATACAATAATTTTTACTGTTTTTTTATTACGATAATGCACGATAACCTTTGTCGCTGGTTCAAAGTTTACATGTCAGCAGAAAGAAAGAGTCCACGCAAGTATCAGAAGCATACCGGAATCTTTCTATTGATTTGTTGTCTGATATTGCTTCGTTAAGTAATCTAATTATATTACTTCTTTTCTGTTGCGCACCACAAGGTAAGTTTGAAATTGAAGTTGGTGTCAAAATGAGTGACGGAGTAACTCATTTTGACCAGTAAATAATGTGTGGGATATCGAATTCCAATAGCCTTGATGGGATATGTTTTTTTGTGTATGTGTATGGGTGTTTACTGTTTATATCTGAAGAACCTAGAAATCACAGTTAACGTACTATGGCAAAATCCACACAAATATGCGGTAACTGTTTGAATTACTGCAAGGGGGATATCTCACCTGTTTCCTCCAAAGAAATAGGCTAGTTTTGTTACGTTGTGGGTGTTAAAATATCGAAAAGTATTTGTGCATTTAGTCCAACCGACCATCTTGGATATCAGCACGGGTGTCAGTGGTGACATCTCAGAAAACGCCTATGTATGGATATAATATTGGTGATTTTTTTGTATGTCCTAATGGCGGGTCCAGAAGTTACAGTTGGGAGGGGCGAATTTCAGTCTGGTACCTCATCTGACAAAATCAATTCTAACCTACAAAAAATTGGGAGTCAGGTTGAAATGGATGATTATTATTGTATGACATTTTATCATGTTTTCGTCTCATTGTCACAGTAAACTGAACGATCAGATATGAGGGGTAAATTGAGTAAACAAAGAAAACAAAAACCTATTTTCTCAAGGGGTCCCGGAGATTCGATCCTCTTTTGAGGCATATTACACAGCGGTTCGGGTTTAAATTTAAACTGTAGGTCCAATTCCTCTTAGCCTATCATGGGCTTATGTCAAACTTCATTTAAAAAAATGTTCTCGATCCTGTTAAACTTAGTGATAAAAGGCAGAAAGAACGTCCGAGTCTTCACAAACATTAGGCATAATCATATCCAAAAACCTATCGCCCCCCCCCCCCCCATGGATCCGCGCCTGGTATGTTCTCCCTGATATCAAATGTAAGGACACGTGTGTGTGTTGGTGAATCGAATTTGATCCTTTCAATTCCAGAATTTACCACATAAATATATGAATAAATTTGCTGTACTGCTACAATTTAGTGCATTTTAATTGTTATTGCTATTTACCTTCTTGCTTTTTAGTGAAGAGGGAATTCCAAGGATGGACCATGTCGCTTGATGTAAATGAAAACAGTTTCCTGTATTTTGGATTTGCGAGCAATCTACTGGGCAGGCGTTTGTTGACAACATGCCCTGGAGCGAGAAGAAGAGGAATTGGAAAGCTCAAAGTAAGATTTCGAATTAAGCATGTTCTCATTTACTTTAATAAGTAGCGTATTTATCATTTCGAGGAGCCTAAGCATTTTTAATTATTTTTTTCTTTAGTACATTCATAATATATCCTAAGTGTGTGTGTGTATTTATATATTCTATAAATCCATAATAATTCTATTTTGTGAAGGGAGTTCTATTCCAGTAGTTTCCCTTAAGTACGCAATGAATTTAAAACATGAAACTTAATTGACGGAAGTGATATTAATATAATATAATTGATGGCGATCCTGTTCGAAATATGCGTAATTCATTCTCAGTATAGTATGGGGATGGTTCAACTTTTGGTATGATTAACTAACAAACTCCCTAGCCTTCTTAAACCCGAAGGTTCATGGCTACAGCAACACAGGCCTTCCATCTTTCCCTATCTTGAGCAAGTTCTATATACTCTTTTCCATCCCTACCAATTTCCCTTAGGTCCATCTCAACGTTGTCCCTCCATCTTCGTCTTGGCCTTCCTACAGGTCTCTTACCATCAGGTTTCACAACAAGAATCCTGTAAACTCCTCTTTTCTCTCCCATTCGTGCCACATGGCCTGCCCACCTAAGTCTTCTTGATTTAATTATTCTAATAATATCTGGACATGAATACAAATTATGTAGTTCTAAATTATGTAACCTTCTCCACTCACCTGTCTCCTCATCCCTTTTAGGTCCAAAGATTTTCCTAAGGATCTTATTTTCAAATACTCTCAATTTATGTTCCTCTTTCAATGTAAGGGACCAAGTTTCACATCCATATAATACTACAGGCAAAATTACTGTTTTGTATATTTTAACTTTTAGTTTCTTAGATATTAAACGAGAAGACAAAAGTTTATGAAGAGAGAAGTAACATGCATTTCCTGAATTAAGCCTACTTTTTATTTCCTCTTTAATATAATTTTCATTTGTTAATATTACTCCTAAGTATTTGAATTTGGAAACTGGTTCAAACGAGTTGTTATCAATAATTAGATTTTGATTATTACCTAACACTTGGTTTCGGCCTGTAAGCATATATTTAGTTTTCTCTTTGTTCACTTCCAAACCTATCTCTTTAGCAGTTTTGAAAAATATTTTAGCATTATTCTTAATTGTAATCACATCCATGGGCGTCCGGAAGAGGGGGCAAGGGGGGGCCGTGGCCCCCCCCTGGAAAATAAAAGTCAACCAAAAAATATGTATTTCATACATATAATTTCATTTTAGCCACAATAATATGTGTTATTTATTACATGAACACCATAAATTCAAATTTAAGCATTGTTTTTAGGGAACAACACTATTTTTGGGGAAAATTTGCCTTCGTTTGCCCCCCCTGGAAAAAAAATACCTTCCTTGCCCCTCCCTGGAAAAAATCCTGCGGACGTCCATGATCACATCATCCCCAAGTAAGTCTACATCATCTGCATATGCTAACAACTGAGTCACACCATTTAATTTTAGTCCTTCTTTAGTTTCTTTTACCTTCCTTACAGCATATTCTAAGGCAAAATTAAAGAGCAATGGAGATAATGCATCTCCTTGTTTTAACCCATCATGAATTGTAAATTTGTCAGACATATTAATACCCACACGAATTTTACTTTCTGTTTCACTGGTGCATATTTTTATCATACTAACAAGCTTCTTAGGTATTCCAAACTCTACTAATATATTATATAATTTATCTCTTTTGACCGAATCATATGCTTTTTTGAAATCAATGAATAACTGATGGACATTTTGATTATATTCCCACTTTTTTTCAAGTGTCTGTCTGATGTGAAAAATTTGATCTGTAGTTGATCTGTTACGTTTAAATCCACATTAATAATCACCTATAATTTTATTAGCATATGGGGTTAGTCTTGTTAAAAGAATGTTAGATAATATTTTATATGTTGTTGAGAGTAGAGAAATTCCACGGTAATTATTGCAGTTCATTTTATCACCTTTTTTAAACACAGGAACAATTATGTATTCTTTCCACTGTTGAGGCATTTCTTCTTTATTCCATATTAAACAAATTAATTTATGAATTTGACATATTAAGGAATTTCCACCATATTTAATTAACTCAACTGGTATTAAATCATTCCAGGTGCTTTGTTATTCTTTAGCCTTTTAATAGCATCTTTAACTTCAGTCAAGTTAGGTTCTGGCACTAAAGGTTCTGCTGTGTGGACTTCATTTACTTCTGATTTATCTCCTACATGAACATTTAAAAGGTCATTAAAGTAGTTCTTCCATCTATTTAGAATATCGCTTGGGTCAGCTAGAAAATCACCGTCTTTATCTTTTATCAAGTTTACTTTAGGTTGCCACCCCTTTCTAAATTCATTTACACCTTTATATAAATCTCTGATATTTTTATTTTTGCTGTTTGTTTCAATTTCGTTAATTTTGCTTTTCAAGTAATATCTTTTTTAACTTCTAAACGTGAGGTTAACTTCTCGCTTTATTCTATTATAATTGTTTAGATTTGTATCATCAGAGTTATTTAACCACCTAAGTCTAGCCTGATTTCTTATTTCTATTAGATTATGACATTCATTATCAAACCCTGGCTTACTTTTTCTCGGTTTATGGTATCCTATGCTTTCTTTAGCTGCTGATTCTATTGCATTACGTATGTGCTCCCAATTCTTATTTACGTCTGTTTCATTTATATTTTCATCATCATTTAAATCCTGCAAAACATCAAATCTATTTGACAGTTTAATTTGGTAATCTTTCTTAATTCTTTCATCAGTAAACTTTCCTGTATCAAATTTTAGAAGTTTTAGATTTTGTTGCTTATGATTTATCACTGAGAGTCTTTCTCTTAATTTAGCAATTACTAAATAATGGTCACTGGCACAGTCAGCACCTCTATGTGTACGAACGTCAATTATACTAGTATGCCTTCTCTTATCAATGAGAATATGATCTATCTGATTATGAGTTTTACCATCTGGAGAAGACCAGGTATATTTATGGATATATTTATGTTTAAAAGTGGTACTTTTCACAATTAAATTCTTTGAGGTTGCAAAAGTAATCAATCTTATACCATTATCATTACTTAATTCATGAAGACTTTCTTTACCAATCGTGGGTTTAAATGTCTCTTCTTTGCCAATCTGCGCATTACAGTCACCTAACAGAATTTTCATATCATACTGAGAAAATTTATCAAAGACCTGTTCTAACTCTGTATAAAAATCATCTTTAGTATTATCATCTTTATCTTCCGTTGGTGCATGTATGTTTATTAAAATAATTTTATACCACCTACCCTGTAAAACTGCATATGATATCCTATCATTAATAAATTCTACTGTTTTAAGAGCCGATATAATTCTATTATTTATGAAAAAGCCTGTTCCAAACTTATGATTTTCAGTACCACCATAGAAAAAAGTATAATTTTTAGTTTTACAATTCCCTTCTCCTGGCCACCTAACTTCCTGGACAGCTACTACATCTAATTTATACTTAAGTATCTCATTAACTGTACACTGAAATGCCCCAGGCCGGTAAAGGCTCAGAACATTCCAGGTGCCTAATTTAATATCCTTATTCCTAACGTAGATCTTATCCTTAGTCCAGGGACCTCCCAAAGTAGTCCCCACCCGGAGATCCGAACGGGGGACTATTTTACCTCCGGAATATTTTACCTTGGGAACATCCATGGCCTTATATTGCTGTTTTGGTATGATTAGGGTAGCTATATTTAATAAGTGAAAATCCGGGACACTGCTGACCGGAAGCTTTTTGGGGAGCGGGGGGGAAGGGGGTGCTGGGCCCGACAAAGTTGTGTGTATGTACATATCCATTATCATATTCTTTACACTTCTTTTTTTAAAAAAATCAGAAATCCACTTCGAAGTATATAATTAATCTTGCAATTCTTTTCGGTGTCAAATTGAACTAAGCTGCTATCTCACAATGTCGAGACTTTATTTGAGAACTGCGGACTGAACAGTGCGGGCACCCTAGCACTGACTGTTTACAGTAAACAGCTTACTATGCAATGGAAGAGATTTACAACTGAAATTCAGTGCTGCTAGCAGACGTCGGCGCTGTCATGAAGTTTGACTTTGCATCATCTTCTTGTAACTCAATAACTCTTGTATTATCGAGAGGGAGCGGTTCAATGTACAGTTCGATTGTTTAGTAAAATGAGCATTTTAATATTACGCATTTAAATATAAATAAAGGTCAGATAGTATAGTCTTAATCATTTCTTTTTTCCCACCCGATTCCAGGACATTTGTACATCCCGAAGAAACTATTCGGGACATCGGGACAAATTATAACATTCCGGGATTGTCCCGGAAAATCCGGGACGTACAGCAGGTCTAGGTATGATGAGCCTATCAAAATCCAATCTATCAACCAGGCCATCCAACATTTTGACAATGAATAAGGGATAGCCATTTCACATTTTTGGAATAAGTTGCAATTTTGCAATGTGTTGACTGTGTTCAGAGAAACGTGAGTTCAATTCTACTACAAAATGGTTATAACATGGTAATAATAATAATAATGGTTTAGTTTGTAATATTCTTTTGTGCTCTCAACTGGTGCATTATTCCTCCTATTTGACGGCTGAGTGTTCTAGGTCACTTCATTTCTTTATCATAGTTTCTAAGTGGGCCTCCCCGATGGCGCAGTGGTAGTGTCGCCGCCTTGTAATCAAGGGGTCCCGGGTTCGATACCCGGTGGAGGCACAAGTGGTCCGGATCCCACTTTAAACTGTAGACCCAGTCCCGATTAGCCTTACTGTGCATAAAGTGGACTTAAAACACCAACTCGTCAACAACAACATATTCTTTAAGTACTTTCTCTGCTTTGGAATAAATTTAATTGAGTTCTCAGAACTCTTTCTTAGACTTTTTTTTAAAAATATCTTGACAATGTTCACAATATTTAACAGTCCAGCTTTTGAGGTGCCCAAAATAATGTTGCACTGCATAAAACAATTTAGTTAGAACAAGTGGCGATATTTCAAACTGAAGAGTTTGCTGAAATGTTTCTCCTGTACTGATAAATTGTAAAGCCTCTAAAGTTTCTACATTTCCACAAATCACGTTACTTAGTATTGATACTTTTCTGTCCATCTTGTGTGAAAGAACTTGAGAATGTTACGGTTACGGTGTTTCCCTGGTTTTCTTGCATTGCAAAGTAAAAAGTAAAGTAAAGTGTTCCCCTGTGCATAGCACCACGCCATGAAGGCGTATAGGGGGTGTGGGGGTAACGCCCCACACTTTCTTGATCTGGTCGTGAGTGGGGGTGATGTGATCAGCATCACGCCCCCTGACCGCCTTTACCCCCCAGGGTTTCCCCCAGGTACCCATGTTATTCGACGCTGGGTGGGCGCCGGGGCCGCTTTCACCGTTAGAAAAGTTCCCGGATTTGAACCGGCCGGGGATCGAACCCGGGACCTTTAGCATGCATTGCGTTTTTAAAAAACCAAATTAAGAAGACTGAAGGAGAAAAAATATAACTGATTTGACAATCCCAATGCAGTTTCTTACCGCAGAAATTCCAAAACTATCAGAAACAGATATTTGGTTTGCAGCCCCCATCTGGTGTGTGAAATTACGTAATTTCCTTCCCATCCGTATCCCGTCCTATACGTCTCTAATTTAGGAGAATATAATAAGTTCGAATAAATTTTCATGAACAAACGGATAAAACAGGTAATCTGGTAATTTTACTGAACCCTAGGGGGAGTTGGACCCGTTGAACCCCCTTAAATACGCCCATGTTGGTTCCCACTATACCTGCGGAATATAGATGGTCGAACCAATAGAAAACTAAAATTTAAAAAAGCAAACTCCGTTATGTAAACAGCCCGCTGGGAACCAGAGCCTGTCAAGTGCCGACGCGTCGTCCCATCGCCACAATTTTCTGGCTTTCGAGACAGGAGCCTGCTACTTCTTCTTTTCTTTAGTAGCTTCCCGGTTGTCATCATGAAGGTGATCAACGTCGAAACTTTGGGGGTTTCCACCGTGAATCGAACCCGGGACCTCTTGAACCTAAGGCCAGAGCGCTAATCATTAGGCTATATAAAAAATTTAAGGAAATTGTCGAATTTGATTTGAGGAAGAGTACAGTACACAAGTTACAACAGCAACAACAAATATAAGCAAATTTACAATCATTATGAATTTTTACCTTTAGAATTTCACTTTCGTGTTTAATTAATTAACGGTAATTAATAATTTATTTATTGGCAGCTAAACCCTTCAACAGACAGTTTAAATTATATTTCTGGTCTGGAAGATGTAGGAATTTCCAATCTGAATATTGGACTATGGTGGTCAGTGACGGTGCCAGCCTGAAATAAGTGGGGGGCTACAGATTTCGGAGTCAAAATCTTGGGGGGCTAACTTATACCGGCTAAAAGGAATTTATTTAACACTTTACTACAGTATAATTTCACCAGTGACATATTTTAGTCATATCCAAAGATAAATGACTGCATTTTGTTCCAGGCACGAATCTTTTGTGTCAAATACAATGCAATAATTATATAATTTTTTATTTTCCTAAGCCATCATTGAGTGGAAAAATATCACAGACTTACTAATCATATGAACAATACAAAATACGCCGTACAAACTACAATTATTAACTCGCTGGATATACGTATATATACTACACTATTTCTACGTAAAGAGTTTGAGTACTCTTTTGCTAAAATGAGAAAATTAACCACAGCAAGAAATTACGATACTGTACCTCTGTTTTTATGAACAGCTACAACTTTGTTCAAATCCAAAGATTTTGGAAGCTCTTTCTCAAAGGACAGAATAGATAGAGCATTCAACCCCTCGTTACTAAGTCGATTAGGAAAGTAAAACTTGATTTGCAGCAAACAGCCCTTAATGGGGGTATGCACATCAATAACACAAAGCTTGAAAAGTTCGTAAAAGGCAATTTACTCTAAACTGTTCAAATCACAACAGTAGGGAGCGGCGATAATAACGAATATAGTTGCAACTCTAGTAGAGGAAGTGCCCGGGTTCACCAACATCAAGTGAGGAGCTGAAGTGAGGAGCTCGCCTTAATGGATTTCTCCCGTAAGGCATGAGCTCTATTTGATGGCGCAGTGTTGCCAGCTCCTTACTCGAAAAAATTACCAAGGTTTTTGGTCTAGCCTAACCTAAAGCAAGGAGCTGGCAACCTTTTTCTCGCGGTGTTGCCAGCTCCTCACTCGAAAAAATCACCAAGGTTTTTGGGGTAACCTAACCTAAAGCAAGGGGCTGGCAATTTTTTCGAGTAAGATGTTGGCAACACTACACCCGAAAATAAAGCTCGGTGGGGCTTGCTTTAATGGTTTGCTCTTGTAAGGCAAGGGGCTAGAGAGAGAGAAAAAAACTTATAGCTGGGAACAGTAATGAGCGAATGCGCCATATCGTAATTTTCCAACTCCCGGGGGCCAATGTTTGTATATCGCGATTTTTGTAAACCTATCTCTCTCTCGGGGGAACGACGTGCCGCGCACACGCACACGAACACGCACACGCACACACACACGCACACGCGCGCGCGCGATTTTCTCGGCTCCTAATTGAGCTAGGATGATGATTTTAGGTTTGTTGGATAGGATTCGACGAGAACTATTCGACTAGCAAATAAAATCGATTCTACCCCCTCAAGTTTCGGAAATACAGACAATTTTTTATTTTTTTGAGAAACTTGATTTGCCGGCTTAGTTTTTGCCCTAATTCGAAAATTTTAATAGCATTCGATACAAAATTAGAAGTACTCTACAACTTATTGGAGGGGTGATGACTACTGCCTGCTGTTTTCGAGTTATTTTGGATTAAAATTTCAAGATGTAATTTCTAAGATGTTTTGTAATTCATCAACTATGGGTTGTAGGAAAACAATTCTTGCTCTATCTGCTATCGCTCGACGAATACTATAAACATAAATAATGCTTATGGTTTGATTTTTAAAATAGCGAGCGGAAAATAACCATGTTTTCTGAAATTATGATTTATACTTCATATGCCGAGAGGGCTGATGGTTAGAAAAAAAAGATTGTTTGGTAGAATTATGCACACATAATATTTTTGTGTTTTCTATACACAAGCTTAATTATTTTTTTTCAATTATTTACAGGATTTATTAAGAAGCAAGAAGTAACATATACATAAATAACACACTCCCACCAAAGCCAACACCATTGTGAATTATTGCACAGTATTTATTTTGTGGCACTCCACTATATATATATAATAACATACCCCACAAATATTTTCAACAAGATGCAATCTGAGAAAAGTTGCCCTGTGTGTAAGATAACCATACCAAGCCAAAATTTTGCAAGACATTGTCGTACCTGCACACCTGGTAAGCGTGTAACCGCTAAAAAATCATGTCCCAGGTGCGGTATACCTATTACTATTAATAATTTGAAGAGGCATATAACATCATGCAAAGTTGTCGTCGGACCACCTGTTCCCCAACCGTCGACCAGCTCGACCAAGAGGAAAGCGGAAGCCGACTCGCCACCATCCGCCAAACGCGTCAAGTCTGTGGCGAAAGCGAACCAGTCTGCTTTCCAGCGGTTGTTAGAAGATTTTGTCATCACTTCGGAGGGCTCATGCGACGTGCGTAGCTTTTTGGAGGAGAAGCGAGCAGAGATTATTTCCATCCTCGGTGATACGCTTGCAACGCACTCCACTAAATTCTACGCATCGCTACGTTGCCAGTACAAGAAGCCGTCTGACGAAATTTACAGCTTCTGCCACAACACCAAGGCGAAGACGCTGCATCTGGCGGATGTCGACAACCTCGAGGTTATCTACAACCAGTTTACCGATGAGCTGGTGGCAAAACAAGAAGAACATCAAGCTAAAGGCTCGGGGGGTTCGCTGTGTGGCGAGCCTCACGAACTGTGCGTCAAACTTTGTAAGTTCATACCTCTCTCCGCCTCCAGCTACGTCCCCTTACCACCTTCCATCGCGGCAAAGAAGGCCGTCCTGAACATTCAGAACAGTGACGCCAAGTGCTTTCTCTGGTCGGTGCTTGCAGCATTACACCCTGTCCACTGGAAAAACCAACCACACCGAGTTAACCACTACCTACCCTATGAGGCAGAGCTGGAAGTTGCGATGGCTGGGATCGACTACCCGGTAGAGGTCACGGACATTCGAAAGTTTGAGGCTCGTGCGCGGCTGGCCATCAACGTTTACGGTCTCACTGACGAAAATGAGGTGTACCCCATCCGGGTGAGCGACGTAAACGTTGATGGTGCGCAGGAAATTCATCTTCTGCTCATCAAGGACGAGACCCATCACCACTACACTCTTATCCGTTCCCTCTCCCGGTTGGTGTCGAGCCAACAGAGCAAAGACAAAACCCACGTCGAGGTGTGTCGCAGGTGCTTGTCAATATTTCATAATCGAGAACAGCAGGATTATCAGCGCATCAGAGGCCCCAACATCGCTGCAGAGAAGCTTGCCAGCCACAAGATCTACTGCAATGCCAACGAGCCGGGTGTGGCAGTCTTGCCCAAACCTGGCACTGTGGAGCGTTTCCACATGCACGGTGCCATGGTAGAGCATCCCGCTATCATCATCGCGGATTTCGAAGCCTTCCTCAAACCCCTGTCCACTTGCGATCCTGACCCCGAAGTTTCTTCCACCACCCCTTACCAACTCCACGAGGCTTCGAGTTATGCCTACGTTGTGGTGCGACGAGACCAGCACATTGCCCCCGAGCCCTACGTGTACCGTGGTCCCGACGCAGCCAAACACTTCCTCGAGAGGATGGTTGTCGAGGCCAACGAGATAGGGAAGGTACTGTTGGCCCCCAAGTCTATGCTCCCACTGTCTCCCGACGATCAACGTAGACACGACGAGGCCATCGCTTGCCCTGTCTGCGTCAAGGAGTACACCACCAACAACCGTAAAGTCCAACACCACGATCACTTTACCGGTAGATATGTTGGTCCATGGTGCAACGGATGCAACCTCATGGCCCGGGACCCTCGATTTATCCCGATCTTCTTCCACAATGGCTCGGGGTACGACTTCCACCACCTGATCAGGCATCTTGGATACGACAACAAGGGAATCAACGTTCTTGCCCAGAACGAGGAGCGTTACATCAGTGTGAGCAAACGAGTGTCGATCCCAGGATCACACTCTACCGTCGAACTTCGTTTCCTCGACTCCCTGAGGTTCCTCCCGGCCAGCCTCGATGCTCTCGCAGGGAAGCTTAGCGACGAGCAAATGTTTATTACCTCCGGAAACTTTCCGAACTTGAACGCCGGCCTCTTCAAGCGTAAGGGAGTCTATCCCTACGAATACATCACAGACCCTTCCAAGTTCGCAGAGACGTCGCTACCTCCCCAGGCAAACTTCTACAGTCAGCTGCGAGGCTCGAACATCACCGACGAGGAATATCACCACGCCCAGTCCATGTGGCGCGAGCTGAGCTGTCGAACTCTCGGGGACTACCACGACGCCTACCTCAGACTTGATGTGACGCTCCTCGCCGACGTGTTCCAGACGTTCCGTGCGACCGCCATGAAGATCTACCAGCTGGACCCTGCCTACTTCTATAGTCTCCCCGGACTGGCGTGGTCAGCCATGTTTCTGGTGACGAAGATCGAGCTGGAGCTTCTTTCGGACGTGGACATGATGCTGTTTGTGGAACGTGCCGTGCGGGGTGGAATGGTCCAGGTGTCGCAGCGACACTCGCGCGCCAACAATCACCACATGGCCACCGGTTACGAGCCCTCACAGCCGTCCAGCTATATTATGTACACGGACGTCAATAACCTCTACGGGCACTCCATGATGCAGTCACTCCCCTTTAGAGGCTTCGAGTGGGCTGACCCTTCCAACTTCGACGTCGAAAGCTTCGACGATTCGGAACATGGGTTCTTCGCCGAGGTGGACCTTGAGTTCTCCGAGAAGCTGCAGGATTTGTTCAGCGATCTCCCCCCTGCACCCGAGTTCAAGTGTCCACCCGATTCCAACCAGAAGAAGCTCGTCATGGATTTCGAGCCCAAGAAGAATTACGTCCTACACTACCAGAATCTCCGGTGGCTGATGAAGCAAGGGGTCGCGGTCCACGCAGTTCACCGCATCCTCAAGTTCGAGCATTCTCCGTGGTTGCGTCCATATATTGAAGTCAACACCAAACACCGCACCGCAGCCACGTCCGAGCTCGATAAGGATTTCTTCAAGTTAATGAATAATGCGGTGTTCGGGAAAACTATGGAGAATGTACGGAATCGCATGGACATAAAATTGGTAACGAGGAAAGCACAATGTCGCAGGCTCGTAGCAAACCCGTTATTCAAATCGAGGACCATTTATAACGAACAGCTTGCTCTGGTGCATATGAGGAAGAGCGAGGTGAAGCTCAACAAGCCAATTTATGTTGGCGCCTCAGTATTAGACCTGAGCAAGCTGCACATGTTCGAAACGTACTACGACATATTACGTCCACATTATAGCCACAACATCTCGCTTCTCTACACGGACACGGACAGCTTGGTGTACCACGTCCACTCAGCCGATGCATACAGGGATATAGTCACGGTACCAGCTTTGGTTAACCTCTTCGACACCTCGGGCTATCCCCAGCCGAACCAGTACGGCATCCTGCCCCGAAACAAAAAAGTGCCTGGCAAACTCAAAGACGAGAAGGACGGTGATGTAATTCTCGAGTTTACGGGTCTTCGCGCCAAGGCCTATGCCATCAAAGCCGAGGGCAGCGTTACCAAGAAGGCCAAGGGTGTCGGCAGACAGGTGGTTCGGGAGCATCTCGCATTCGAGGACTTTGTTGATTGCCTCAAGACCAGGTCGTCGGTTCTAAGAGAAGAACAGCGCATCCAGAGCGTCGACCATGTGTTGACCACAAACAAAGTTAGAAAAATTGCGCTGGATCCCAACGACGACAAGAGGTGCGTCCTCGAGTGTGGTATTCACACATTGCCGTGGGGGCACTATCGCTTAGCAGAAAGCAAAACCTGCAACATATGTCCATCTTCAACAGAAGATTCATAAAAACAAAACAAAACAAAAAAAATACTTTGACTGTCATTACAAAAAACTTTGACTGTATTCTTAAATAACCAGCATGCCTATGAATTTGTTCGGTTTCAAAAAACAGATCATTATGGAAACCATACCAGATCATGAAGTCTTACCTTCCGTGTTACCTAAACTCAACGGTCTGTTGATCATTCACCTCAACAGCATTTGGACGAAACTGAATGACGATGTGGGCAAGATGTTTTATGTTTTTAATAACAATTTACATTTCTACGAAATTCCGATCGACGGGAAACTTCAAATCACCGTGAATCCGGAAAACGCAGGCGAAATCAAAATTTCTACCGGCAAGAATATTTTTCGAATTAAGCACGACAAGATGCTTTCTAACATTACGTACGATGTTTCCGCAGGAGATTATCTTTACATGGAACTCCTCGGAGATTACGACAAACTTATTCCTCTCTTCGTAGAATTACGAATCGTCTATCCTATTATAAATAACCGTTAACCAAAAATGCCTAACGACATTTTCGGCAACACCAAGCGTGTAGACCATGCAGAAGAGATTCTCATGTTGGACATTCGAGTTAAGAAGTTGAGGACCGATTTGATCGCTTTGCAGGAAACCTTAAACAAAAGTTTAGAGTCGGAAATCGCTACGCTCCAAACGCAATGTCTCGACCCCATTCTGAAAATCGATTCCGAACTGAAAACGCTGATAAAAAATTATGTCGACGTACCTTCTTACGACAACGTTCAAAATATACAGTTGAGCGTGGATTCGCTTCAAAATGATTTGGCCAAATTACAGCAATTTCAATCGAAAAATGAAGATTTGGAAAAATTGAAACTCGAAATCGAAGAACGAACTTCCGCAATAGAAAAGAATTTCTCTGAACTTCAAACCGTGGTGAGCGATATAGACGCAGAACGCTTGCATGTCGTCGTTTCCAAATTACAAGAAGAATTCACCAGCACGTTGGAAGAAATTAAATCCAAGTTGCAGACTTTGGAAGATACAATGACGAACCTACCATCGTCGGACGAACTGCAGGTCATCGGTAAAAGCGTCGCGAACATAAAAATTCAATTGGAGGCCTATCAAGATTTCGAACACATTCAAACCACCATCGCTACGCTTCAGGCGTCTCTGGAATTGATCAACGAAGAAATTAAAAATATTCACGCCGAAGCGAGAGCGTTGACGAGCATTCAAGACACGTTGAGCACGGTTCAGCAGAAGATCGAATATTTAGAAAATTTGAACGTCGAAACGAATCTCGCTCATTTTCATCACGTACTGGACAACATACAGGGTGACTTGGAATCGTTACGGACGAGCGTGCCTTCGAGCGAAGATTTGGAAAAATTGAAAACGGCGGTGACGGCACTATCCGATTCGAGCGACATCAAAAGTTCGTTGAGCGATCTCGAGAGTAAAGTGGCCAATCTCCCCACCTCCAAAGAATTGCACGCTTTGAAAAGAAACATATCTCGAATGCTGAAACGACTGGAAACGGAAACGGCGAACGTGGAACAGATTCGAGACGAAATTAGTTCGCTGGTGTCGACGCTGCCCACTTCGCAGAGCGTCGCCGACCTTCACACGCAGTTTACAGAGATGCGAAGCATCGTGAACGATCTTACCGAGAAGAGCTCGAAATTGAATCAAGTCGAGAACCTTCAGAACATCGTCGTCAACATCAGAGATCAAGTCGGAGTGCTGGAATCCACGCAGGAATCGACGCTAACCTCTTTCGGTGCCAAGTTGCAAGAACTCAACGAAAACTACAAGCAGTTGAACGTGGAAGTGAAAATCAAACCGTCGTTTTCTGCCGTAACGGATACCATAGTCGAGCATTTGCTGCCCATCGAAAATAAACTCGGACAAGTTCACAGTAATCTGCTCGGCGTCGACACTAAATTCGCTAAACTGCATTCTCTGCAAGCCATCGAAATCAACAGCGTACCCAATCAACAGAGAATCTCCACGTTCGTCGAAGGTAACAAACTGTACATGTTGCATCCTTATCATCCGTACTACAAGTTTCTCCTCGATGGCACGATTCAGATAAACGAATTTTCGTACTGGTCTCACGGTAGAAAAGCTAGCGTTCCCACCATGACTTTGATATCGAATCGTGGTGTCCAGAAAGCAGGAAACATTCCTCTGGCACGTTGGAACGAAACGCGCAACATATATGAAATACACGAAGACGAAGATCTCACCGTTTTCGACGTGAGTGCCGGCGATAAGCTGATCATTCAAAACACGAGCGAAGTGCCACCCTCTTTGAATCCCATCACGCTTGTGCTTCTCTTGAAACGTAATCTCTAAAAAATGTCTAGGCAAGCCATCGTCGAAGAATTGCATAAACCTGCACGCCGTAACTACGAACGTTTGGCTGTGGTAACCAAGGGCATCGACGACCTCTGGCAAAGTGACCTCGTGGAGATGAGTAGCGGCAATTTGAAAAACGTGCATAAATTGAACAAGGGCAACAAGTACCTTCTCACCGTCATAGACACGTTTTCGAAATTCGCATGGGCTCTACCTTTGAAGGCGAAAACGGGAACGTGCGTCACGGAAGCATTCAAGACAATTTTTCGCGAAAGCGGCGGCAGACGACCACGGTTTCTGCAAACGGACAACGGTAAAGAATTTTACAACGCCGTATTCCAAAAGTTTATTCAAAAACACAAGATTCGACATTATTCGACCTTCAGTCACATCAAAGCCAGCATCGTGGAAAGATTCAATCGAACCTTGAAAACACACATGTGGAAACGATTCACGCTTCGGGGAAATTACAAATGGGTCGACATCCTGCCGGAACTCGTCGACACCTATAATGATACGGTACACAGAACGATAGGCATGAAGCCAGTTGACGTTACCAAGTCTGACGAGCAGCGTTTAATTTCTACAGTTTACTGTCCAAAGTACACACCCACGACAAAAAAGCTAAATACAAAATTGGAGACCAGGTGAGGATCAGCAAATTCAAACGCACCTTCGAGAAGGGATTCACAAAAAATTGGAGCACGGAACTTTTTACGGTGGTTCGAGTTCTACCCGGAAACCGACACACGTATATAATAAAAGATAGTAGCGGCGAGATTTTGAAAGGAAGATTTTACGAAGAGGAACTCTCTAAAACAAAACACCCCAACACGTACCTCATCGAGAAAGTATTGCGTAGGAAAGGTGACAAACTGTTTGTCAAATGGCTGGGACTTCCGGAAAAGAGTTGGATCGACGCGGACGAAGTGATCTTGTGAGTACGTGGAACGTGGTGAAGCGTCTACCGGATCCGGAAAGTCAAACGAAGAAAAAGAACGGCGAGTTGCTTCCCGACAGCATCCGCTGTCTGATCGTAGGTCCTTCGGGGTGTGGGAAAACGACACTGCTCGTGGACAATTTTCTCCTCGCACCGAATTGGTTAGATTGGAAGAACAGGCACCTGTACGTGTTCTCGAAAAGTTTGGAGCAATCCAAATACCAGCAACTGATGAAACTGTACGATGGTCTGGACATTGCAACGTTTGCCTCGGAAATAAAACCACTCGACGATTGTCGTGAAAATTCAGTTGTTGTGTTCGACGACGCCATCCTGGAAAATCAAAATGAAATTCGCAACTTTTTCACGCAAGGTCGTCACAAAGGAATGGATTGCTTCTACCTAGCTCAAACGTTTTCCAAAATTCCAAAACAGTTAGTGCGCGACAACGCTAATTTCATATGTTTGTTTCGTCAAGATCACACCAACCTCAAGCATGCGTACGATGACTACGTAGGCGGAGACATGAACTACAATCAATTTTCGGAAGGCTGCTGCTCTACTTGCTGGAACGGTGACGATTTCGGATTCGCGACGATCGACATGACGAGGAAACCCAACGACGGAAAATACAGAAACAAAATCAACGATTTTCTAAACGTTGCAACGTTGTGAGAAACAACGTATATAAATAACGTCATGACGAAACGAAAAATCGAGGACGAAAATCTCAAGTTGCGAAAATACCTCGCGAAACGCTTCAAAGGTTGGAAATCCGAGAATCGCGGATTCTACGAAGAGAAGAAACGTCAGGATCAACCTGTGATCGATGCCATCAGCGGTCTAGGTAAAGAAATTAAAAGTGTCACGGAACAAAATAAAAATTTGATCAACGAACTCGTGCCGCTCGCAGCTAAAAGTTACGCCGTACCCACGCCTATTTCGAGCATTCCTTCGACACCGTTCGAACTGAAGGATGCACCGGCACGACGTCGAGCCATAGGCAGCACGTCGTCGTCTTCGGATAAAATCGAGTTGGGACCTTTGGCACGAGACTACCTGAGCACGGGGAAATTCGACAAGGATGAAGTGTTCGGATTGTATCCCAGCATGGAAACCAGCGAAGGCGGCGGTGTGGTGTGGAAGATTGGGAAATCGAAGGTGACCTTCGAAGGCAACGACATTAAAGTCAATTTAGGCGACAAGGATAGTTGGACCAGGTATCCGGGTACGGTGGGACTGTGGGAACTCGTCGCCAAAAAGCAGCCGAAAGATTACACCGACGAAGATTACCAGAGTTACAAGGAAATTCTGATCATGACGGATGCCTTGTACCAGAACAACGACGCCTCGCAGAATAGGGTGAAATCGAGCAGCGGCGAGAAGTACAGGAATCTCATCAAACCGATTTGGAACCAGGTCAAAACGGGCAGCGGCGTCAAACGCTACAACACGTTACCCAAAGAATTCGTTTGGGTGGACGACGTTAGGAAACTCGTGGACCGATTGTTGGTGATAGCCGGCGAAGAGAATGCAGGCAATCGTAATTTCTACAACGAGAAGGTTGGCATCGTGAACGATGACAAGGGCATAGGTTACCTGATCAAAATCATCAACACGCTGCCTCCGAAATTTTGGAACGTGGCCGAAGGAAAGGGACTCGTGAACGACATCATCAACAAGTTACCTTTCGAGATGCATCTACCGGGCTACCAGTACTGCGGACCGGGTACCAAACTCGAGAAAAGATTGGAGAGAGGAGACAAGGGTGTGAATCCGTTGGACGCGGCATGCAAAGATCACGACATCGCCTACAACACCACGCAGACGGATCTGGACGCACGTCACGAAGCAGACAGAAAGTTAGAGCACGCAGCTTTCGAAAGGTTCGTGAGCAGAGACGCATCGCTGGGTGAACGGGTCGCCGCACTAGGCACCACCATCGCCATGAACACGAAACAAAAATTGGGGTGGGGTATATAAATAACATACAGTAAAAAAAAACAACATGGCTTGCATAACTGATTTGCCACCCGAGCTACTATCTAAAATATTCAAAAAGGTAGTTAACGGAGATGTTAATAAACTTGTAATCATAGCAAGAACGACGCCGGAATTTCGCATCCCTTGTGAAATGGTTCTCAAGGACCATCTTCGGGGGATCAGCGGCCTGAGGTGCAGTGATCTCAACATTCTGCTTTCGGCTGCAGGGGAAAAATTGAACGAGAGGTCGGAGGAACTGCACGAGGCGATGCAGGGAAGAAGACGGTATACTGATGATTGGTACAAGTCTATGCAGGAGAAGGAAGATATCATTACGCACATCATCGCGTTTTCCGAAGCACGGACTTTCTTCCTCTGTTAAAAAAATAATAATATATATACGTGCCAAAAAAAACTTGATATATAAATAACACACATCGTGAAAAAAAAATAATCTTCGGTATATATAAATAACACACATCGTGAAAAACAATTAAATTTCTCTCTAACACTCTGAAATTTTTTTTGATATGACGACCGAAAAAATAAGTGATCTCCAAGCATTAAAACAAATGCTAAATTTGTCAGTTGAGTATGTAAAAATTCAGGAATTGGAAGTCGACAAACCTTACACGATAACTTCCGGTTCAATCGTTTCTACCCAGTATGGTCCCAAGGTACGCCTGTTGCTCAACGCACAATACAGTCTATTTTTACCAGATCGATACGCTAACATGTTATGCGACGAGAAGCTATCTATTTTAATCGAGAACAAAACTCGAATCGTGTACAAGGGGACAAAGGAACTTCTTGGCAAGAAAACGAAGCACGTTATAGAATTTGTGTAACGACTGCGAGGCCTTGAAAATATATAAATAACATACCGTAAAAAAACTACACAAGAAAAAATCTCAGAATATATATATAAATAACATACCGTGAAAATAACACATAGAGCATCAACATGAAGCCCAAGGGTGTCGTGTACCAGATACCATACTCCAATCTTAAAAATCTAGGTGCCCTCGATGGGTTACTCACCAAGAAACAACGCGAGAAGAAACGTTCTTGCTTGTCGAAAGGACATGGAATGAAATTGCTGCTCAGCACACCTCAATTGAAAAGATTGCAGCGTTCGCGGAAACAGCAAAAAGTCGGAGGTTTCATATTCAGCATCCCGGCCATCCTGGCAGCATTGGGGGCCGTTGGAAGTTTGGCCGGCGGAAGTGCCGCCATCGCGAAAACCGTCATCGACTCGAAGAAGAACAAGGCGGAATTGGAAGAACAGAAACGTCACAACCTGGCCATGGAGAAGAAAGGAGGAAAAGGCGTGATGAAAAAGTTTAAAAAAAAGAAACAGAAGCACTCACCAACCGAGACATTGAATCTCTGATCGGACCGTTACGAATCAAACACTTCAGAGGAGTTTTCATGTCCGACTCGTTACCTTCAAGCGTTAAAAGAAGAGAATGCGGAGTAGTCAACTTGGACGGTCAAGAAAATCCAGGCACGCATTGGATATGTTACCACAAAAACGACAATGATAAAGCATTCGTTTTCGATTCTTTCGGAGGTGTTCCACCTACAAATTTAGTCTATTATCTGAAAACAAACAAAACCTCTATATACTACAACGACGAACGCATTCAAAATTTCGGAGACGTGAACTGCGGTCATCTCTGCCTCTCCGTGCTCGCGTTTCTCTCTAAAATAAATAACCCTACGATCGAGGATTTCCAGAAAGCACTGTGGAACCTCAAACAGCATCACTAAGATGGGCGTGTTCCATCTCACGAGCGAATCTTCAATCTTGAAACTCACGCTGCACGACGACATCGTCTATCCTAAATCCGTGGCTCTGCGTGCATTCTACAGCATGTACCTCATACCCAATGTTACGCAGCACAACAACAAAATTAGCGTCGGAAGCGAACACATCGTCGTCACGCCAGGCCAATACAATCTTTCCACTTTGCAAGCTCAATTACCCAAAGGCACATACCTTTCTCAAAATTCGGTCACGCACAGAGTGGAAATCCTGTCCGCGACGGAGACCGTGGACCTGGGCACCATGGGAGAACTTTTAGGTTTCGAGAACGACACCAAACTCGAAGCTGGCATCAAGCACACAGCAACCAACATTCCTAAATTCTTGGCCATAGAGACTCTGAACGTACACTGTAACGTGGCGGAAGGCATGATCACGAAATCTTCGGACGGATTGTTAGGAAGTCACAAGCAGACGGGAATCATAGCCACTTTCAAACCAAGTTCCAAGTTCATGGAACCGATCATCTACACGCCCTCTTCGCCGATCTATTTTCCAGTATGTCACAACCGCATAGACGACATAGAGTTGGTGGTGACGAACGAGAAAGGAGACGTGGTGGATTTCGCAGGTGCCACTACGACGGCCATCGTAGAGATCAACGTATAATAAATAACCATACATAGTGAGAATGGAGCAAATCGAAAGTTACGAATTGCAATCTTTCCCTCCCAACCGTCGCACGTTCGCCAATCTGAACGAGGCGAACAGGGAGATCGAATACGACGTGGACGTAGGCGACGGGTTCGTTCATCCTCACAGAGCGGACCTCTACCTTCAATTCGACGTGGTGAAGAAGGAAAGCGGAGACGCGTTTCCCGCAGCAGCAAACTTGATACTCGTGGACAACTTCGTGCCTCACCTGTTCTCGCAGGTGGAGGTGAGGAAACACAACACCATCATCGACAGAATAGATTATCCAGGCATCACGTCGACGGCAGTAGGAACGTTGAAATTATCCAAAACGGACGCAGCGTACTACCAGGCCGGGGGATTCGAAGCAGGGACCAAAATATCGACGAGAAGTCACACGGTGCTCTTTCCCATGCGTCTGCTGCCTGGTTTCTTCTCGGACTACAAGGAGATCATGTGGAAGGGGGACTGACGGTCACGTTTCGAAGAGCGGCCAACGACAACGACGCACTGATGCGATACGCTACTTTGGGTCCGGACGGCACCACGCCGATAGCCAACACTCTACCCGAAGCAGCCAAGTGCGTCATCCAAAGCATGGAATTGAGAATGCCGGTGGTGGAATACGAAACAAACTATGCCCTCAAGTACAAAGCGGAGATCTTGAAAAGTCCGCAGGTGCTGATTCATTTTCACGGTTACCAGTGCGTGCAGAAGATGGCGTCGGGAAGTCACATGGAATTCGACGTGACGACGCAGTTCAACAACATACAGTTCGACATGCCAGATTTCGTCGTAGTGCTTTTTCAGACCGGGAGGGACAAGAATCAGGAAAAAGATTCCAGCAAGTTCGACGACTGCAAGATCAAGAACGTTTATCTGAAGAACGGACGCAACGAAGTGTTCCCGCGCGAGAATTACAACCTCGACGTGACCAAAAACGATTACCTCAAACTTTACGAAGCGTTCTCGGCTTACAAACGCGTGACCGAGGGAAGCGTGGACATGTACTACACGCCCAGCGAGTTCAAAGCACGGAGACCCATGACCGTCATCAACACATCTAAGAGAAAGAAGGTTGTGGTCAACGATCGAACCAACATCAAGGTCGTCTGCGAGTTCCACGATGCCTTGCCCGAGGATACCCTATGCAGTGTCATCCTGATTGCAGAGAAGTCCTTCGCCTACGACGTGAAGAACGAGAGGGTCACAGAGCAGTTTTAACAAGTTTTTAACATCTATTTTCTTGCACAAATAAGAAATTTTCTGCACTAGCACAATCAGTTACAATAGCACAATACAAATTTCACTAGTTCAGATCAGTTACAAATATCAATTTCGTTAGTTATCAGTTACAATATCTTTTTGCACTATAGCACGAGAGACAATCAGAAAATTTGCACAAAAAAATTTGTTGTTGTTTTTACACGTGAAAATTAACAATAAAATTTCTTTTTATCGTTTCAGATGCTGTCGAAACATCAAAAACACATACACACACACTAAAAAAATAAGCATGCAACTTTATTTGTAACACACACATATATTCTCCATCTTCATCAAGAAAATATTATAATAAACATAATTATTTTTATCTATATCTCACAATAAAACTCTATATCCAAAAATATCACAACATCAAATAACACTAGAGTCGTTAGTACACGCTGCATGCATTACGGAGGTCCTCTGTAGAGTTTCATGGAAGTTTGGGGGAAAAAAAAAACACGTGAAACTCTACAGAGGTGCGGTAATCTATAACCGCAGCCGTTAGAACCTTTTTGGGTTGGGCACCACGCACCCTGGCGGGGTTAGGGGCCAGGCATCCTAAAAAAACAACAATTATTATTTTGTTTGTTTGTTTGTGTTACAATACATAAGCGCGCGCGCGCGTGCGTGTGTGCGTGTGTGTGCGTGTGTGTGCGCGCGGCACATCGTTCCCCCGAGAGAGAGAGAGAGGTTTACAAAGATCGCGATATACAAACATTGGCCCCCGGGAGTTGGAAAATTACGATATGGCGCATTCGCTCATTACTGCTCCCAGCTATAAGTTTTTCTCTCTCTCTAGCCCCTTGCCAACTAAAAAAAAAGTGTAGGTAGGAGTTGGTAGCACTGCGAGAAAATAGAGATCATGCCTTACAAGAAAAAACCATTAAGGCGATTTTTATTTGATGACGTTGAACCCGTGCAGTGTTCCCATCCATCCATCTCTCTCTTTTACGGCAGTGCCGACTCTCCTTGCCCTGTATATGTAGGTTGGCAAAAATTGCTTTATGCACTGTAACTCAAACCTCAAGCAAAATTGCCAGCCCCTTGCTTGAGGTTAGGTTAGACAAGAAAAGCTGTAGGTAAACTGTCGGCCGTTTAACTCTTCCCTCTCTCTCTTCTCTCTCTTTTTTGTAAAAGGCTATGGCAAAAATACCAGCAGGTTGGCAACCTTGCTTTATGCACTGTAAAACAAGCCTCAAGCAAGGTTGCCAGCTTCTTGCTTTAGGTTACGTTAGACCAAAAACCTTGGTGATTTTTTTTCGAGTAAGATGTTGCTAATACTGTGTCCGAAAATAGGGGGGGGGTTTATGCCTTACAAGAGCAAACCATCAAGACGAGCCCCACCGAGCTTTACTTTCGGGTGTAGTGTTGCCAACACTGCGAGAAAAAGGTTGCCAACTCCTTGCTTTAGGTTAGGTTACCCCAAAAACCTTGGTGATTTTTTCGAGTAAGATGTTGGCAACACTGCGAGAAAAAAGTTGCCAGCTCCTTGTTTTAGGTTAGGTTAAACCAAAAACCTTGGTGATTTTTTCGAGTAAGAAGCTGGCAACACTGCGCCATCAAATAGAGCTCATGCCTTACGAGAGAAATCCATTAAGGCGAGCTCCTCACTTCAGCTCCTCACAAGAGGTTGGTCAACCCGGGCACTTCCTCTACTAACATTTGCACATGAATTTTGATTAGTGAAATTAACTGCTGAAGATTATAATTTTATTTCAGAATGTATTATGCATAAATACTGATGATAATTGGATCAATAGTTGTAGATGTGCTTCAAAGATTGATTCTCCTTCACGGAATCAAATTTGACCACTATATCGTAGTTAATGTAGAAATTTTATTTTATAAGCTCACAAATCATAATTCATTAACATGTAAGACTAGAACTGCGAGCAATAAAATTGTCCAAGCGTGCTGGTTCTCGCACCGTATTGCAATGATTAGTTGATTAGAATTTGTGTTCGAGTCCACTGTCTGCACAGAGACTAATCGGGACGAGATCTACAGATTCTAGTGGAATCCGAATCATTTAACCCAATTCGTGGGTCGCGCGAGAAGAGTTACGGCGATCGATGGTTGCGCATGGTCTCAGAGACAGCCGGGTTTCTAAAATATGCCAAATTAATTGTCGAAAACGCTAAATTCTCAATTATTACGATTAGATCTTTTCTTTCAACAATTGAGATTCTATAAAACTATAAACATTGAAATTCTATAAAATTATAAAAAGTTACTCTTCGTTAATCTGGAATGGAATTGCACATCGGATTTTCAGTAAAAACTAGATACGCCTATAGCCTCGCATGGACTCAGACAGCAAGGGGCTTCAACGACCCCTCCCTAACGACTCCAAGATCTTACAACCACTGAAAACAAAATCGTGGTGGAAAAGAGGAAGGTTAGAAACTCAGCTAGACAGAGGGAGGGTGTTGACAAGACAACACCGAGAGACCGTGCGCGACCAATGCAGGGTTAATGAAATATTACCTCCACCGGGAATCGAACCCGACACACCTTGATATCAGGACAGCAGTTTTATTGGGGCTGCGAGCCCAATTTTAATATTTCCACTTCTTAGCAATTAAGAATTAGGAGGTTTGTGTACGCTTTAATTCTTTAACATCGTATTTCTCCCTCTCGAATATTTGCAGTGATAAGAATTGTCCCAATGGATTTTATAATGGATAATATCAACTTCTACTTTTTAAGTTTTCAGTTGAAATGCATATACCGTACATACTACAAAAATCTAGGGGGCTACGGGGGGGCTTCAGCCCCGCCCCCCTAGCCCCCATGTAGCGCCGTCCCTGATGGTGGTGATGACTAAAAGACATGCACTGGGAACACTGTGAAAATTAAACTTGTTGCTTTGGGGGGGATGCCCATTCCAAGACCGCCCGCAGAATTTTTGCTCAGGGGCATAGTAAGATTTCATATCTTGCCCTTCAGTCATATAAACTTGTATTGTTGTTGTTTATATTGTTGTTGTTGTTATTATTATTATTATTATTATTATTATTATTATTATTATTATTATTACTTTACAAATCATAAAACTGCAATTGAATTTAAAATACTTTGGGGCTGTATGCAAGTTCAGTCTCCAGTCTTCGATCTAGATAGAAACTGGAAATTGGTATATATATGTTACCAGTCAGTAAACTAAACAATTTCCTTGCGGTTCGAAGTACCTAAGAACATTGGTTATAACGTAAGTCATTAAATCTTACTTAATACATTTAGACGAAGTAATTTAGAAACAGTGTATTTACATTCCTAGAAAACCCAGACTCCTACACAAAAAGCGCTATCGAACTAGTAATACAGAACACTTATCCAAAATTCCATTGCCAAGTTCAAACTTAATGTCAAGTTTCTTGTGAATACATAGTCGGTGATGTTGGTCAGTTGCAGAATAGTCCTCCTTTAATCCACAAGGCTGCATACTTTTCGACAGGGAAATCTTTGATGACTAGATTCATGGACACGAGTGATTGTTCAGTTGTATTTATTACAATTAAGAAATGGTGTACTTTATGCTTTCAATCCATTTTCTTTGATGGGGATAAAAGCATCCCTGGCAGGGATAAAAATAATTTTCTTATGCCGGGAATAAAATGTTTTGTAGGGAAAATCCAGGCACCCCCCCCCCCCCCCCACGTTAATTCGCACACACGGACATACCAACGATCAATTCTATTCTGATGACTTCATCACATCAATTCATGATGAAAACAACAACAACGCTCTCCTCTACGCGAAACGCTTGCCAATGAGGATCGACCAATTGAGGACGCTTTGGTTCTCCCATTTACCCACTTCACTGTTGCTTTCCTTGCAGGGCTATCGCCTGGATTTCAACTATCGCAGCGAGAGATGGAAGGGTTCCATGGCAACCTTAGTAAAGGACGACGAAGGGTGCGTCTGGGGCGCCATTTGGGAGATACCCTTATGTCTGCAAGATGTTTTGGATAGGTACGTTTGAGATGTAAAATTTGTAGAATCAGGGGTGCACTTTTATTCAAATCTTATCCAGTGTTTCTAGCAATTAACTTGCCCTTAACTCCAGGGTGCGCTTACAATTGTTTTTAATATATTTTTATAGAAAATATTGCTTGTAATATACATAGCTAAAATGTAATACGAGATAGGCAATGTAAACGCAAAACTTTAGATTTGCGTTTAAGTTATGATGCGCTTCAAGATTTCAACACGCTTGTCTCCGTGCAAGAGAGCTACAAATTTATATATCGCAGGTTCGAACCTTGACTAAGAATGTTGTTAGTCCCATCATCCATTTCATCAGTTCATTATTCATCCTCATCGTCACTATTATCCCAAGAGATAGAAAATCTACATAAATAGCCGAAATGAAAAGAAAAGAAACACAATACTGACAGAGGTGCTAAAAAGTTGGATAAAAATGGGAGGCTTAACTTTGATTTCATTATATCCACAATATGGCAAGGAGTTAAAATGTGGGATAGGATATTTCGGGGAGAAAGGGGGATTGAACCCACAACCCCTGGTATTTTCCTCTTTCTGAGACGAACTCTCGTCTCAGAAACTTTCTCTGCGTCTTTTTGTCAACTCCTTTCTTATTAGAAATTCTTGAAGGATCATGGAAGAAACACATTTATAAGCACCAAACGTAGGGAAATTTAGCAGGCATGTATCTAGAAATACATTTGGGGGGTCCGAACTAAATGTCTAATAATAATAATAATAATAATAATAATAATAATGTTTAAATTAAAATAATTATAATTATATTTAATGAATTAAAATAGCATTAATTAAAATATTCAAATTAATTAATATTATATTTTTATTACATGAATAGGTAAAAAGACGGTATAAGGATAGTGATATAACAGCACGTATTCACATCTAGCTTACGTATAGTTTAGGTCGGCAAAATTTTTAAAAAAATCAACTGCCGTGGAAAGGAAATTAATGTCAAATAGATAAAAAATGAATATGTATTAAATATCAAAAAGGATGTTAAATCCCGTTAACGAAAAGTAAAGTTCCTTGTAATATTTTATGCTTGATAGAACGACGACCCCTCCCTAACGACTCCAAGATCTTACAACCACTGAAAACAAAATCGTGGTGGAAAAGAGGAAGGTTAGAAACTCAGCTAGACAGAGGGAGGGTGTTGACAAGACAACACCGAGAGACCGTGCGCGACCAATGCAGGGTTAATGAAATATTACCTCCACCGGGAATCGAACCCGACACACCTTGATATCAGGACAGCAGTTTTATTGGGGCTGCGAGCCCAATTTTAATATTTCCACTTCTTAGCAATTAAGAATTAGGAGGTTTGTGTACGCTTTAATTCTTTAACATCGTATTTCTCCCTCTCGAATATTTGCAGTGATAAGAATTGTCCCAATGGATTTTATAATGGATAATATCAACTTCTACTTTTTAAGTTTTCAGTTGAAATGCATATACCGTACATACTACAAAAATCTAGGGGGCTACGGGGGGGCTTCAGCCCCGCCCCCCTAGCCCCCATGTAGCGCCGTCCCTGATGGTGGTGATGACTAAAAGACATGCACTGGGAACACTGTGAAAATTAAACTTGTTGCTTTGGGGGGGATGCCCATTCCAAGACCGCCCGCAGAATTTTTGCTCAGGGGCATAGTAAGATTTCATATCTTGCCCTTCAGTCATATAAACTTGTATTGTTGTTGTTTATATTGTTGTTGTTGTTATTATTATTATTATTATTATTATTATTATTATTATTATTATTATTATTATTATTACTTTACAAATCATAAAACTGCAATTGAATTTAAAATACTTTGGGGCTGTATGCAAGTTCAGTCTCCAGTCTTCGATCTAGATAGAAACTGGAAATTGGTATATATATGTTACCAGTCAGTAAACTAAACAATTTCCTTGCGGTTCGAAGTACCTAAGAACATTGGTTATAACGTAAGTCATTAAATCTTACTTAATACATTTAGACGAAGTAATTTAGAAACAGTGTATTTACATTCCTAGAAAACCCAGACTCCTACACAAAAAGCGCTATCGAACTAGTAATACAGAACACTTATCCAAAATTCCATTGCCAAGTTCAAACTTAATGTCAAGTTTCTTGTGAATACATAATCGGTGATGTTGGTCAGTTGCAGAATAGTCCTCCTTTAATCCACAAGGCTGCATACTTTTCGACAGGGAAATCTTTGATGACTAGATTCATGGACACGAGTGATTGTTCAGTTGTATTTATTACAATTAAGAAATGGTGTACTTTATGCTTTCAATCCATTTTCTTTGATGGGGATAAAAGCATCCCTGGCAGGGATAAAAATAATTTTCTTATGCCGGGAATAAAATGTTTTGTAGGGAAAATCCAGGCACCCCCCCCCCCACGTTAATTCGCACACACGGACATACCAACGATCAATTCTATTCTGATGACTTCATCACATCAATTCATGATGAAAACAACAACAACGCTCTCCTCTACGCGAAACGCTTGCCAATGAGGATCGACCAATTGAGGACGCTTTGGTTCTCCCATTTACCCACTTCACTGTTGCTTTCCTTGCAGGGCTATCGCCTGGATTTCAACTATCGCAGCGAGAGATGGAAGGGTTCCATGGCAACCTTAGTAAAGGACGACGAAGGGTGCGTCTGGGGCGCCATTTGGGAGATACCCTTATGTCTGCAAGATGTTTTGGATAGGTACGTTTGAGATGTAAAATTTGTAGAATCAGGGGTGCACTTTTATTCAAATCTTATCCAGTGTTTCTAGCAATTAACTTGCCCTTAACTCCAGGGTGCGCTTACAATTGTTTTTAATATATTTTTATAGAAAATATTGCTTGTAATATACATAGCTAAAATGTAATACGAGATAGGCAATGTAAACGCAAAACTTTAGATTTGCGTTTAAGTTATGATGCGCTTCAAGATTTCAACACGCTTGTCTCCGTGCAAGAGAGCTACAAATTTATATATCGCAGGTTCGAACCTTGACTAAGAATGTTGTTAGTCCCATCATCCATTTCATCAGTTCATTATTCATCCTCATCGTCACTATTATCCCAAGAGATAGAAAATCTACATAAATAGCCGAAATGAAAAGAAAAGAAACACAATACTGACAGAGGTGCTAAAAAGTTGGATAAAAATGGGAGGCTTAACTTTGATTTCATTATATCCACAATATGGCAAGGAGTTAAAATGTGGGATAGGATATTTCGGGGAGAAAGGGGGATTGAACCCACAACCCCTGGTATTTTCCTCTTTCTGAGACGAACTCTCGTCTCAGAAACTTTCTCTGCGTCTTTTTGTCAACTCCTTTCTTATTAGAAATTCTTGAAGGATCATGGAAGAAACACATTTATAAGCACCAAACGTAGGGAAATTTAGCAGGCATGTATCTAGAAATACATTTGGGGGGTCCGAACTAAATGTCTAATAATAATAATAATAATAATATTAATAATAATAATAATGTTTAAATTAAAATAATTATAATTATATTTAATGAATTAAAATAGCATTAATTAAAATATTCAAATTAATTAATATTATATTTTTATTACATGAATAGGTAAAAAGACGGTATAAGGATAGTGATATAACAGCACGTATTCACATCTAGCTTACGTATAGTTTAGGTCGGCAAAATTTTTAAAAAAATCAACTGCCGTGGAAAGGAAATTAATGTCAAATAGATAAAAAATGAATATGTATTAAATATCAAAAAGGATGTTAAATCCCGTTAACGAAAAGTAAAGTTCCTTGTAATATTTTATGCTTGATAGAATATTATTAGTAGTAATAAATCTTTATTTAATTATTTTCTTTATGTAATTTTTGTTCTTTGTAAGTCTTTCGGGAAGGGGTGGTTTGGACTCCCTGGATCCCTCAAATACATCCTTGAAATTTAGATAATTTGGTTTGTGTTGGGACGTGCCACAATTTCAGTGCGAGTTGCTCAATTATGAAGTACACTTCTCTTCATCACAGGAAGGAAGGAACAGGTAGCGGCGTGTACAGAGCCCTAGAAGTTGAAGTGGAAACAGGTTCTGGACTAGTGGCACGCTGCAGAGCCTACCAGAACACTCAGCCGCTGGAAGAAGACAGACGACCCTCAAGAGTCTACAAGAATGTGATCTTGGATGGCGCTCGAGAAAGTGGCCTTCCTGAGAGTTACATCGAAAAGCTCTCGTCAATTGAAGACAACGGCTACGACGGCCATATTGATTGGGATTTGGATCTTCAGCATAGACAATAGTCTAGCAGAACATACAAGTTTCTGTATAGAGTAATTCTGAACGTAGTAATCCTTTCTGCAATATTATAGTTAAAGAGAATTCATCCATTCTGGTGCGATATCTTGTTTATTTATTTATTTGAAATTTTCAGTACAGCATAAGCCATTTTAAACCAGAAAACAAAACAAAACCGTATCAAGATAAAAGAGCTCAGTTTCACAATAGCATTACGTATGTACGTGCAACTTTTGTAGGTTGGTCTGAAAATATATACTTGGTTTGAGATGTTGTTAAACTGATTAGGTAGCCTATGGAATAATGAACGTTGTTTGAGTGATTTTATGTCCAGGCACTCGGCGGAAGAGTTCATGAAGTGGGCTGCTACATTTCAAGTGTCCATTTATGATTTTACATAGATATTTCATATCTGCAATACATCCACAAGCTTCTGTCGTATTTATATGTAAATTTTCAAGCAGATCTCTCTTGGATAGGTCTCTCTTAAGTCTGTGCTTCCCAGCAACAACATTTCCCCCAAAATGAAATAACGCTTCTGAAATTTTGAATTGTGAACAACCACATCTGTTAAGAATTTTTACTATCTCCTTAAGGAAAACAAATCATGTGCATTTCAGTTGCTGTTTCAGTTCATGTAATAGGAAGGAGGCTTAAGACCGCGCAAAACTATGAAATTCTACACAGGCTTCTTTTCTCGCACTTTTAAATGTAAACGTAGTTCTTATTCAATTAAAAAGAAATAACAAAATGGTGCCAAAAGTCCAGACTTGTAAGTTTACACTGCGCTCAAGTGGGGGATGTGTACCACACAGTCTTGCCTATCGAATCTTTCCTTGCACATGTCCTTGACTTTTAAAGATACATGGATATGAATTTGCAGATGCCATCAACAGAGTTCCCAATTGGAGACATGATAATCAAAACACTGTCCATATTTGGGCAGCTGTTTACATGAATTTCAAGAACTGCATAAACATATATCCATGTTTGTACATGATGTGAGAGCGTAGCAGAACCATTGCGCCAGAACTTTACAAAGAAACAAATAAGAAACGTATGGTTGGGTACTTCCTCGTGTTTTCTTGAAACTTCAAGTGGCAAATGTTAATGGTGACAAGAAACTGCATTACTTTTTGACCAGGCAAGCCAAGCATGCAGAAAAACAACGTTAAAAAAGTAGAACATTTACAAGTTCTGTTTTCAAAGCATTTTAATGGCATTTGTTTGCATACATTCTGTCGTGTCTCCAAACACACACATAGCTATTTATAAGGTAGAGCATTTTTTATTTATTTGTTTATTCAACCATGCAGGAGCAGCGATTGGGTGCCAAAACTGGAAAGCGGAGGTGCAAGGACAGTTTACTTTCTCTTAGTGCGGGGCAAAAAGTGGACAACTGCCCTCCCTAATCGCCGCCACTGCAACCATGTGCAAAAACATCACAAATCATCTTAATATAAATCAGCCCTTGTAAGAAACTGCAGTACTGACAAATGTTTTTACATAAAAGACGAATGAATAAAACAAATTCGATTCCACTTATTAATTTTATGCTATTGCTTATTGAAGTATGGAATCAGTCATTACTAATTGGGAAGCAGAACATTTGGAATGGAATTCACTTGAAATATTTATTAAATGAGAGGTCAGGTAATTAAATCAGTGCCGTAGTCAGAATTCTAAGATGTGGGTGGGCGACTATGTTTTTCAGTGGGCAAACTGCTCACTCAGGATAGATGACCACCTCTAGCTACGGCCCTGAATTGAATGCTTCCCTTCGAACATTCCTTATTTGAATTATTTTTATAGTTATATAGAAGAGTTTTATGTGTGTCCAGCATTTAAAAATTTCACCACTGAGTGCAATTATAATAACTGTTTTCGAATTATAGGGATGTTATTTCTATATCACTCACCTAATGGACTAAAATTTGCAACTAGAGGGGTAACTTCCTCTCATCTCCCTACAAACAGCATCTGGTAAGTGATTGATCCACACATCGATAACACAAAGGCCCAATTTATAATCGCCCCCTTTCCGGATCGAAAATTCTGAATAAACTCCTCCCCCTGGTTATACTAGAAGTACACTTATATATTTATCTGCCTTGCGGTTTACCATACTAGCTCCAACAAACATTGTACAGCAGTGGTCTTCAACCCATGGCCCACGGGCCGAATTAAGTGAATGATAGATGGCAGCATCTTACAGTTAATATTTAATGTGGCCCGCACTGTCTGACAAGTTGAAGACTCCTGCCACAGACAAGTGCCCCTGCTGTACAGGCTATTGAGGTTCTGGCAACTTAAGTTACAATTAGCTACAGTTGTCTTAATATTTTTTCTTCTCGCCAAAAGTTAGTTCCCTTCGAGCTTTGGAAATTCATTTTTTAAAGGTTTGAATTGCGAAAACCATGTTCCAACTGGTTAAATCGGTTTCGTGACTAGAGGTGCTTGAGTAACATGCAAGACTTTCTCTTTTTGTTGCTATGAATTGGGGAAATTTTCGTCGATCTAAATATAGGTTGGATCAATACCTGGCAACTGTCCTACATTTGTTCCTTGAAGAACGCCATCTGAGCGGATCTGGTAACACTGGCCTGTTGTCTCCCAATCTCATGAACTACAATGCACTGAAACAAGTAGTGAACTTCATGTACAGCATGTAATTGAAATATTGTGTATGTGTATTATCAAAGTTCTCTTCTTCTGCTCAGATTGAAATTAAGACAGGGACATACTTCATCACATCACTTCTCAACTGAAGTCAGAGACGGACTGATAGAGGTAATTTACCTCTACTTCTAATGACCTAGTAATTTACATTGTATTGACTATATGGTACGTATCCCAGCACTTGAAATTAGATACAGAAAATATCCAGATTGAAGAGATTGCCATCCTGTTATTTCCTGTCCTTCAAAACCGTTGTATAGGCGCTAACATGGAAAAAAAATAACACCATAAATCTGAATAACGCTGTTATGTTCCCTCCTTTCGAAACTTTTGGACACGGAACTTGGTAATATTACCAATGTGAATTAAAGTTTCATTATCATGTAATCATATAATTGCATTTACGAATTAGGTTCGTTACCTGCTGTTTATAGCATTTTCATTATCTAACGTACGTTGTAATGTACGTACCACATAATACAAATCTTTTTTTAAAATTTCATATTCCAGTTCTTTGACTTTTTTAAACAGGCGAACTCCAAGTGTCAGACTAACATCACAGTAAATTCGCCCGACACACAATTTCTGTCATAACTTTTAAGTAAATGCAAGATACCCATTTTTAAAAAAAATATTTTTACATTGCAAATATGTAGTTTTTCCATTTTGTGGCCCTTTTCAAAGCGATGTTTTTCTTTAATAGAGACCCGGGGCTGTATCCTTCATCTAAACGCTCCTTCCCCCTTTAATCTGGGCCTGATTATGTCTACAATGCTGTTGTCTTATTGTTTGCATAAATTAAGTTTGTCTAGATTATATGGATACGTAGTCTGCACGTAGATGCATAGATGTTTCTACCTGTATGTACCTAGTACATTACTGCCTAGCGCTCCGTAAATAGAATTAATGTCCTTGAAGGACGAAAACAAGAGAAGCACACCTAGTTTCGTAATCGTTGTCTCAACTTTTAAATACCTGTTTATGCATGCCCTGTGAGAAGCCGAGTCTCTTGATTATATCTGTCTGACCGTATAGATGAGAAGCAACTTGCCAACGACAGAATTACAAGTTTAAAAACGTCTTGTGTTCTCACATTGTTTCACGAGCTCGAATTAGCAGTGACATTATCTGCCTACCTGGCGCCCAGTTAGCAATTCAGCAAGTCATCTCTTTTCCGTGGTGCAATTTCAGCGATCTGAAGCGTGGGTGCTAAATGCCTCGATTTTGAAGAAGTGTTGCTAATTTTCTTTCTATTAACTGTAGAACATTGAGGAACTTGGATGAAGGTTGTCAGCAGTCGAACAACGGAAAAATACTGGGACAAAACTTCGGTAGGACTTGGTTGATAGTAATGACACGGGAGCGTGAATCACTTACATTAATTATGCAATGTTTGCTTTTATGACAAGTTGCAGGAAGTGTACGCATTGCTGGAATTTATGGTTTGACTCAGAGTTTCCTCATCCCTTTCATTTACAAGGACTTAACTCAATATTAACATACATAATACCCCGTGGCGCAACAGCCTGTGAGGGCCAGGGCTTACCTATCGACTGCCGGCCTCACTCCCACCTGCCAAAGTTGTAGATCATCCAATTAGTTACGGGGTGACATGTGGTCAGCACGACGAATCCCCAGTCGTTGTATGTTTCCGTGACAGGGCTACGCTACTCATTCGTAGATCTCCAATTTTATCACAATGGTGGGTGGCCACCGGTCCCATACACAGGGTGAAATCTCAGGAAACAAGTTGTTAAACCCCCTTCCCCTCTGGAGACTCGAACCTGCGCATCCCGTAGAGGTCACGATGCGGGACCTTAACTTAATATTTGAAGTCATAAAGTCAGTGGCGGCGATTGGGTGCCAAAACTGGGAGTGAAGGGCATTTACTTTCTCCTGGTGGACAAGGCTTAGCATTAAGAGATCATAGTGCGGGGGCAAAACGTGTGGGGGTAGGGAGGGGGCAACGATAACAAATATTGTCACATTTTAGTCCAAAAAGCAGGGGAACAAATTTTTAATCCTGCTTATATTGATAGTCTGTTTTCCTCGAAACTTTGTGACAAATGTCACTGACATGTCTTCAAGTTCTCGCGCCACATGCTGCTGCTCTAGTGTTTTCAAAGTTAACCACCACTTAGATCCCGGCTAGGATAATTTGCATAAGCAGTGCCGCCACCTACTACATTGTCTCTATGCTGGATACAAGCAACCCCTCCCCATCTATCCCCAGGCTACCAAATACCCCACCACCACCACATAGGAATGCATACTTCGAGCACGTTCATTATCCTATAACACAATAATATGAAAAGCAAATACAACATCAATTTGCCACAATAATTACGATAAGAGTAGAGGTACTGGACCGGTTGACGGACCTCTATTGAGGCTCAGTGAGGCTTGCCTTAATGGATTTGTATCGTAAGGCATGAGCCTCATTTGATGGCAGTGTTGCCAGCTGCTTACTCGAAAAAATCACCAAGGTTTTTTGGGTCTAACGTAGCCTCAAGCAAGGAGCTGGCAATCTTGCTTGAGGCTTGCCTTAATGGATTTTTCTTGTAAGGCATAAGCTTTATTTTCTCGCAGTGTTGCTAATATTTTACTCGAAAAAAATCACCAAGGTTTTTTTGGGTCTAACCTAGCCTAAAACAAGGAGCTGGCAATTTTGCTTGAGGCTCGGCTTACAGTGCATAAAGCAAGGAGCTGGCAACCTTGCTTGAGGCTTGTCTTACAGTGCATAAAGCAAGGTTGCCAACCTACTGGTATTTTTGCCATAATTTTTTACAAAAAAAAAAGAGAGGAGAGAGAGAGGGAAGAGTTAAACAACCGACAAGTACCAACACCCATCTACAGCTTTTTTTTGTCTAACCTAACCTAAAGCAAGGAGCTGGCAATTTTACTTAAGACTTGGTTTACAGTGCATAAAGCACTGGTATTTTTGCCATGGCTTTTTACAAAAAAAAAGAGAGGAGAGAAAGAGAGAGAAGAGTTAAACAACCAACAGCTGCCAACACCCACCCTAACCTACTCTAACCTAACCTAACCTAACCTAACCTAACCTAACCTACTCTAACCTAACCTAACCTAACCTACTCTAACCTACTCTAACCTAACCTACTCTAACCTAACCTACTCTAACCTAACCTACTCTAACCTAACCTAACCTAACCTAACCTAACCTAACCTAAAGCAAGGAGCTGGCAACCTTGCTTGAGGCTTGCCTTACAGTGCATAAAGCAAGGTTGCCAACCTACTGGTATTTTTGCCATGGCTTTTTACAAAAAAAAAGAGAGGAGAGAGAGAGGGGAGAGTTAAACAACCGACAGCCCACCTACAGTTTTTTTGTCTAACCTAACCTAAAGCAAGAAGCTGGCAACTTTGCTTGAGGCTTGCGTTACAGTGCATAAAGCAATTTTTGCCAACCTACATATACTAAACAAGAAGATAGGTTAGGTTAGGTTAGGTTAGGTTAGGTTAGGTTAGGCAACAAACATATATACTGTCGTAAAAGAGAGAGAGATGGGTGGGTGGTAATATAGTATGTGTGTACGTGTGTGCGTATAATATGTAGCATTATTAACTAGAGTGTGTTGACAATTTACTTACAACTAAAAAAAAAATAGAGATGCCAACTTTGCTGTAAGATGAAGAGAGAGAGAGAGATTTATGGCTGGCAACAGTGGTGGGCGATGTCCTCTTATTGTAAATTTTTTCCAAGCCCCCCCCCCCAAAAAAAAAAAGAGAGAGGCCAATGTTTATATATTGTGATTTTTGTAAACTTCTCTCGGGGAAACGATGTGCCACACACGCGTGCGCGCTTATGTATTGTGACGCAAACAAACAAACAAAATAATAATTGTTGTTTTTAGGATTCCTGGCCCCTAACCCCGCCAGGGTGCGTGGTGCCCAACCCAAAAAGGTTCTAACGGCTACGGCTCTAGATAACCTCACCTCTGTAGGGTTTCACGTGTTTTTTTTTTCCCCCCAAACTTCCATGAAACCCTACAGAGGACCTCCGTAATGCATGCAACGTGTACTAACGACTCTAGTGTTATTTGATGTTGTGATATTTTTGGATATAGAGTTTTATTGTGAGATATAGATAAAAATAATTATGTTTATTATAATATTTTCCTGATGAAGATGGAGAATATGTGTGTGTTACAAATAAAATTGCATGTTTTTTTTTTTTCTAGTGTGTGTGTATGTGTTTTTGATGTTTCGACAGCATCTGAAACGATAAAAAAAGAAATTTTATTGTTAATTTTCACGTGTAAAAAACAACAACAAATTTTTTTGTGCAAGTTTTCTGATTGTCTCTCGTGCTATAGTGCAAAAAAGATATTGTAACTGATAACTAATGAAATTGACATTTGTAACTGATCTGAACTAGTGAAATTCGTATTGTGCTATTGTAACTGATTGTGCTAGTACAAAAAATTTCTTATTTGTGCAAGAAAAGATGTTAAAAAAAACTTGTTAAAACTGCTCTGTGACCCTCTCGTTCTTCACGTCGTAGGCGAAGGACTTCTCTGCAATCAGGATGACACTGCATAGGGTATCCTCGGGCAAGGCATCGTGGAACTCGCAGACGACCTTGATGTTGGTTCGATCGTTGACCACAACCTTCTTTCTCTTAGATGTGTTGATGACGGTCATGGGTCTCCGTGCTTTGAACTCGCTGGGCGTGTAGTACATGTCCACGCTTCCCTCGGTCACGCGTTTGTAAGCCGAGAACGCTTCGTAAAGTTTGAGGTAATCGTTTTTGGTCACGTCGAGGTTGTAATTCTCGCGCGGGAACACTTCGTTCCTACCGTTCTTCAGATAAACGTTCTTGATTTTGCAGTCGTCGAACTTGCTGGAATCTTTTTCCTGATTCTTGTCCCTCCCGGTCTGAAAGAGCACTACGACAAAATCTGGCATGTCGAACTGTATGTTGTTGAACTGCGTCGTCACGTCGAATTCCATGTGACTTCCGATGCCATCTTCTGCACGCACTGGTAACCGTGAAAGTGAATCGGCACCTGCGGACTTTTCAAGATCTCCGCTTTGTACTTGAGGGCGTAATTCGTTTCGTATTCCACCACCGGCATTCTCAATTCCATGCTCCGGATGACGCACTTGGCCGCTTCGGGTAAAGTGTTGGCTATCGGCGTGGTGCCGTCCGGACCCAAAGTAGCGTATCGCATGAGTGCGTCGTTGTCGTTGGCCGCTCTTCGAAACGTGACTCTCAGTCCTCCCTTCCACATGATCTCCTTGTAGTCCGAGAAGAAACCAGGCAGCAGACGCATGGGAAAAAGCACCGTGTGACTTCTCGTCGATATTTTGGTCCCGGCTTCGAATCCCCCGGCCTGGTAGTACGCTGCGTCCGTTTTGGATAATTTCAACGTTCCCACCGCCGTCGACGTGATGCCTGGATAATCTATTCTGTCGATGACGGTGTTGTGTTTCCTCACCTCCACCTGCGAGAACAGGTGAGGCACGAAGTTGTCCACGAGTATCAAGTTTGCTGCTGCAGGAAACGCGTCTCCGCTTTCTTTCTTCACCACGTCGAATTGAAGGTAGAGGTCCGCTCTGTGAGGATGAACGAACCCGTCGCCTACGTCCACGTCGTATTCGATCTCCCTGTTCGCTTCGTTCAGATTGGCGAACGTGCGACGGTTGGGAGGGAAAGATTGCAATTCGTAACTTTCGATTTGCTCCATTTTACATGTATGGTTATTTATTATACGTTGATCTCCACGATGGCCGTCGTAGTGGCACCTGCGAAATCCACCACGTCTCCTTTCTCGTTCGTCACCACCAACTCTATGTCGTCTATGCGGTTGCGACATACTGGAAAATAGATCGGCGAAGAGGGCGTGTAGATGATCGGTTCCATGAACTCGGAACTTGGTTTGAAAGTGGCTATGATTCCCGTCTGCTTGTGACTTCCTAATAATCCGTCCGAAGATTTCGTGATCATGCCTTCCGCCACGTTCCAGTGTACGTTCAGAGTCTCTATGGCCAAGAATTTAGGAATGTTGGTTGCTGTGTGCTTGATGCCAGCTTCGAGTTTTGTGTTGTTCTCGAAACCTAAAAGTTCTCCCATGGTGCCCAGGTCCACGGCCTCCGTCGCGGATAGGATTTCCACTCTGTGCGTGACCGAATTTTGAGAAAGGTACGTGCCTTTGGGTAATTGAGCTTGCAAAGTGGAAAGATTGTATTGGCCTAGCGTGACGACGATGTGTTCGCTTCCGACGCTAATTTTGTTGTTGTGCTGCGTGACGTTAGGTATGAGGTACATGCTGTAGAATGCACGCAGAGCCACGGATTTAGGATAGACGATGTCGTCGTGCAGCGTGAGTTTCAAGATTGAAGATTCGCTCGTGAGATGGAACACGCCCATCCTAGTGATGCTGTTTGAGGTCCCACAATGCTTTCTGGAAATCCTCGATCGTAGGGTTATTTATTTTAGAGAGAAACGCGAGCACGGAGAGGCAGAGATGGCCGCAGTTCACGTCTCCGAAATTTTGAATGCGTTCGTCGTTGTAGTATATAGAGGTTTTGTTCGTTTTCAGATAATGAATTAAATTTGTAGGTGGAACACCTCCGAAAGAATCGAAAACGAATGCTTTGTTATTGTCGTTTTTGTGGTAACATATCCAATGCGTGCCTGGATATTCTTGACCGTCCAAGTTGACTACTCCGCATTCTCTTCTTTTAACGCTTGAAGGTAGCGAGTCGGACATGAAAACTCCTCTGAAGTTTTTGATTCGTAACGGTTCGATCAGAGATTCAATGTCTCGGTTGGTGAGTGCCTCTGTTTCTTTTTTTTATACTTTCTCATCACGCCCTTGCCTCCTTTCTTCTCCATGGCCAGGTTGTGACGTTTCTGTTCTTCCAACTCGGCCTTGTTCTTCTTCGAGTCGATGACGGTTTTCGCGATGGCGGCACTTCCGCCGGCCAAACTTCCAACGGCCCCCAATGCTGCTAGGATGGCCGGGATGCTAAATATGAAACCTCCGACCTTTTGCTGTTTCCGCGAACGCTGCAATCTTTTCAATTGAGGTGTGCTGAGCAGCAATTTCATTCCGTGTCCTTTGCTCAAGCAAGAACGTTTCTTCTCGCGTTGTTTCTTGGTGAGTAACCCATCGAGGGCACCTAGATTTTTAAGATTGGAGTATGGTATCTGGTACACGACACCCTTGGGCTTCATGTTGATGCTCTATGTGTTATTTTCACGGTATGTTATTTATATATATATTCTGAGATTTTTTCTTGTGTAGTTTTTTTTTTTACGGTATGTTATTTATATACCCCACCCCAATTTTTGTTTCGTGTTCATGGCGATGGTGGTACCCAGTGCGGCGACCCGTTCACCCAGCGATGCGTCTCTGCTCACGAACCTTTCGAAAGCTGCGTGCTCTAATTTTCTGTCTGCTTTGTGACGTGCGTCCAGATCCGTCTGCGTGGTGTTGTAGGCGATGTCGTGATCTTTGCATGCGGCATCCAACGGATTCACACCCTTGTCTCCTCTCTCCAATCTTTTCTCGAGTTTGGTACCCGGTCCGCAGTACTGGTAGCCAGGTAGATGCATCTCGAAAGGTAACTTGTTGATGATGTCGTTCACGAGCCCCTTTCCTTCGGCCACGTTCCAAAATTTCGGAGGCAGCGTGTTGATGATTTTGATCAGGTAACCTATGCCCTTGTTGTCGTTCACGATGAAGTTGGAAAGTTTCGTGCTGATCATGTCCACGATGCCAACCTTCTCGTTGTAGAAATTACGGTTGCCTGCATTCTCTTCGCCGGCTATCACCAACAATCGGTCCACGAGTTTCCTAACGTCGTCCACCCAAACGAATTCTTTGGGTAGCGTGTTGTAGCGTTTGACGCCGCTGCCTGTTTTGACCTGGTTCCAAATCGGTTTGATGAGATTCCTGTACTTCTCGCCGCTGCTCGATTTCACCCTATTCTGCGAGGCGTCGTTGTTCTGGTACAAGGCATCCGTCATGATCAGAATTTCCTTGTAACTTTGGTAATCTTCGTCGGTGTAATCTTTCGGCTGCTTTTTGGCGACGAGTTCCCACAGTCCCACCGTACCCGGATACCTGTTCCAACTATCCTTGTCGCCTAAATTAATTTTAATGTCGTTGCCTTCGAAGGTCACCTTCGATTTCCCAATCTTCCACACCACACCACCGCCTTCGTTGGTTTCCATGCTGGGATACAATCCGAACACTTCATCCTTGTCGAACTTCCCCGTGCTCAGGTAGTCTCGTGCCAAAGGTCCCAACTCGATTTTATCCGAAGACGTGCTGCCTATGGCTCGACGTCGTGCCGGTGCATCCTTCAGTTCGAACGGTGTCGAAGGAATGCTCGAAATAGGTGTGGGTACGGCATAACTTTTAGCTGCGAGCGGTACGAGTTCGTTGATCAAATTTTTATTTTGTTCCGTGACACTTTTAATTTCTTTACCTACACTGCTGATGGCATCGATCACGGGTTGATCCTGACGTTTCTTCTCTTCGTAGAATCCGCGATTCTCGGATTTCCAACCTTTGAAGCGTTTCGCGAGGTATTTTCGCAACTTGAGATTTTCGTCTTCGATTTTTCGTTTCGTCATGACGTTATTTATATACGTCGTTTCTCACAACGTTGCAACGTTTAGAAAGTCGTTGATTTTGTTTCTGTATTTTCCGTCGTTGGGTTTCCTCGTCATGTCGATCGTCGCGAATCCGAAATCGTCACCGTTCCAGCAAGTAGAGCAGCAGCGTTCCGAAAATTGATTGTAGTTCATGTCTCCGCCTACGTAGTCATCGTACGCGTGCTTGAGGTTGGTGTGATCTTGACGAAACAAACATATGAAATTAGCGTTGTCGCGTACTAACTGTTTTGGAATTTTGGAAAACGTTTGAGCTAGGTAGAAACAATCCATTCCTTTGTGACGACCTTGCGTGAAAAAGTTGCGAATTTCATTTTGATTTTCCAGGATGGCGTCGTCGAACACAACAACTGAATTTTCACGACAATCGTCGAGTGGTTTTATTTCCGAAGCGAACGTTGCAATGTCCAGACCATCGTACACTTTCATCAGTTGCTGGTATTTGGATTGCTCCAAACTTTTCGAGAACACGTACAGGTGCCTGTTCTTCCAATCTAGCCAATTCGGTGCGAGGAGAAAATTGTCCACGAGCAGTGTCGTTTTCCCACACCCCGAAGGACCTACGATCAGACAGCGGATGCTGTCGGGAAGCAACTCGCCGTTCTTTTTTTTTCTCGTTTGACTTTCCGGATCCGGTAGACGCTTCACCACGTTCCACGTACTTACAAGATCACTTCGTCCGCGTCGATCCAACTCTTTTCCGGAAGTCCCAGCCATTTGACAAACAGTTTGTCACCTTTCCTACGCAATACTTTCTCGATGAGGTACGTGTCGGGGTGTTTCGTTTTAGAGAGTTCCTCTTCGTAAAATCTTCCTTTCAAAATCTCGCCGCTACTATCTTTTATTATATACGTGTGTCAGTTTCCAGGTAAAACTCGAACCACCGTAAAGAGTTCCGTGCTCCAATTTTTTGTGAATCCCTTCTCGAAGGTGCGTTTGAATTTGCTGATCCTCACCCGGTCTCCAATTTTGTATTTAGCTTTTTTTGTCGTGGGTGTGTACTTTGGACAGTAAACTGTAGAAATTAAACGCTGCTCGTCGGACTTGGTAACGTCAACTGGCTTCATGCCTATCGTTCTGTGTACCGTATCATTATAGGTGTCGACGAGTTCCGGCAGGATGTCGACCCATTTGTAATTTCCCCGAAGCGTGAATCGTTTCCACATGTGTGTTTTCAAGGTTCGATTGAATCTTTCCACGATGCTGGCTTTGATGTGACTGAAGGTCGAATAATGTCGAATCTTGTGTTTTTGAATAAACTTTTGGAATACGGCGTTGTAAAATTCCTTCCCCTTGTCTGTTTGCAGAAACCGTGGTCGTCTGCCACCGCTTTCGCGAAAAATTGTCTTGAATGCTTCCGTGACGCATGTTCCCGTTTTCGCCTTCAAAGGTAGAGCCCATGCGAATTTCGAAAACGTGTCTATAACGGTGAGAAGGTACTTGTTGCCCTTGTTCAATTTATGTACGTTTTTCAAATTGCCGCTACTCATCTCCACGAGGTCGCTTTGCCAGAGGTCGTCGATGCCCTTGGTTACCACGGCCAAACGTTCGTAGTTACGGCGTGCAGGTTTATGCAATTCTTCGACGATGGCTTGCCTTGACATTCTTTTTAGAGATTACGTTTCAAGAGAAGCACAAGCGTGATGGGATTCAAAGAGGGTGGCACTTCGCTCGTGTTTTGAATGATCAGCTTATCGCCGGCACTCACGTCGAAAACGGTGAGATCTTCGTCTTCGTGTATTTCATATATGTTGCGCGTTTCGTTCCAACGTGCCAGAGGAATGTTTCCTGCTTTCTGGACACCACGATTCGATATCAAAGTCATGGTGGGAACGCTAGCTTTTCTACCGTGAGACCAGTACGAAAATTCGTTTATCTGAATCGTGCCATCGAGGAGAAACTTGTAGTACGGATGATAAGGATGCAACATGTACAGTTTGTTACCTTCGACGAACGTGGAGATTCTCTGTTGATTGGGTATGCTGTTGATTTCGATGGCTTGCAGAGAATGCAGTTTAGCGAATTTAGTGTCGACGCCGAGCAGATTACTGTGAACTTGTCCGAGTTTATTTTCGATGGGCAGCAAATGCTCGACTATGGTATCCGTTACGGCAGAAAACGACGGTTTGATTTTCACTTCCACGTTCAACTGCTTGTAGTTTTCGTTCAGTTCTTGCAACTTGGCACCGAAAGAGGTCAGCGTCGATTCCTGCGTGGATTCCAGCACTCCAACTTGATCTCTGATGTTGACGACGATGTTCTGAAGGTTCTCGACTTGATTCAATTTCGAACTTTTCTCGGTAAGATCGTTCACGATGCTTCGCATCTCTGTAAACTGCGCGTGAAGATCCGCGACGCTCTGCGAAGTGGGCAGCGTCGACACCAGCGAACTGATTTCGTCTCGAATCTGTTCCACGTTCGCCGTTTCCGTTTCCAGTCGTTTCAGCATACGTGATATGTTTCTTTTCAAAGTGTGCAATTCTTTGGAGGTGGGGAGATTGGCCACCCTACTCTCGAGATCGCTCAACGAACTTTTGACGTCGCTCGAATCGGATAGTGCCGTCACCGCCGTTTTCAATTTTTCCAAATCTTTGCTCGAAGGCACGCTCGTCCGTAACGATTCCAAGTCACCCTGTATGTTGTCCAGTACGTGATGAAAATGAGCGAGATTCGTTTCGACGTTCAAATTTTCTAAATATTCGATCTTCTGCTGAACCGTGCTCAGCGTGTCTTGAATGCTCGTCAACGCTCTTGCTTCAGCGTGAATATTTTTAATTTCTTCGTTGATCAATTCCAAGGACGCCTGAAGCGTAGCGATGGTGGTTTGAATGTGTTCGAAATCTCGATACGCCTCCAATTGAATTTTTATGTTCGCGACGCTTTTACCGATGACCTGCAGTTCGTCCGACGATGGTAGGTTCGTTATGGTATCTTCCAAAGTCTGTAACTTGGATTTAATTTCTTCCAACGTGCCGGTGAATTCTTCTTGTAATTTGGAAACGACGACGTGCAAGCGTTCTACATCAATATCGTTCACCACGGTTTGAAGTTCGGAGAAATTTTTTTCGATTGCGGAAGTTCGTTCTTCGATTTCGAGTTTCAATTTTTCCAAATCTTCATTTTTCGATTGAAATTGCTGTAATTTGGCCAAATCATTTTGAAGCGAATCCACGCTCAACTGTATATTTTGAACGCTGTCGTAAGAAGGTACGTCGACATAATTTTTTATCAGCGTCTTCAGTTCGGAATCGATTTTCAGAATGGGGTCGAGACATTGCGTTTGGAGCGTGGCGATTTCCGACTCTAAACTTTTGTTTAAGGTTTCCTGCAAAGCGATCAAATCGGTCCTTAACTTTTTAACTCGAATGTCCAACATGAGAATCTCTTCTGCATGGTCTACACGCTTGGTGTTGCCGAAAATGTCGTTAGGCATTTTTGGTTAACGGTTATTTATAATAGGATAGACGATTCGTAATTCTACAAAAAGAGGAATGAGTTTGTCGTAATCTCCGAGAAGTTCCATGTAAAGATAATCTCCTGCAGACACATCGTACGTAATGTTAGAAAGCATCTTGTCGTGCTTGATTCGAAAAATGTTCTTGCCAGTAGAAATTTTGATTTCGCCTGCGTTTTCCGGATTCACGGTGATTTGAAGTTTCCCGTCGATCGGAATTTCGTAGAAATGTAAATTGTTATTAAAAACATAAAACATCTTGCCCACATCGTCATTCAGTTTCGTCCAAATGCTGTTGAGGTGAATGATCAACAGACCGTTGAGTTTAGGTAACACGGAAGGTAAGACTTCATGATCTGGTATGGTTTCCATAATGATCTGTTTTTTGAAACCGAACAAATTCATAGGCATGCTGGTTATTTAAGAATACGGTCAAAGTTTTTTGTAATAACAGTCAAAATGTTTTTTTTTTTTGTTTTGTTTTGTTTTTATGAATCTTTTGTTGAAGATGGACATATGTTGCAGGTTTTGCTTTCTGCTAAGCGATAGTGCCACCACGACAATACGTGAATACCACACTCGAGGATGCACTTCTTATTGTCATCAGGATCCAGCGCAATTTTTCTAACTTTGTTTGTGGTCAACACATGGTCGACGCTCTGGATGCGCTGTTCTGCTCTTAGAACCGGCGACCTGGTCTTGAGGCAATCGAAGAAGTCCTTGAATATGAGATTCTCCTGAACCACCTGTCTGCCGACACCCTTGGCCTTCTTGGTAACGCTGCCCTCGGCTTTGATGGCATAGGTTTTGGAGCAAAGACCGGCATTCTCGAGAGCCACATCACCTTTCTTCTCGTCTTTGAGTTTGCCGACCACCATCTTGTTGCGAGCCAGGATGCCGTATCGGTTCGGCTGGGGATAGTTTGAGGTGTCGAAGAGGTCAACCAAAGATGGAACCGTGGCCATATCCTTGTACGCGTCGGCTGTGCGAACGTGGTACACCAAGCTGTCCGTGTCCGTGTAGAGTAGGCTAATATTGTCCTTATAGTGCTGGCGTAGTATCCCATAATATATTTGAAACATGTGCAGCTTGCTCAGGTCTAATACTGAGGCGCCAACATAAATTGGCTTGTTGAGCTTCACCTCGCTCTTCCTCATATGCACCAGAGCAAGCTGTTCGTTATAAATGGTCCTCGATTTGAATAACGGGTTTGCTACGAGCCTGCGACATTGTGCTTTGTTTGATATTAGCCTCACATCTACACGATTCCGTACATTCTCCATGGTTTTCCCGAACACCGCATTGTTCATAAGCTTGAAGAAATCCTTATCAAGCTCGGACGTGGCTGCGGTGCGGTGTTTGGTGTTGACTTCAATATATGGACGCAACCACGGAGAATGCTCGAACTTGAGGATGCGGTGAACTGCGTGGACCGCGACCCCTTGCTGCATCAACCACCGGAGATTCTGGTAGTGTAGGACGTAATTCTTCTTGGGCTCGAAATCCATGATGAGCTTCTTCTGGTTGGAATTGGGTGGACACTTGAACTCGGGTGCAGGGGAGAGATCGTTGAACAAATCCTGCAGCTTCTCGGAGAATTGCAGATCAACCTCGGCGAAGAACCCATGTTTTGAATCGTCGAAGCTTTCGATGTTGAAGTTGGAGGGGTCGGCCCACTCGAACCCTCTAAAGGGGAGTGGCTGCATCATGGAGTGCCCGTACAAGTTATTCACGTCCGTGTGCATGATGTAGCTGGACGGTTGTGAGGGGTCGTAGCCAGTAGCCATGTGATGGTTGTTGGCGCGCGCGTACCGTTGCGACACCTGGACCATGCCACCCCGGATGCTGCGTTCCACAAACAGCACCATGTCATAATCGGAAAGAAGCTCCAGCTCGATCTTCGTCACCAGAAACATGGCTGACCACGCCAGTCCGGGGAGACTATAGAAGTAGGCGGGGTCCAGCTGGTAGATCTTCATTGCGGTCGCACGGAACGTCTGGAACACGTCGGCGAGGAGCGTCACATCAAGTCTGAGGTAGGCGTCGTGGTAGTCCCCGAGAGTTCGACAGCCCAGCTCGCGCCACATGGACTGGGCATGGCGATATTCTTCGTCGGTGATGTTCGAGCTTCGCAGCTGACTGTAGAACTTCGCCTGGGGAGGTAGCGACGTCTCCGCGAACTTGGAAGGGTCTGTGATGTATTCGTAGGGATAGACCCCCTTACGCTTGAAGAGGCCGGCGTCCAAGTTCGGAAAGTTTGCTGAAGTGATGAGCATTTGCTCGTCGCTAAGCTTCCCCACGAGAGCATCGAGGCTTGCCGGGAGGAACCTCAGGGAGTCGAGGAAGCGAAGCTCGACGGTAGAGCGTGATCCCGGGATCGACACTTGTTTGCTCACACTGATGTAACGCTCCTCGTTCTGGGCGAGAACGTTGATTCTCTTGTTGTCGTATCCAAGATGCTTGACGAGGTGGTGGAAGTCGTATCCCGAGCCATTGTGGAAGAAGATCGGAATAAATCGAGGGTCCCGGGCCATGAGGTTGCAATCGTTGCACCAAGGACCAACGTACCTACCTTTAAAGTGATCGTGGTGTTGGACTTTACGGTTGTTGGCGGTGTACTTCTTGACGCAGACAGGGCAAGCGATGGCCTCGTCGTGTCTACGTTGATCGTCGGGGGACAGTGGGAGCATAGACTTAGGGAAGATACTGTTGGCCCCCATCTCGTTGGCCTCGACAACCATCCTCTCGAGGAAGTGTTTGGCTGCGTCGGGGCCACGGTACACGTAGGGCTCGGGGGCGATGTGCTGGTCACGTCGCACCACAACGTATGCGAAACTGGATGCCTCGTGGAGTTGGTAAGGGGTGGTGGAGGAAACTTCGGGATCTGGATCGCAAGTGGACAGGGGTTTGAGGAAGGCCTCGAAATCCGCGATGATGATAGCGGGATGCTCCACCATGGCACCGTGCATGCGGAAACGCTCCACGGTGCCAGGTTTGGGCAAGACTGCCACCCCAGGCTCGTTGTTACTACAGTAGAACTTGTGGCGAGCGAGCTTCTCTGCAGCGATGTTGGGACCTCTGATGCGCTGGTAATCTTGCTGTTCTCGATTATCAAAAGTTGACATGCACCTGCGACACACCTCGACGTGGTGACTCTCACTGCTCCGTTGACTCGAAACAAGCCGAGAGAGGGAGCGAATAAGGGTGTAGTGGTGATGAGTTTCGTCCTTGATGAGCAGAAGGTGAATTTCTCGAGCACCATCGTCGTCTACGTCGCTCACCCGGATAGGGTACACCACATTTTTGTCAGTGAGGCCGTAAACGTTGATGGCCAACCGCATACGAGCCTCGAACTTTTGAATGTCCGGGACCTCTACGGGATAGTCGTTCCCAGCCATAGCAACTTCCAGCTCTGACTCGTAGGGTAGGTAGTGGTTAACGCGTTTTGGTTGGTTTTTCCAGTGGACAGGGTGCAGCGCTGCCAGAACACACCATACGAAGCACTTGGCGTCACCGTTCTGAATGTTCAGGACGGCCTTCTTTGCCGCGATGGAAGGTGGTAAGGGGACGTAGCTGGAGGCGGAGAGAGGCGTAAACTTGCAAAGTTTGACGCACAGTTCGTGAGGCCCGCCACACAGCGAACCCCCCGAGCCCTCAGCTTCATGTTCTTCTTGTTTTGCTACCAGCTCCTCGGCAAACTGGTTGTAGATGACCTCGAGGTTGTCGACATCCGCCAGATGCAGCGTCTTCGCCTTGGTGTTGTGGCAGAAGCTGTAAATTTCATCAGACGGCTTCTTGTACTGGCAACGTAGCGATGCGTAGAATTTGGTGGAGTGCGTTGCAAGCGCATCACCGAGGATGGAAATTATCTCTGCTCGCTTCTCCTCTAAAAAGCTACGCACGTCGCATAAGCCCTCCGAAGTGAGGACAAAGTCCTCTAACAACCGCTCGAAAGCAGTCCGGTTCGCTTTCGCCACAGGCTTGACACGTTTCGTGGGTGGTGCATTGATGGAGGCTGCTTCTGCCTGCCTCTTGGTGGAGCTGGTCGACGGTTGTGGAACAGGTGTTCCGACGACAATTTTGCATAATGTTATATGCCTTTTTAAATTATTAATGGTAATATGTATACCGCACCTGGGACATGATTTTTTAGCAGCCAAATGCTTGCCTGGCACGCATGTACGACAATGTCTTGCAAAATTTCTGCTTGATATGCTTATTTTGCACACAGGGCAACTTTTCATGGAGCGCATTTTTTTGGGGGGTATGTTTATTTATATGTGATCTGTTGGTGGTAGAGTATTTACAAAAAATGCCTTACGAGAAAAATTTTGTTTTCCTCAAATGTGTGCTTTAATAAACCCTGTAAAAAAATTTAAAAAATATATATAAGAAAAATATGATTGTAGATAGAAAAAAAAGCACAATAAATATTGTATGCATGTGTAATTCTATTTAGTTTATTTTTTGCTAGACACGAATCTTCTTCAGATTTTATTGCCCATTAGTATATTTTTCCACCAATCTAGTAGAGGTATGACACTATGAAAATATACTTGTTTATATATATTCTATTGTTTCGGCTGATATAATCGTATTTTTTTTCCATACACATTTTTTATTTTCAGAAAACAAAGTTATTTTCGATTTTTTTTAAATCAAACAATAAACATTATTTGTGTTTATAGTATTTGTCGGGCAATAGCAGATAAAACAAGAATGCGTTTTCTACGACCCATAGTTTACGAGTTACAAAACAACTTAGAAATTACATCTTGAAATTTAAATTTAAAATAACTCGAAAACAGTAAGCACTAATCATTATGTTTCCAATAGGTTGTAGAGTACATTCAATTTTTTATCAAATGTCATTAAAATTTTCGAAATAGGGTAAAAACTAAGCCAGCAAATCAAGTTTCTCAAAAAATAAAAAAATTGTCTATATTTTCGAAACTTGAGGGGGTGGAATCGATTTTATTTGCTAGTCGTATAGTTTTCGTCAAATCCTATCCAACAAACCTAAAATCATCATCCTAGCTCAATTAGGAGCCGAGAAAATCAATATCTTGGAAAAACATCTTAAGATTTTTGTCTTAAGAAAATTTTCTTGACAGACCGGAAGTAACATCTTGACAGACCGGAAGTCGACTTTCTTAAAGATTAAGACAAATATCTTAAGATGTTTTTCCAAGACATTGATTTTCTTGGTTCCTATGGGGCCTAGAACCACGCAACTTTGGATTATGTATATACTATTGTTTTTTCCTACATATTCACTAGGGCTCGAAAGTGCGGTGGTTGTGTTGTTGCCTTGTAATCAAGAGGTCCTAGGTTCGAACCTGATAAAAGTACATAGTGGTTCGGATCCTATTTTAAAAAACTAAAAGCTTAGTCCCGATTAGTTTTACTGTACATATGTGAATATAGGAAAATACAATGCAAAGTCAGTAATGTGTGATGTGGTCAGCACCAAATATTTTAATTTTATATGTATATTTAAGTTTCATGCATAAACATGGCAGTCTTCCTATATGTTTTTATGGTATGGTGCTATGCACAGAAGAGCACTTTATTTAAGCATATTTAACTTCTCTTTCCATCTCTCAATCTATTCATATTTGACACGGTCATTGCAAGTCGGCCATTTTGTTTACGTAGCAATTAGGCTTAAAAAAACTTTGACACACTCATTGCAAGTCGGCCATTTTGTTTACGTAGCAATTACGTTAAAAAACTTTAAACCACATTATTGTTATTTTTTTGTGAATGCTTGTTGTGATAAAAAAAAACATAATTAGATATATTTTATTTAATTTTATGTTTAATATCTTTTCTGTGTATAAAACTAAATAATAATAAAATTCGAAACACTATGTACCTCCACTAAATATCAAACGCACAAAAAAAAAAAACAGGCTAACACACGCAAAATTATACTGGTCTGCCAGACGCCAGAGCCTCGTTACTCTACAGTCCAGGGTGTACTACGTGGAAGTGAGGTTAACTGTTGGGCGTCTTACCAGAAAATCGTCCTCTTACACCCCTGCATATTGCTATTTTGCATATGCTTGGTGTATATAGTAATATGTAATAAATATATATATAAAAAAAGCAAGAAAAAAAAAAGAGATACATGCAACACACTTAAAACTTGTATACTTTCTCTCTCTTCTTTTTGCGTGCTTTGCGAGTATATATTCCTTCCACAATATGCTTAAGAATTGTTTGGTTTTTGTAGAGAGTTTTACCTTTTATCTACAATTCCTTTACATTTGTTTGGTTATTACAGAATCAAATCACAGAAGCAACACTACCTATTTATATAACACAAAGCCAACTCATGCAAGCTAACAAACAAATTTACTCACGTTAGTTAACTTCAATCACAATCACAATGTTCTTCTTGCAGCTCACAATAAAAAATAAGACCTGATGCCCCTCGAGCTTCTAGTTTATTAGTCGAGGAGTAATATGTAGGTTAACAACGTGGACTAGTAGAAATCCAGTCTAGAACATTCTTCCCCCTACATTTCAGCCACATCATTTTACGAGTTCGAAAATTCACAAGTTAATGCATCGCATCGCATCACTGCTACCAATGCTGTTAACTGACGTCACTATTTCTCAACAGTTGCCAGACCTGATGTTAACAGCTGTTGTAACCTAAGCATCATGTGTATGCTCTAGAAAATAGTTCTATACTTCAATTTTTAGCACTGTCATTTTCCTATTTTTGTAAATTCATCACGTCACCCCCACCAATGCTGTTACCTGACGTCATTATTTCTCAACAGTTGGCTAAGCTGATGTGAAAATTACATAGCATTATCTGTGCTGAACACGAATTTTTGAACGAAATAAATGCGTCAGCATGAAATTCCATCATTATTGTTAGCTTTTGAAAAAACAGGAAGTACATCCGCCACTGTGAATAGCCATTCTCCCCCCTATATTTCAGCCACATCATTTTACGAGTTCGAAAATTCACAAGTTAATGCATCGCATCGCATCACTGCTACCAATGCTGTTAACTGACGTCACTATTTCTCAACAGTTGCCAGACCTGCTGAAATGCCAGAAATGCTGCCACCCATCTCTCTCTTACAACAGCGTGTGTGTGCTGGCAACTCTCTCTAGTTGCAGGTTTTTTTAGTTAACTCGTAATCCTCGTCAAAAACTACAGTAACATCATAATGTCATATTGCACAGAAGAGGGAGGACATCGCCCACCACTGTTGCCAGCCATAAATCTCTCTCTCTCTCTTCATCTTACAGCAAAGTTGGCATCTCTATTTTTTTTAGTTGTAAGTAAATTGTCAACACACTCTAGTTAATAATGCTACATATTATACGCACACACGTACACACATACTATATTACCACCCACCCATCTCTCTCTCTTTTACGACAGTATATATGTTTGTTGCCTAACCTAACCTAACCTATCTTCTTGTTTAGTATATGTAGGTTGGCAAAAATTGCTTTATGCACTGTAACGCAAGCCTCAAGCAAAGTTGCCAGCTTCTTGCTTTAGGTTAGGTTAGACAAAAAAACTGTAGGTGGGCTGTCGGTTGTTTAACTCTCCCCTCTCTCTCTCCTCTCTTTTTTTTTGTAAAAAGCCATGGCAAAAATACCAGTAGGTTGGCAACCTTGCTTTATGCACTGTAAGGCAAGCCTCAAGCAAGGTTGCCAGCTCCTTGCTTTAGGTTAGGTTAGGTTAGGTTAGGTTAGGTTAGGTTAGAGTAGGTTAGGTTAGAGTAGGTTAGGTTAGGTTAGAGTAGGTTAGGTTAGGTTAGGTTAGGTTAGGTTAGGTTAGAGTAGGTTAGGGTGGGTGTTGGCAGCTGTTGGTTGTTTAACTCTTCTCTCTCTTTCTCTCCTCTCTTTTTTTTGTAAAAAGCCATGGCAAAAATGCCAGTGCTTTATGCACTGTAAACCAAGTCTTAAGTAAAATTGCCAGCTCCTTGCTTTAGGTTAGGTTAGACAAAAAAAAGCTGTAGATGGGTGTTGGTACTTGTCGGTTGTTTAACTCTTCCCTCTCTCTCTCCTCTCTTTTTTTTTGTAAAAAATTATGGCAAAAATACCAGTAGGTTGGCAACCTTGCTTTATGCACTGTAAGACAAGCCTCAAGCAAGGTTGCCAGCTCCTTGCTTTATGCACTGTAAGCCGAGCCTCAAGCAAAATTGCCAGCTCCTTGTTTTAGGCTAGGTTAGACCCAAAAAAACCTTGGTGATTTTTTTCGAGTAAAATATTAGCAACACTGCGAGAAAATAAAGCTTATGCCTTACAAGAAAAATCCATTAAGGCAAGCCTCAAGCAAGATTGCCAGCTCCTTGCTTGAGGCTACGTTAGACCCAAAAAACCTTGGTGATTTTTTCGAGTAAGCAGCTGGCAACACTGCCATCAAATGAGGCTCATGCCTTACGAGACAAATCCATTAAGGCAAGCCTCACTGAGCCTCAATAGAGGTCCGTCAACCGGTCCAGTACCTCTACTGATAAGATCAGCTATCAAATAAATAAGCTGCAACTAACAAGCCTACTTGTAAATAAAACATTCATTTAATTTCACTAGTAAAATATACTTAATTTTACATTTATTGCATTATAAACTGTCAACAAACATAAATTTTCACATGAAGCTAGGAAGCTTGATATGCATGATAGATTTCAGTCTTTATTGTAAAGTTTCACATGGAATACGGCATGAATATTTCTTACAACTAATATAATTTATGTATTTCAAAAGACTAATTTGGCGTGTGGTGCCAATACTGAATGCTGTTAACACAAAACTACAAGCAGCTACATTTGACAAAGCAATGAAGTCAACACACCATAAATTGCTTTAATATTGTTAGGAAAACCATACTGTTTGTTTTACAACTGATCCAAGACTAATTCACGCAAAGTGAAATTTACTGTAGAGACAATTTTTATTTGAACCAGGTAATTTTTATTTTACCTTGACTCAAAATATACTTAATTGTTTTGCGTCAGTCAAATTTACAAAATAATTGCAATTCGAAGGAAGACATTTTTGTTCTTTGTTAGGAAAACACATTTAGAAACTAGGCCAAACAATGTCTTTATAACTCTCTCAGTATGAAGGGAAAGTATCAGCCCACGGTCATGTAGATGTGAAAGAATGCTCTCATCAGGCACGTATTACTGTGCTATCTGAAATATGTTCTTCAACTGTACTATCCAATGTCTACAAGAGATATAACGGGCTGCCGACACAACACGTCTATGAACGGAACAGCATAATGAGACTTTCTCTTTGTTTCTTGAATGCAGTTTTCACTCATTACAGATTGCAATAAGAAGAAAAGAAACCTAGCATTCCCTTATGTAATTGTTGCAGAGGAAATAAGCGGCGTAATCTCTGCTCCACATGCTGCGTACATTGGTAAACAAATAACGCTTTCTCTTATATAAATTTACAAATAATATGACAACTTATACAAATCAAATAAGTTAATTACGTAGATTCACCAATCCAGGAAAATCAAGCATGTATGTGCAGTTTCAATGCATAAGAATTAATTTCCTTTGCTGCTGTATTTCGCACTATAGACTGTTCCGAATTCCAATCTGTTGATTGATGATTTAGGTTATTTTACGTCGCTTTTCTTCTGATTTTGGCTAATCGCGACGATGAGGATGAGTGGTGATATGATGAAACTGATGATGAGACCCTCACAAAGAACACCCATGTCCAGGCCGGGATTGGAACCTGGGACCCCTGGCGTCGTAGCGCGCTGTGCTAACGATTCTGCCACGGAAGTCGGCTCCAGTTCCAAGTTGTGTAATACCAAGATTTGTCAGGTATGTTCTGCATATCACCCAGAATTTCGTAGCGAGGTTGATTGCCGAAAAGAGGGGGAAGAAATGACATGGTTGTCTTTTTATCGGCAAATTAACATCAGATTTTCCATTGCATCACATATTCGATCCATCACGAAAGGTGGTCCGACAAGGAATGGTTTTCACAGCTGTCTTTCATCCGTCGCAAAAGGACACAGGTTGAAACCCATCACATACAACACATTTCGTTCCTTAACAACCCCAAAGGACATTTCAGAGTTAAACATAGAATGTGTTAGACAGATGAAGCATTGGAAAAGAGCCAACAGTTTGCCGTTTTTGCGCAAGTAACCTAGCTGGCAATAGAATCCTCAACTCGATCCAACAGGAACACAGGAATGCATACACTAAGAATATCAACACCTCAAGTAAGTGCTTTGTAAAACATCGTAGTTTCTTCGCATTGCATTTAAGAGAATTGTTTCTGCATTTTACTTAGTTCTAAGATTCGGTTCTTCAGTAAACAAGTGCTTTTTAGCGAAAATATGCATTTTTTGTATGAAAATTAGGTATTTTTTAACTGCGACTGATCCCCCCCATAAAATATTCTACCCCTTAACACCCTGCTCATTTTTTTCCGGTGCCGTCACTAGGACGTCAACATTTCTGGTTAGTTATTGTATGTCTGAAGTGGGAAGGAATCGCTTAATTTCAAACGTCCAAACAGTGTAATTGTCAATTTATTGTTATTGTAAAACTAACACAGAGGTATAGATGATTAGTTAATTTTAAACGTAATAGTGGTCGTGGTCGACTATTTTTTCATACGTCTAAAAAGATTGGAAACGATCACCGTACTTTCATGTTAGTTCATGATTACACGGTTCGCTTTAGACTTCAAGCGGAGATACCGTATCATATTTTATTTATATGTTAATTCACAATTATATTTTTAGCTGCCTCGGTTCTTGGTTCAAGTCCTGGCCTGGCTATGGGTGTTACAGTTCATCAATTTCACATATCATCATTCATCCTCATCGATGATGTTAGCCTAAAAGGGGCAAAAAAGGGATGTAAAATAAGATTAGAATTTTTGTCAGACGGCTCAAAGGTGACCGCTTATTCAGACGTAAAACCACATTAGACTGAAAGGGGCAGACGATCAACGTTTACACTTTCGTTAATTGACAATGGATTGTTAATTTTGGACATCTTGGGAGAGAGGAGGGGGCAAATGTCCCTCCACCCTATCTGGCTTGGTTCCATATCTGGTGGGAGCACATTTCTGTGGTTCGGCTCTTTTAAACTTTATATACAGTTCCGATTAGCACATATGTGCTAATGCTACAGAAATTCACAAGAAACTTTCTTCAAATGAACCTGAAACTTTACACAGAATTAGAAAGTGAATATAATGATTACATTTAGAATATATGCATGAAGTAACACAAAATAGTCCGATCATTACTGGGACCAACATGTAAAGTTTTCGTAATACCGGATCAAAAAATTGAAAGGGAAATTTAATCTTCGAAACTGTTCATCAGACATTCGAACCTTCTTTATTTTAAGAATTTGATTACTATGAAGTATGATCTGTTCATAATTGCTATTAATTTAATTCACAAAATTAAGGAGGTGCCTGATATTAACAAGACATTAAAAATGACGCAGAGTAGTGTACGCAATACAGTCTCCCTTCATAATACTAACAACGCTGTTAACACATTCAAACAGAAAGGAAGCTGTCTTTTAAACCTTTTCTTCCATGGTGGTAAATTGCACAATGTAACAAACTATTCTTCCAGTCAAGATAGCTAGACACAGGAAGCATTAATAACGGTTATATAAACATTTCTTAGTTTATATTTGCACATTGCTAAGTTCTTTATCAAAAATGCTTGGTAAATATTTTATGAGATTCTATGGCATGACGATATATTCCTGTACATGTTGCAGAAAGACAATCTACAAGTTTAATATTCACATAGTAGGCACAGATAGGTGGACCTGTTCTCAACTACACTGACACTATGACAAAGTTACACAGAAACAAACAAGCATCTAATTTATACACTGGCAACGACATCTTCCGTTTTCGAAGGAAGATTGCCTTCTTTGACTTCGTTCACTGGAATTTCTTCCTCTGTTTTTGAAGATACTTTATCCTCGCTTGCAGACTTTTCCTCTTTCACTTGTGAAGGCACGGTGCCTTCAATCTCTGGGCTCTCTTCCGAAGCACCAGAGTCTTTAATTAGCGACTCCGAAGGTGCAGGATCAGGATCGGCAGACTTCTCCTTCGATTCTGAGGAACCGATTTCATTTGGTGCAGGGTCGTTCTCTGCCTTCTCTTCATCGGCATGCGTAGGTTCATTCGTGATTTCCGTTTTGGTAACTCCAATGGATTCTTGTGTTTCAGTTGATGCTTCTTCTTCTACATGGTTATCCGTTACTTCTCCTCGAACTGATTCCTCAGGTTTCACCTCTCCGTTTTCCTCTGGAAGCTCTGTTTTGGGATTTGGTTCCTTCGCTTCTTCTTCTGCTGCTGCGACGTCAGGTTTGCTATTTTCTGTGGCGACACTTTCTGCTTCTGGTTGCATTGGTGCATTCGACTCTGATACCTGAAAGGACAGGAAAAAAATATGAATTTAGAGCAGTTGCTCACTTTTAAAAGGCTTCAAAAAATTTTCGACATTAAGTAATACAATAAAAATTAACATTGTAACAAGTTCAACTGAATGCAGCGAATCACCAGAAGTCATGACACCGAAGAAAAACAAAAGCCTCGACTATAGTTCGCTCCAAGGTGTAGTGCAGGTGTTGCACCGTGTAACCAACTAGACGCAGAGAGAGTCAAAAAGTGCAGTGAACTAGATGGGGCTAAAGAGGTAAATCGTAACCATTCGTGGTACCCAGGGTGCGAAGGATCGGGGATTGCATCGGGGAGGAAGATCTTAATCTAATACACACACACACCCATGGACACTATATACCTATATTAAGTATTTAGGAAATATATATAAAATATACATTTATTACGGTTACTAAATATATAATAAATCGTTAAATAATATCATTTAATATATAAAGGAATTCATTTCTCACTTTTATATAGGCTATACAGTAATCCCTCGGTAATCCGGCAGATATCAGATCAGAGGACTGCCGGATTAACGAAAACGCCGGATTAGTGGAGGTTCATTTCAAAAACTCATTGTTTATTGCACAAAATATGTACGTATGTACATATACGAAACAAGATAATATTGCATTTACCTGTAGTTTACATAACCTTAACTAGGCCTGCGTTAGGTTTAAGTTATAAAAAAATAAAAAAAAAACTTACATTTTTGCACTGTAGTACAGTGTATTTGTATTATACCTTTGAGGGAACAGGTCTAAAAAAAAAAGTGTCAAGGTCTCTGTAACCGACCCTTTCACGCTCCCCACTCGCTCAACGCCGGACTACTGGAGGGGCCGGATTGGGGAAATGCCGGATTACAGATATTTAAAAGGTAAGAAATTCATTCTTTGATCAGCTAGATCAAAATATCAATGAATTTCAAAATAGTTGAATTTTTTTAAGTATTATATTTTATTTAATGATTGCTTTCTACGAGTATTAATACGATCACTACGACTTCATACTTATAAAACTCTTGCATATTTCTTTCTATTGGCGCACATCTACTATTAATGGTCTCTCGAAAGGAAATATTTCCTTATCAAAGATGAAGCTAGAGATTTCAGAGCCTGATACGAGAATAGACTTTGGCGGCGCCCGGACCGAAATCGGAATATTCCCGACATTCGACGATTTTTTCTCCATTAATTATGCTAATTAAAATGCCAAGGCTTCTTTGGTATTTTGCAACTCAACATAAGATAGAATGTAAAAGAAAATGAACCTGCAAAAGCCTTAGAAGGAATAACATTCATAAATGCAAAGTTATTATAAGCTCGTTTGCTGAACTTTCTCTGCATAAGCGATCGAGCATTTTTTTTTTTAAAAAAGTGAAAATCTCGTTAAAAGACTATCTTAACGAGAAAGAACATGTAAAACAATGATAAGAGTGCACATTATAAACTGCCATCTATGGCCAATCTATGAGTGATTTTAACACCAACAAATAGTTTGAAAGCACAGTGATAAAATAGGCCTATACAATTTTAGAATTTGAAAAAGATTAATTGTTAGAACACTCAAATTTAGGAAGCAATATTTCTGAGATCATTGTTGGAAGTTTTTGAAGCGCAAATTTCAATATAAGGACATTCGTTCAAATTGAGAACTACCACTAACCCTAGAGGTCCTAGCTCTTAAACACATTATCGATGACGTTATAGTTTTGCTCTCAGTTAAACTATAGCAACAATTCGTGTACTCGTTTGTCGTCCCTTTGTGTGTAATTGTTCCTTTATCCATTTCATCTTCTCACCATCAATTCTCATCGTCGCGATTAGTCAAGCGACGCGGAATTCTAAACTATCATACATCAAACCACATCTGATAATCGCGGTGTCCTAGATTAGAGTGATGCTATTGTTTCTTTCTTTCTATTTCAGTGTGGATTGATTGATTGATTTTATTTCGCTTTTCTGCCACTTTTGGGTAATTGCGAAGATGAATGGTGATAATACGAAATAGATGAAGGCGCAATCACACACATAATACAGAATGGACGACATAACACGAACGATCCCAGCAGAGGATGATACTGGCTAGTGCAGGGTGTCCTAGTACACTAGGAGCAAGTGAGGTTCACATTTGGATGTCCCCAGGAAGGTTTCCTCCTTACAGCCCTATTTCGGTTATTTTACGTCGTTTCTCTGCCTCTTGGGTTAATCGCAACGATAAGGATGAATGAAGAAGTCGTGAAAATAGGCGATGGGTCAAACAGAACGATACATCCATGCCTGACCAAAGCTCGAACTTGGCTTCGTAGCTCTCGACACATCCATGGAGGCCAGCGATTCTATTGTTGAATATACATCGAGCGCAATAACTGGCTTATTGCTATAACGTTTGATAAATAATAGTCACTAATATTTCAGCAACGGATTTAGAATACAACATTTACAATAACAGTGCTATAGGAGAAAGTTGGGCAAAAAATCGACACTTCACGCAAGTCGCCTTGCAACACTGCTTGCCAGAAACTTATGTGCACGTGACGTAGTCAGCACGTACGTACCTTCTGTTCAGTGAATAAGTAGTCAGCCAGATGTCCTTGTTTACGCTTCGCTTATCTTCTTGCTCTACATTGACGTAATACAATACCTCAAGTTGAACGTAAACAATGTGAACATACACTTGGAAAGGTAATCTAAACAAAATGCCAACTTCCTTTCGTGAAGGGACAATGATACAACGGTTCAGTAGATAGCAAGCAACATAACGGGATGTAATATGACCGCAATTATTGATTTTTCAAATTGCGACTAGTTGTGTAATGTAAGGACACGTAAGTTCTTGCTGACGTAAGCGACAATGATTTCTGTTTGCGACGGCCCTCCTCTAAGCTACACCTTGGTGCTGTCTGTTGCAATTCCCTTTTTTTATACATCACTAGATATTATAATGAGTCATTTTTCAGATAAACTGGAATCCACATAAAAATCCACTTTCAGCACATGACTGCAGTAATAGTTGCAGCAATGGATGATATTCACAACTGCAGATTCATGTGTGTAAGGATTGATAAACCTTTTTTAAAGCGAGAAAATTTGCATTTAACCACCTTATACATTTTTCACGGTTTGTGTAGGGCTTCGGAAAAGGTAAAAAGTATACATTTCTCATACGATCACTATAATCATATCATACGGACAATGCTTACCTGGCTTGTTTTCAACGCGGGATGTGACCTGCTTGCCCGAAATATGGAGCAATGAATTGTGGGGGAAGTTGTTCACTGAATATCATCCATCCCAATATCAAGATGATTACTATTACAAAATTCAATGTCGTTCATACGAAAACGTTTTAGGTCTGACACGAGCGCACATAACAAGTGCACCATCACGTAGAGTTTCTTCATATTAGTTGGCTATAGAAGTTCAAGCACGTTCATGTCAATCTTCATACAGTTCTGTAACATGAAATTCGAAACATATTTCCACCGGCGCGTGTAAAGTTTCTCCTTTATGCGTTCCTTAAAGATATGAGTGTTTATTTAAAATCGGTTTCATTCGTTTTAAACAGTGCTCTACGCAAGTAGCTAAGAAAATGGTTTTTTTAATTATTATTTAAGAAAAAAAAACTGTTCAAAAGCAAATGTTAAGAAAATGTATCTCTGTAGATGATTGGATAGCATCTGAACATATTCCGCGAGGGAGTGGTTAGCGCAGCGAAATTCTAAGCAATGGCTCTATGTTCGTATCTTTGGAAAGGCACAGGTTTCATTGGTTGGCTCTTTCAATTAATTGATCAATTTATTTGTCTCTCTCATTGTAGTGATTAGCCAGATAGAAAAGTGGTGTAAAATAACAAAAATACAAACATATGTTAAATATCTAATTATCAAAGGAAGAAGAATTCTTATCTTCATGAGCTGTAATGTATATTCTTTAATTTTTTTTAAAACACTTAAAGTATGCTGTTTTAAACACAAAACGTCGTCTCATCAGCCCGTAAACGATATTTCTGGAAATTCAGTAATCCACCGATAAAATAAAAAATGTGCATTACGAGTATTTTATTTGAATAATTTTCACTTTAGAAGTGTTTTAAATAACTCTGTAAGCAATACAAACACACAAAAGAAAGAAAGAAACCGAGGAGTTGTTTGAAACTAGTTTTGTCGAAATTACAGGCACTGAGCATCACTGTGCTGCAAATGCATTGTTTCAGACCTGATAATGTTGACGGGATTTTTAAATTTTATTTTTTGAGTAGACTAACTTTGAGTTACTATACCTAATATTTTAAAATAAAAACCACATCTTGACGTGCTGTCCAAAAGGTCATATTCGATAAGCAGCGTCAAATAAATGCTTCAACTTGAGGAACTCATTCCAAACATTAATAAGAGTGCATGTCCGGTCGGTCTTAATGGATTATTCAGCGAACAACTTCCCCCACAATTCATTGCGCGAAATCACGCCCGATGCCATGATTTCGGCAAGCGTTTCAGAGCGCGTTGTAAACACAGTTGATAAGCATTGCGCTTACAGTTTTCGAGGTAGTGATTCAAGCTACAAATATAACGATGATATACTAAATGTAGTCTTTCGCATTTTGCTTAGTCTCGTAACAATGACCAAAGTATCTAAAAAGATGTTATTTGCCACAAAACAACACTGTATAAAGGTATGTAACATCCGAAAGACATGCAGGACTAGGGAGCCTGTTTCTCATGGAAGTAATCGGGTTATCCCATAACGTAACGCGGCTAATGCTGTCCCCTTATAATCGAGGATCCAAAACTCGATTCCCGGTGTAGGCACATTTTTAACCATACTAGTCCATCGGAGTATAAATTAAATTAAAAACACACTTTGTGTCGTGAAAACGAAAATGTATTAGAGATCGTAGTCTACAGCAAACACACGCGTTGCAAAGCACCAGGATGTAAAGAGTAGCATAAAATTCAAATAACGCTAGCCATAAACACAGTAGTTGCTTTTCAAATACGATTTATATTTCACCCTGGATTGAAAAAAATCACGCTATCTTAGCCAACGGACGAAACTGTACGCAGACGCAGGTATGACGTTCTCTCGCAATTAATACATAAACAATGGCATGCACAACACACACACACAACGCATTAATTCACCAAATGGAAACTTCATTTGAAAATCTCCAATTATACTATTATAAGTGGTAAACACCGGGTCATTTTCATGCACGCAGCATTTGCTTTGCATCCACGCTTGCTGTTGTTTGCCAGAATGCCGGACCGCGTGCGTTTGGGCCAGATTTCCCATCATGCTCGGCGCCGCTGACGTCACATTGAATATCATCCATTGGTTTATGCAATCTATAGAGTACGAAAATGTTAATACATTAATACATTCTGACAAAAAAAAAGAAGCAGTAGCAACCATGAATCTCTGTTGCTTACTTGCATAAAGATTTAAAAGAATACAGATTTTCGAATGTTCATTGAAATGAAGGACTAAAACAAGCAAAAGTTTACTAAGAAAAGTTGTACTGTACGCCGTATGTACAAACAAACAAAATACTCCTTTAACATCAAATATAGCTACATCAAGGTCTATGCTTACACATTGAACGTGATTCATAAATGGTTTGCTTGTAATTTAGCCCAAAATAAACCGAGACGAAGGCTTGCCAAACTACTATCCGTAAAACATTTGTTTTTGTTTCAGTTTTTTTTTTTTTTAAGTTAAGTAGGACCACGAGTTTCACATGCCTAATGGATGCTTAAATATACGAACCACTTCCTTCAATCGAGTTAGTCGTGCATGCACAAGAGAAGAATTCTTATGCCTGAAGTATTTTTACGCATGAAGTGCTTTGAAATATGGTGGGGAGAATTTCCCTGAACTAATTGCTTAGGAGTATTCGATACATTGAAGGTCGTTTTTCGTTTTTGTTGTTGTAGAAGCATCAAAACTCTAACGTACTTCGTTTTAAGTTCGTTTATAAACTTGCTGATGATGTACTGTACTACTGCCTATATTGAGAACATTTCCAAGTTTACTGTGATGCAAGCTAACGGTAACTGAATCTACTGCTCTAAGTGAAATCCGAAACAGAAACACGGCTGACCTCTGTGGCGAAGTGGTTATCACAGCGCGCTACGACGCCAGGGGTCCCAGGTTCGAAGCCCAGCGTGGGCATGGATATTCTTTCCGAGTGTCTCTTTATTAATTTCGTCATATTACGTATCATTCATCCTCAATGTAATTTTAACGATTCAGCTTTCAAAAATATATTTATGATACACGCGTCTGCAATTTATATTATCTAACTTTATGAATGATAAAATATAACAATTTAAATTATAAAAACAGTTACGTCTCGTTTTTTGTAAATTAACAGGCAATCAGTTAAATTTTAATGGTAGAAAATTGCAAATTTTATGGTAGCTTGTAATAGTATGCCTAAATAGCAATAATTAGTAGAACAAGCTCTTTAAGGCACGCGTTGCTCAACTATAATTAATTGCTTCACAAACAATTTACCACCTAATTCAATTCGAGGTATAACGTGCAAGCGTTAAACGCAAAAAAGTGTTAACAATCACGATAAATAAAACTATCCACGAATGTGAGTCTGCAAGTCTATGGAACTTTTAATTCTGTTTTCTTGCTACCAAGGATGGTCATTTTGGAGTTACAACTCGCATATTATTATTATTTAGTTGATGAGTCGTATTTAAACACGAAGTATGTTCTAGGAATAGGCTTAACTTCAAGTGAGTATTCTGCTAGATTATATTTCGAAATCAATCACCACTACTAAGTAGATTATTCCCAAGAAGAAAAAAAACTAACTCGTGACTCATGTCTTTGTAGCACCAAAGTCAACGTTAGGATCGCATTCTGCATGTGAACTCTATTCATCAATACAATAAAAGAGCTGTTATTCACATCTAATGAAGAATGATTAACCAAATTGTAACGTGTAGCAGTGTTCACGTTACAAGGATTATATAAACTTAATATTTTCATTTGTTTGGTATTTATAATTTTTGGGTGTTAATGGTTAATTACCAAGAAAAGTGAAACACACCTCGTATATAGACTATACATCCTGATGTTAAATGTAAGTTCAAAGAGTTTGTTTCTTTCTGCCAGCAAGCTGAACTGGAATTTCTTTATCGGTGACAACAATGCGAGAAAGCAATCGCTATTGTGTAGAAGCCAGGCAGACTCAACTTTAAGTAAACGTTGAAACCGGGGAAAAGACGAAAGATTAGGCTGTCTTCCCCACGCTATATCTGTCGTGTCCCTTGGCGGACAATAAGTTAACTAATATCATATTAATCCCTGATTCTTTTACTGCAAGACGGTGTAATCAGAATTTAGTTATGTTAAGGTAAACGAAAGTTATGCCCGCGCAAGACAAAACCTGTATTTAAAGAAATTTTGCTTAACACTTTAACGTTGTAAACTTTCTTTCTTTTCTTTGTTGTCTTTTCGCTTGGCCGTTGCAGGGAGAGAGGGGAGTTGGAAGAAGCAATACTCCCTAGTCAAGTTAAATGCTGAGTGTAACAATTAAAATTATCTTGCATATTTAATATTCACAAAAGGCTAAATATAGTAATTTCTGTATGTAGATAATTATGTTCCTCATTGATATTTTATTAATATGTATTTTATTGTAATGTAAAATTGATGTTAAGATAAAAGTTTGTAAATCCTTCACGGCACCGAGAAATCCTATATAAGCAGCGAAGCTCGGTGGCCCGTGGCCTTTTGTATTCGAACTCCAGATAAATACGAAACTCGTATTACCGTCTTTTCTTTTCACATCCGTATTTCTGCGCTTACTTCCACGTCGCTACTAGGAATTAGTTCATTCTGGATTATCGTTAGGACAATTACTTAGCTCTTCTGGTCAGAAGGCTTATGTTCTCTCGGTTCTATGCTTCTGGTCAGGAGATATAATTGAGAGGATTGTGATTGTCGTAGGATACACCAGAATTCGGGATCGGTCGATAGACTGTTAGTAGTCAACGTTTGTGTCCCTGGTCAGGGAACACCTTTTCTTATTCTGTGGTCACGGATTAATTTTCAGTTCTCTGGTCAGAGGCTGAAAAGAGAAAAGGAAGTTGGGTGCTTAACTGAATATCGACAGAACCTAATGGGAAAAAGGATTGTCGATTGCTTATAGAATCTTGGTCAAGATCTATAAGTACATTGAGAACCTTTGACCTAGAATTACGAGGGACCTTACATCGAGGATTGAAGAAGCCGGAATAACCCGAACCTTGAGCCGAGGAGACTCAAGCCCCGAAGCGATACTGAGTGTGAAGCCGAGGCTCTATAGACCCATCGAACCAAGTACGATCCAGGGCGGACCGTTACAAGTGGCGCTGCAACGTTTGGGGCTCGAAGTATATATCCGGTGGTTTTTCTGAAATTACGAAACATCGAGATGGCAACAAGAAAGTCTAAACGCAATTCATTGCCGACGATTGTAGAGGAAGACGGAAATTTGCACTTTGATTGTTGCTCCGATCAAGATGAAGATAAGGGGGCATTTCGGTGCATTTCCTGCAGCCAGTGGAAGCATTTCGTTTGTGAATTTGAGGCTGAATCCGTGGAAGGGCAAAATTTAGATGTCGTCCGGTGTAAAGGTTGCCAGGGCGATGACGATGAGAATAAGGAACCTGATATTGAACTTCCTCCGTGGTTGACAGTTTGGTCCGAAATGGAAGAAAAGAAAAGAAGGAAAGAAAAAGCCGCAGAAGAAAGAAAGCGACGTGAAGAGAAAGCAGAAGAGAAAGCAGAAGAAGAAAGAAAGCGACGTGAAGAGAAAGTCGAAGAAGAAAGGAAACGTCAAATAGAAAAGGCTGCAGAGGTGAAAGCTCGGAAGGCGGAAGAGAAAGCTAAAAAAATCGCTGAAGAGAACAGGTGGCAACAGTTCTGGAGTATATTAAGAGAAGAGAAAGCAGAAGAAGAAAGAAAGCGACAAGAAGAGAAAGCAGAAGAAGAAAGAAAGCGACAAGAAGAGAAAGCAGTAGAAGAAAGAAAGCGACAAGAAGAGAAAGCAGTAGAAGAAAGAAAGCGACAAGAAGAGAAAGCAGTAGAAGAAAGAAAGCGACAAGAAGAGAAAGCAGAAGAAGAAAGAAAGCGACAAGAAGAGAAAGCAGAAGAAGAAAGAAAGCGACAAGAGGAGAAAGTCGAAGAAGAAAGAAAGCGACAAGAAGAGAAAGCAGAAGAAGAAAGGAAGCGACATGCTGATAAATCGGAAAATGAAGAACGGTGGAAACAGCTGCACGAAACTCTAAGCAAGGAACTGTCCCAAAATAATGAGAAGTGGGAGGTACTCCACACAACGCTTACAGTTGAGCGAGAGCGTGAAATGGAAGGAATTACTCGTTCCATGGAAACTCTGGGAGTGAGTGTAACCGAGATTAAGGAACAGATGACTGCTTATCTAGGGAAAAATGAGGAAGTAAGTTCTAAGGTTGCTGAATGCTTCGAGAGGTTAGAGAATTTTGGTGAAGAACTACGTCAAGGAGAAAGTAAGGTTTCCTCTTTTTGCGAAGAGATAAATACTAGTATTTCCAGCTTCCGTGAAGAAGTAACCCACAATATAACCAGCGTTCGTGAAGAAGTGGATAACATTGCAAAGAATAACACTTGTGTGGCCACCGAGTTACGTCAGCTGAAATTAAACGTGGAACAAAATATAAGCTCCCTGAGAGGCAGGCTTCAAGGACTTCACATAGATCCATCTCAGCAGGAAACCGCTGTTAAGTCACCTTATGGCTTTGATAACCATCAGTCAGCTGGAGAGACGTCAGATTACGTTGAGTGTGAGGGTGCACGCGGATCTCCGAGTAAGAGAAAGATCTCGAGGAAGAATAATGTTAGGCCCACAGTGGAAGATCTAATTGTTCGAGGTATGGAAGAAAGAATTCATCACAGTAAAGTTGTGACCTCTATTGGAAACTCTGATGCTGGTAGGTTTGGGAAAGCCTCGAAGACAGAAAAAAATCGGAAGAGACCTTCTTGTGATTCCTCTTCCGAGGACGAAAGACCACTGACAAGGATTCGTCGGAAGAGGCGGAAACCCGGAAAGAACTCAACTCCATCTTCAGATTCGGAATTAGATAAAAAAATCGGAGGACGATATGTCAAATTACCTCGAATATCTGACTTAAATCAACTCCCTAAGTTCAGTGGTAATATTGAAGCTCAAAGTGCACAGAAGTACTTGAAGGAACTAAATGTTAACTTTGAGCTTATGCAAGTTCCAGAGAAATATCGTCTCCAGTTACTATCCAGATTGTTTACCGGACAAGCCGAGCATTGGTTCCAGGCCCATTATGAAGAGTTTAGGGACTACAATGGATTTTGTAAAAAGTTTACTGCTACATTTGCTTCAGAGGAAGCAAAACAAAGACAATTGGACGCCTTGAGAAATAGAAAGTACACTAAAGGCTCCAATCAAACCATGGAAGAGTATGCGTGGGGAATCTATGCTGGGTTTAAGAATCTTTCGCCAGTACTCATAGAAAGTGAGGTCTTGAATTTGATAATTAAACAGATGTCTTATAAAGTCAGACAACTTTGCCTCGTTAACCCACCAAAGACAATGGAAGAGTTAGCGGCATTCCTGAAGAGATATGAAGTGAATGAGGAGGCCGAAAGCTGGAGAGCAGATTGGTTCAAGAGAAATGAAGCTGGGAACAGTAATAATGGAAGGTTTAGAAATCAGCAACCAATACAGAGAAATACAGCAGTGAGACAAGTCATCCGAGAAAACCACGGACCTGCGGGAAGAAATATTAACAACAACGTCCGTAACCATGAGGAACCAAGGACAGGTAATAATGGTTACCGTCAAACTAGGGAGTTTAGAGGAAGAACGTGGTATAGAAGTCGTCCTAATAGACAAGAACCCAGATCTGATCCCGAGACGAGAGCACCAGAAGGAGGTTACGTCGAGAGAAGAAGAAACTCTGCATCTCCTCCTCGAAGAAGAGTCTACAATTCTCCTAACCGGCAATTCGTGACTTCAGGATCTCAGACATATGAATCCGAGTTACCGAGGACCTTCGAGCAACAACAAGCTGTTGATCAGACTCGTCAGTTCTATTGGAGCGCTCCAGTGGTTCCCACTAACCAAGGTTTAAATGGGAATCTTGCTTAAGTTCCGTTCCGCTTGGGCAAGGAAGTAGTAAGGAACGATTAGTATCCAATGGCGAAACTTTTAACAGGGCTTACGAAATCCATTACAGCTACTCCTTAACCAAAGTAGAAGAGAAAGCTGTGGAAGAAGGGATTAAGAGATCTGTTGAATTAACTACTTTCCATAGTACGCCCAAAGTTAAAGCTCAAGTTGCAGACATTCCTGTCGTTTGCTTACTCGACACTGGGAGCGAGGCTTCGTTGTTAAATTTCGACATTTGGATGGAACTACTTGAGAAGTACAGGGGAATGAAACTACAGAAGGATCCAGAAATTCGAATAGTTGGAGTAACCGGTTCGAATCGGATAAGGATTTGTGGGAGAAGGAATATTAGCATTAAATTTAAAGACCAAGAATTAAACACTGAAGTATTTGTGATAAAGAAGTTAGGTGTTGATGTTTTACTGGGCATGCCGTTTCTTAAGCCCTATGGAGCCAATATCTGTTTGTTGGAGAACGAGTTGACACTGCAAAGTAGCTGCACCCCGCTCACTGTTAATATAGATTACGACGGAGGCAAGGAAGCCAGAGTAAACGTCGCTGTGTTGGATAAGTGGAGTGCCAGTGAAGATAAAATTAGGGAAAAGGTTGAAGAAAATCAGTTCTTGTCCAAGAGTGAACAGGATAGTTTGTTCCATTTGCTTATGAAATATCACCATGTATTTTCAGAAAGACCTGGCTGTGCTAGAGACGTTCAGTGTGAGATATGGTTGAAGGATTTAGAGCCAGTGTTTAGGAAGCCTTATCCGATCCCTGTTGCCAAGCGTGAAGCTTTAGAAAAGGAACTAAATCTATGGAAGGAATGGGGAGTCATTCAACCTTCGAATTCTGCCTATTTGAATCCTTTAATTGTAGTGGATAAACCTCAAGGACAAATACGCCCGTGCATTGATTTTCGCCAGCTCAACAACAAAATGATAGTTCCAAGAAGTTCCGTCGAACCCATCCATGAGTCTTTGCAACGTTTCCGAGGATCCAGGTACTTTTCCAGCTTGGATCTCGCGTCTGGCTACCTTCAGGTAAAAATACACCCTAGCCACAGAAAATACACCGCTTTTTCTTATCGAGGTCGCTTATATGAATTTACTCGGATGCCTTTTGGACTTTCGAATGCGGTCAGCACTTTTGTCTCAGTCATGCACAAATATTTTGGTCCAGAGAGTGAGGAGTATCTGACCGTGTATCTGGATGATTTACTTGTTCACTCCAAGACGCTTCTAGAGCATTTACAGCATTTACAATTGGTCATAGAACGACTGAGAGAATGTGGAATGACCATTAAATTAAGGAAATGTGAATTTGTCAAAAAGGAGATTCGCTTTTTAGGGCATATAGTATCAGGAGAGGAAGTAAAACCTGACCCCGCTGGAAATGAAGCCATTTTGAGATTTCCTCGACCGACTTGTAGGAAGGACCTCCGGAAGTTCTTAGGTCTTGCTAATTGGAGAAGAAAATTTTACCCTGGATTAGCACAGGATGTAGAACCCTTAAGTCACCTCCTAAGGAAGGATGTTAAGTGGAGCTGGGGTGAAGAGGAAGAACAGGCGTTCCAGAAAATTAAGATTACGTTAGTTACCACTGGTGCATTGTCTCAGCCAGACTTTAATTTAAGCTTTTGTCTACAGTGCGACGCCTCTGCTAAAGGGTTAGGCTGCATATTGTTCCAAGAACCAGAAGGTGGCGAGAAAATTGTAAATGTTATCCAATATGCAAGTCGAAAGTTGAGAAACAATGAGAGACACTATTCCATCCATGAACTGGAGTGTCTGAGCATCATTTTTGGTGTGGAGAAATTTTCGGTTTATTTAAAAGGCCAATCATTTAAAATATACTCAGACCACAAGGGACTCGTCTGGTTAAAAAACCCTCAGGATCTTAATAGCAGGTTAACTAGATGGGCTTTGAAACTACAGGCTTACCAATTCCAGATTATTTACGTCAGAGGAAAGGATAATGAGATAGCTGACACTCTTTCCCGGTATCCTGTGTCCGATTCACCAGAAGGAGATATTCCGAAGACACTTTTTAAGGTGAACTATATTTGGCAAGAACGGGAAGAAACTGAGGAACTGGAGAAGTGGATTGAAGCTCAGAGGGAGGACTTGTTTTGTCAAAGCATCTTGAAGATCTTGGAAGCTCCAGAAGAGACTGATAACATTACTCAAGGTAGAACTAGGAAGAATTATTGTCTACATGGAGGTTTATTGTTCAGAAGAGTTCAGGGTGAATCCATTATTTGGAAGCTTTGTGTGCCGGCAATATTTGTTTCCCAGCTACTTAGAGAAAATCACGATAACCTAGGACACTTTGGCATTACAAAAACCAAAGCTAAAATAAAATATAGATATTTTTGGCCCAAACTATCCGGAGATGTTATTCGGTATGTGAAGGACTGTGAGATGTGTGCCAAGACAAAAATGGATAAGATAGGAATCCTGAGAGAGAAGCTTCACATTTCACCCAAGGATCCTCATGAGATGCTGTCTATTGATATTATAGGCCAGCTACCAACTTCCCATGGGTTCTCCTACATTTTTACCGCCGTTGACATTGGCACGAAATTCGTTTCGGCCTATCCTCTGAGGAGAGCTACATCTCAGGAGATCGTGAACTTATTGGAGAAGACGTATTTTGCTCACTATCCTCGAGTAAAAGTCATCCTCTCAGACCGAGGTACCCAGTTCACTTCGACAACCTGGAGCGAGTATATGAGAAGGAAGGGCATTACTCATGTCTGCACTACAGCCTATCATCCCAGCAGTAATGTGGTAGAGAGAATTAACCAAGAAGTCGTCCGTCTTTTGCGGCTGTTTTGCTACAGAGAGCATACTCGTTGGGCCACCTTCATCAATGATGTGGTTTGGTTATTGAACAATTCCGTCTCATCTGTTACGGGATATGCTCCTTCTGAACTTTTCTTCAATAGAGCCATCCCGGAGGAACCTCATGAAAGGTTTTATTGGCCTGTACCACAGGATGAGAAGACGACTTGGGCCTTCAAATTATATCAAGCTCAAGGGAGAGAAAAAGCCCAACAGAAGAAGAGAAGAGTGAAGAATCAAGGACAAGCATTGATCTTGAAGGAAGGAGATCTGGTCCTAGTGAAGAACCGTAAGCTGAGCTCCAGTCGTCTCCAAACCATCTCCAAACTCTTCGAGGTGTACGTCGGTCCATACATCGCTACCCAGATGAGGGACAACTCCGCACTTCTCCTGCAGCCGTCTACAAAGGAGCCTGTAGATCGGGTTAACTACCAGAACCTAAAGAAGTTCACCTGCTCCCAGGAACGACGGAGAGAAATACTCGGAGAAAGCCAGATTTCTTGTGACTAGTGTGGAACGTCAAGAGTTGTCAGTGAATTGTTTATGAACATTAAGTGAAGTTTTGAAAATTTTCACAATTTTTCTGTGAAAGAGAAAATTGTTCAAATTTTCTCGTAAGAGGCGGGGCAATTGTAACGTGTAGCAGTGTTCACGTTACAAGGATTATATAAACTTAATATTTTCATTTGTTTGGTATTTATAATTTTTGGGTGTTAATGGTTAATTACCAAGAAAAGTGAAACACACCTCGTATATAGACTATACATCCTGATGTTAAATGTAAGTTCAAAGAGTTTGTTTCTTTCTGCCAGCAAGCTGAACTGGAATTTCTTTATCGGTGACAACAATGCGAGAAAGCAATCGCTATTGTGTAGAAGCCAGGCAGACTCAACTTTAAGTAAACGTTGAAACCGGGGAAAAGACGAAAGATTAGGCTGTCTTCCCCACGCTATATCTGTCGTGTCCCTTGGCGGACAATAAGTTAACTAATATCATATTAATCCCTGATTCTTTTACTGCAAGACGGTGTAATCAGAATTTAGTTATGTTAAGGTAAACGAAAGTTATGCCCGCGCAAGACAAAACCTGTATTTAAAGAAATTTTGCTTAACACTTTAACGTTGTAAACTTTCTTTCTTTTCTTTGTTGTCTTTTCGCGTGGCCGTTGCAGGGAGAGAGGGGAGTTGGAAGAAGCAATACTCCCTAGTCAAGTTAAATGCTGAGTGTAACAATTAAAATTATCTTGCATATTTAATATTCACAAAAGGCTAAATATAGTAATTTCTGTATGTAGATAATTATGTTCCTCATTGATATTTTATTAATATGTATTTTATTGTAATGTAAAATTGATGTTAAGATAAAAGTTTGTAAATCCTTCACGGCACCGAGAAATCCTATATAAGCAGCGAAGCTCGGTGGCCCGTGGCCTTTTGTATTCGAACTCCAGATAAATACGAAACTCGTATTACCGTCTTTTCTTTTCACATCCGTATTTCTGCGCTTACTTCCACGTCGCTACTAGGAATTAGTTCATTCTGGATTATCGTTAGGACAATTACTTAGCTCTTCTGGTCAGAAGGCTTATGTTCTCTCGGTTCTATGCTTCTGGTCAGGAGATATAATTGAGAGGATTGTGATTGTCGTAGGATACACCAGAATTCGGGATCGGTCGATAGACTGTTAGTAGTCAACGTTTGTGTCCCTGGTCAGGGAACACCTTTTCTTATTCTGTGGTCACGGATTAATTTTCAGTTCTCTGGTCAGAGGCTGAAAAGAGAAAAGGAAGTTGGGTGCTTAACTGAATATCGACAGAACCTAATGGGAAAAAGGATTGTCGATTGCTTATAGAATCTTGGTCAAGATCTATAAGTACATTGAGAACCTTTGACCTAGAATTACGAGGGACCTTACATCGAGGATTGAAGAAGCCGGAATAACCCGAACCTTGAGCCGAGGAGACTCAAGCCCCGAAGCGATACTGAGTGTGAAGCCGAGGCTCTATAGACCCATCGAACCAAGTACGATCCAGGGCGGACCGTTACAAAATGCGTGCACGTGGTCTCGACCAATCTTATGATTTGAGTGTGATTGGAACGAGTCATCTTCCATTGTGTGAAGAGAACGATTGCAAGCAGAGAAGGAGAGAATGCTCTGATTTGCAGTCATTAGCGTTGCTGGACTACTTGGCATAAATGACGAAAATGCAACTGTTATCAAAATGCTTTTGTCAAGATCTGTGAGTTAAAAAAAAAAAAATCCGTTGTGGACGCAAGTCAAGGACTTGTAATACGCTTGGTTCAATGATACGTGGTCAAGTGTCCCACCGGCCCCTAAAACCAGGTTTTCAAGGGCTTGAAAAATGTCCGATTTTTTCCTCATCTGCAGAAAAAAGATTCTGTTTCCGCGTTTCTAAATGTACTATATGTTCCATTTTACGCGAACGAAGCATTATTCTAAAGAGAGACAAAATCCAGCAATGTGATAATTCATCGATATAGTTAGTATCTCTAAGTTTCTATTCTATCTACTGTTGCGTAAATTATACTCTTTCTGCAGTTAATATCAAGTAGGCCTACGGTGTATTATGTAGTCAAAACCAAAGTAGAAAGGGATTTTTATGTTTCTGGAACTAAGTAATACAGAAGGTCGTTTCACGTCCATGGTAACAAAGTTAGAACCCACCTCACCTTAAGAAAAACCGTGACGTCACGAGCGGTGGTGCTCCACGTCATACCCCTCTCTTGCAGCAATGGTCCTGCAGCGGAATTTCCATTGGAGGAGACTGTGTTGAAGAACACATTGGTCCAAACGATCATTTTCCTCCTGACAAGCTTTCCAAAGACCCTGAATTGTGCGGGCCCGTCTGCTTCCCATGGCTCGTTTCAACAACGGAAACCCACAAAAATCCATGGAAGAGGCATCGGGGGATTTCACAGGGCTGTATGTAAAGGGGATTGTATGAATGCCAGTTTCACGTGCCATCCGATCTATGTATGCCTGCTGGACTTTGCCGTATGATTGGAAGCCTTGTCCTGGTGGATGACAACACGAGATGTGTCGCTGCCATAGAGAGAAGGAATATCATGTCTGTAAAGTGGCTCCAAAATATTCCTCTGGTAATAGGCTGCATTTATTTTAGCCTTTTTTCCACTCTGCGCAGTGGAAGTTTGCCGTTATGACAGTAACCACCAACAACCATAAACCCGCGTGGAAAACTTTCAGCACATTCACGTACCCACTAAGATCGACCTCTTGCATCACGTGGACGATAGTAGATGGCCCTTTTTTTACCACATCCCAACAGATACACCCATGCTTCATCCAGGGACACCACATACGAGTACTTCCAGCGGTCCCCTGCCAGATGGCGATCGTAGAGCTTCCGATTGTTGGTCTTCCTCTCCTGGACATGTGAGGCACGCAACTTATGAACTTGAGCCTTGTGCTTCCGCACAAGTTGTAAATCTTGGTCTATGATTCGATTCACAGTTGCAGGGAAACATTGCACTGCCTGTGCAATCACTCTTTGCGTTGCAGGGTTTTCACATCGCACCAAGGATCTCACTTTCCGCACAACATCGGAGGAACGCTTGGGCTTCCGATATGTTCGAGGCCCACTTTGACTGGTTCCAGCAACAGGTACGGTTCAAGCTTTATGGCGCTTCAACACTGCATTGATGCCCTTCTTTGACACATGGAATGCTTTCATGTGGCACTGTTTAATTATCTGGCTATAACTATAACCAACGTCGGAAAGGGCACAGATGTACCCCTCCCAAAAGACTGGAATTTTTGGTGCCATATAAACACTCACTCACACACCAACCATCGTCTTTGAAAGTCAACACACAGTACTTTCGTCCTACTGGCTCTGGCTGCTCTGTGCTGTGCCTACGTGCTGCTCCCTGGTGATCGAAATCGTTACCATCAACGTGAAACAACCTTCTGTATACTGTTGGTGCCTCTGCTTCACGCATAATATATAATTTAATTTTATGTTTTGATATACTAATTGTTTTATTAATGCTGTTTGACCTAGCGAGAATGGATGAAACCCATTAACTGTGGCAGAGCTATAGGCCTATATAGACTCTAAAATTGGGCCTTTTTTTGCAGATTTCAAAATTAACGGTTCTTGTATTGCGGCATGACATTTTTAGAGAGCACTTTTTCGTGCTATTATTAGTGTATGTGGGCTACTGGCTATAAAAAAATCCATTGTTGATGCTCTGCCAGTTCCTGAAAAATAGTTTTTGCAATATAGAATTAGAGCCGCGCTGGTCTGGTAGGGTATCTGACTGCCATGCGGGTGACACGGGTTCAATTCGTGGGGTGGGTGTTCCGAGGTCGGAATTTTACCGGCCTAGTTCCTTCATAAAGAGACTCTGGGGCTCACCCAGCCTCAAATCAATGTGTACTTGGGGGCAACCATGGAGGGTAACTGATCACATCACCTCCAAAATGGCAGAGATCGAGAATATGCAGTGGGGGTGTGGGGCTAAATGTGCCTTCAAGGCATGGTGCTGCATGCAGGGGGAACCTTACCTTTGACCTTACCTAATATGGAATGTTTATTTGCGGCAGTCTATATATAGATTTTTACCTTAGCTTCATTTTGCGGCAAGACTTTTTATACTCTTGTTAGTTTTTACATATTTACGATAACACGATTTGCGATTGCATCTAATGATCTATATATAGATGATTTTTTTTGTTTGGTCGTACTTCCCTTCAAGGTCGTCACAGGGAAGGAGTTAAAACAGTTTTAGATACTCTTATGCTCACAATCAACATCAGATACAGACATTACTTAGTTATTTACAGCTGCAAACTATAATAGTTTAAGGTAAAGATTCATAGCTATTTCACCATTCGTCATTCATATGAATCAATCATGTCTTGTAGTTGAGTGTCAAAATTATATATCCAGTAAGCTACAGAGCTGAAGAAATTTTCTCTGAAATATCCACAATATAAATACTCTTGTAAGATTTAATTAAAGGTTTACAAATATAATGTGATTGTGCATAAAACTATAATTTATTTCCTACTAATCTGCCTATAAACCTGTTCTGAAATCTAACTTATCACGATTTGAATTGGTCTGGTATACTGCATGTCTATATGATGCAAAGCATTCTTCAGCGATAGCTAATCACGTTAGCAAGCAGCCGAGTTGTCTTGACAGGCGCTGGGCAACAAGAAGCATGCAGAGCGATGAGCTAGTAGCCAAGGCTAAAAAGAAACAGAAAAAATCTACTTGGCGCAGCTGCATCAGTTAAAACTGAGATCATAATTTTTACCAATGACCCATTTGGCAAGCAGAAGTGTGGGCTGATCTACCATATGGTTATATCCTGTGCCTTACTGAATTCAGTGCTGGCCATTTCCTGCTTAAAATCTGCATCCGCGATTCGGTGCTGAGAACGGACGTGGTCAGCTCCCTTGCACATTTATTCAAGGCTCGTTGCAGTACGTGCACGCCATGTACAGACGCATTTTGCTACGTCACTTCTATGTGCGTCGCATGCCGCGAAAATAGCCTCGTATCATCTCCATAGTCTTATTGCATATCATCGCTACAAGGCACTGTACTTGACAAGCCAGATAGGGTTTTATAAATCTTGTAAGGAGTATTCGAATTGAATGAATTGTTGTTTTAAGTCCACTTTATGCACAGATAGGCTAATCCGGACTGCAACTACCAGTTTAAAGTTGGATCCGAACCACTGTTCAATGTGCCTCCACCGGGTATCGAACCCGGGACCCCTTGATTACAAGGCAACGACATTACCACTACGCCATCGGGAGGAAACTTCGAATTGATTCGCAACTTAAAATGAACTCTCAATGTTCAAGAAGTCGTGAGAAAATGATCTTGTCTCGTTTCTCAGATTTATGCACACATAACTTAATCGGCTCTGGAATTATTGTTTAAAGTGGGATCCGAACCACACTGAAACTAGAACCTGATTTTTCTTCATTACAAACGTTTGGTAAAGTTTGTTTTTATGTACAGTCACCGGCAATAAAAATGGGACAGCCAGATCCTGAAATACTACCTTCCCTGCAATGCGTTATGTGTGTTGCCTAACTCTGAGGCCATAACAGAACTTTCTATTGAAGTTGGATAATTCCCGTAGAGTTAGGCAACACATATAACCCTATTTTTATTGCCGATGACTGTACGTTTATACTCACGTAGGCTAATCTACGGTTTAAAGTGCAATCCGAACCACTGTGTAATGTTACAAGGCGACAGTTTAACCCCTATGCTATCGATGGGGTACGATGGAGAGTAGAAAAACACTTCTTAATAATGGCTCATGCCACAAGTGGAGGATGATATTCCGAATTTCATCTTTCAACAGGATGGTGCTCCTCCTCACTTCCAAAACCTTGTTTGTGAGTACCTCAATGCCACCAGACCAGGTCGTCGGATTGGCCGTACCGGGAATCAAGATTTGGCAATGCTGACCTGGCCTCCACGATCCCCAGATTTTGTTCCATGCGACTTCTTTTTATGGGGGGTTGTGAAAGACACTGTGTACGTTACTCCATTACCACAGGACCTGGATAATTTAAAGCAGCTCATCTATCATGCAGTGGAGCTGATAACTGAGGATTTGTTGGAACGCGTCTGGCAAAAAATGGATTATCGTTTTGACATCTGCCAAACAACCCAGGGTGCTCATATCCAACATTTGTAATTGCCCAGGTAAATTTACAACCTTTCTCTCTTCTTTCCCACCAGAATTGCTTTTGTATCTCTTTTCACTTAAAAATAAATTAACTTTACTTTTGTACCATTCTTTTTGAATAACCCTGCTATTAACGTACTCGTATCTGAATCTATAGTTTACTTGCACAGTAAATCCACCCTAAGCCTATATATATTACTATGTCAAAATTTTGCACAGATACGTTAGCCTAAACGCAGGTCCATTAAAATAGGCGAGTGGCAGAAGTTCGCGCTGTTTTCGCGGCGGTGCGGAACCCCGTGTGTTCGGAGGTTTAAGAGATGAAAGAGTCGTTGTAGAGTTGATCTTTGTAATCCATGCGATACAAACTGACCGTATTTGCTCGAAAGGTCAGGGATGACACAAAAGTGCCCCTGAGAGAGGTCGGTCTGGCGCTCGAACTAGACAACGAAGCCCGGTCAACATTATCACACAGTGCGCGGGAACCCGTTACTTTTGTTCCGCTCTCGCTTTACATATGTGGCACCAGCGCAATTCTGCCCAGCCGCCTATTATCATGGTCGTGCGTTTAGTCAAATTCGAGTACCCATCAGGAATTGAACTGACCTCTGATAACAATGTACCTTGGGCTGTACTTGTTACGTCACTAACTTGTAACGGTTTCTTGACCGAAATGGTAAACCGTATTTTTCTTCTGTCTGACCATTCGTCATCTTGGAAGTTTCTTCAATGTCATGATTCTTGTATCATAATTCGTCGTGGTTAGTCAATGGTAAAAAAAATCGTGACAAGATATAAATTAGATAAAAAGAAACATAAAATACAGGCCTTTCGTCACGTGGTGTAACGTGTGTAAGGGGAATTAAGGAACAAAGCTCGCATTTTCTTTAAAATCTTAATATTCGAAGAAAAGGGGTGCACTGCAGAAGTGCCCTACAGCTCGATATATTGCGATTTCTTGAAGTCAATGGAAACTGAGGTTGCGATTTGTAACCGTATTACAACTTCTATCACCAAACTTAAAATTATTCAATTTTCGAACGCACTCCCCTAGCCCAAAGGATACATTAAATTTCGAACCTAATAAAAATATTTTGACAGTTTTTGGTCATTGCCATAATATCGAGAAGGGAAGTTTTTCCTATAAAAAGAAAGGAATGCATGTAATATTTTTTGTGTGGTGTGATATATTTCAGTGGTACATATCAAAATCCAAGCTATTATCAATTAGTTCTGTGTTATTACGTGAAAACTTATATTTCTCCGCCATTCTTATAATATGGCGAACTTAGCGAAAGGGTGATTGCCGGGTACTTTTGATATGTTGTTATTAACGTTATAAAGAAGGTACGTACCAAATTTCATCTTGTTATGAATAAGTTCCTTTATTTCGAGAAAATTCGTCTAACGTGACTGCAGTATGTTTAAGTTCCGTGACCAAGAGATGCCTGCTATTCTGAATTCCCAGTCCACGTGACATTTGTTCTTTGAGAGGACAGCGAGACTAAAATCGATAGGATGTCGTTACTGCCTGACCTTCAAACAACTTGCTCGGAGCTGGTTTCTTCAGCGTTGAAAGTTTATCCCTCAAACACAGAGTTTGCACTCTGTCAATACATATTCTATGGGTGGTGGTCAAAAAGTAAGACAGGGATATATTTAAATATGCTTGTTTTACTAGCCACCGTGAGTTCTGAGTTGAGAATCGTGTTTCTTTAATTATTTATAACTAGAGCCCGGAAGTTCAGGCATTTATTTTCGTTAAAATAGGCAGGCAACAAGGCATTTATAATGTGGAAAATAGGCACTAAAAATGAAAAAAAGGCAAAATATACCGAAAAAATGGCACATTTGGAAGTCGCTTACTTTTATATATAATTTCTGGCAACATGTTAAAATCTACATTGGGAAGAGCATTTCAATTTTCTCCGTCTTGATTGCACATAACTACAAGGTGTTTTTTTAAGTTCTCAACATTTATTGATAATCGTCTGTGAGAGAGAATGTTTTTCATAATAGAAAATGATCTTTCTACTTCGACAGAAGTTATTGGAGCATACATAAAACAAGCTAATGTAGCTGGACTCATTTTGGTAACAGCATTTTCATCTTTTAGAATATCACAAATTGTTTTCAATTGTTTCAAGTCCTTATTTGCACTCACTACCCGTTTGCACTTTTCCGCAACAGCTGACCCCTTTTCTCCTGGCACTTCCATCATCTGCTGCATAGATTCCTCGAAGATTTTCATGGATGCTACAAGAGTCTCGCCTCTTTTTTCTAGCTTTGTAATTGTCTCTGGCAATGCACCATAATGTGCAAAAATAAACGACAGTTCATTCTTCAGTTCTGAATAGCACAGGAGTTTTTCACTTCACGAATTGAAGCCGCTTCATTTTCTGGATGAGCATCGATCACCTCACTGATTTTTTCAAGGTTGTTAGCATAATATATAGCTGCTGATATCCAGGTTCCCCATCTTGTCAAGATTGGTTGCGGAGGAAAACTAAGCTCAGGCGTAACTTCCTGAAATTTTCGGGTTCGAGAGGGAGATTTCAGAAATATCTTCTTTGTGTTCGAAATCAACCTCTCCACTTCAGCAGTCCATCATGCACAAGGAAATGTTAACCGAAAGGCAATATCCTAACTCAGCATGAAATACTTTTTTCTCACACTTTTCTCCTTCAGCAATGTTGAAATATGCGTGAGTTCAATATTACTTAAATAAGGCGAAAATTATTCACATACTAAACGGAAGAAAAACAAATGCCAACATTTTTTTTAAAAAAAATGGTCAAATTTCATTGAAAAAGGCAGAAAAAGGCATTATAATTAAAAATAGGCAGTGGGGTCCCAAATAGGCAAAATAGGCAAAATGAAAAGGCTTCTAAAACATTCGAAACAACATAAAAAACGTATATCCGGAAAAAATTTTATCAATATATGCAGTAAATAAAAAGAGGCATTTTGCCAAACTTCCGGGCTCTATTTATAACCGTTATCTAGGCTAATCGAACGATTTATGTGTTTGGTATTCAAGAATAACCGGTTCAATAGAGATGAAGTTTCCTCCAGTAACTTATGACAAGTCAACAACCTTTCAATTATAAGAAGAAACATCTGATATCCAGTTCAATCTACTACACGAACACAAAAAGTAGTATTCAAAAGTAGCATTAAAAAATGCAGACTGTAGAGGAAGTTGTACTCTCTGTGCAGGGTGCGAAATTCTGGGGGGAAATCCCCCACCAACAATCTTGGCCTCAAAAATCCCCCCCAACAAAAATTCCCGAGGGGGGGGGTGAGTTTTTGTTATAACAAACAACAGATCAGGAATATAATTTCCAATATACTTTACTAAGAATAATATCAAAAACACACACAAAATTAGTGTAGTTGTGAGTATTGAATGCATTCTTTCTCAAGCGTACACCTTGCCATTTTATGCTTGCAGCAAGCTAACTGTGCTATCTGGGAAGTGTGATGTTACTGTCTGCCAGCAAGCAGTATGCTATTAAGCCACTGAAAATGTACATAGATCTTTCTTCTAATGTAAAAAAGTGCCATACAATGTATATCAAGCGTTAACTGAATGCTAACATTTATAATTTAATCTTGGTTTTGAATTTATAGTAAACTTATAGATCTTGGAATCAAAGTACATGATTTCAAACAGTATCAAATAACTTCATACTATCGAAGATAGTGGACAAGTTGTCTTACCTAAGCCTAAATGTCTACTACTAACGGTGAAAAAACTTGGAACTAAAAAGGCAAGAGCGGAAGTGACCTGTTGGTTTTTGTCTTTAAACTGTGGATAAGTTGGTCTCAAAGGACAGGCTTCTCGCGGAACAATTCAACTAAGTTCAGCACTTGATCCTTTGACCACTCCATCTCACTCAAAAAGATTTTCCATGATATATAAGTTACAAAACAAAACACACCTAGCACGAAACGATGCTCTCGCACTGGCTAGCTGGCTGTCACTGGCGTAATGCGTAATGGTGGCGGGAGGGGAAGCGGGGGAAATGTTGCTAACATCGAAAAGCCACGCATGTGTTTGTAACAAATGCTGCTAACATTCTTTGATCCTTACCGACTTCTTGTGGATAACAACATTTCTGTTGGCAACACGGGAAATCTGTTGCTAACATGAGATGCTGATAAGAAATTCACAAGCGTTTTTCGAAATGTTAGCAACCCTGGTGTAAACTCGGCTGAAAAATAAAAGGAAAAAACTAAAATAAATTAAAGGTGATGAAATGAAGGCAATGCGATTTTTTTTAACTTTCCACAAGCAGAGGTGAGGTGTCCCGTTCACCGCTGGCGCCCATGATTGTAGTTTGCAAGTATTGAATTGGCCCTGCATGAAAAAATGCGTATTTAAGGTCAATAGCGCCAACTTGTATTGGCAAGGGGGGCCCGAAACCATTCAATAATTTGTTGTTGTTATTATCGTTATTAATGTCGTTATTGTTATTATTATTATTCTAGGGAGGGGGATTTATGAGATTTTTTTGTGAACTTATAACTCAAGTGTTAATGTTTCATAAGCGTACGGGGTACACTGTTTTCAATTTGCAACGACATATTATTTCTTCGTTTAGTCGCCCCCCCCCTTTCCTCCTACACTTATGTGATAAAAAATATCCTAACTAGGGATAGGATTTTTATGACCTAAAAATCACCAAAATATGTAAAATAAAATATGCTCTTATTGACAGAAAATTTTACAAAATATGCATTATAATTTGAAAAATATGCCCTTTTAACTAGACTGTTTCAAACATCAATATCTAAGTTATGCTGAAATATTTTCATATAAATACTATTTTTAGTTCACTTTATGGGCCCTGATGAGTTGAAATGCACAATGAATACTTTCTGTAAATTTTCAATTAAAAATGAAAAAGATTTTACTGCAGTAAAGAAAAAAACTCGAGTGAACATGGGAGTAAGAACGAATCCACTTAGAAAATAACTGCATATTTCTTGAAAAAGCGAAAATATGCTGAATATGACCGAAAATCCATCAAAATATGCTTCACCACGTAGAAATGGCCAAATATACCAAAATATGCTCTTAAAAGCATCTTAATTCAATTAGTTTCTTCACAATATGAATTTCTATATATTTAGGGAACACATCACCCTTACCAAATAAAAATATGCTAAGTCATAAAAATCCTAGCGCTACTAATAACAAAGGTAAAGAATAAGTAGTACTTTTCTTTCACCTAAGGTCTCGTTTGCCAACCTCTTCCGCGCATAAATATCTCGGAAAGGCTAATTTTGGAGCAACGCATGTCGTAAAGAACAAATAAACAAACAAAATCGAAGGAGACTTACCTCTGGAACGGGTGCTGCCTGTGGAACACAAGGGGGTGGCGGAGGTGGTGCTTTGCGCTTCTTTTTGGGCTTCGCCCCTTGCCGGACGTACTTGTCATCTTCTGGTCGAGGGGGCACTGGAAGAAACCAAATTATATAAATTACAATTGAATCATTCTTACAATTTTATGTTTCTTTTACTGGTGGCATTGATCGCTTTTCTTTGCAATTTTTTCACGTGAAAGTTCTAAATTACCGTAAACTCTAAATAATATCGCCGAGCTACGTGACGGAGTGGTTAGCTCAGCGTGCTTCAACGCCAGCGGTCCCGAGTTCGAATCTTCGACTGGGTATGGATATTTTTTGTGAGTGTCCCTTCATCATATCATCATTCAATCCTCGCATTCGCGATTAGCCAAAAGGGCAGAAATGCCAAGTAAATTAAACCAATACGTATAAATCAATCATGCGATCAGTGTTTCCCAAACAATTAAAAATACAATCTATTTTACAAATAAAAATACGTTTGGTTTTTAAGACAGGGACTGCCAAGCAATTTTTATTTGTGCTCCCCAATTTATGATCGATTGATCTGTTGTTTTAAGTCCACTTTATGCACAGAAAGGCTAATCAGGACCGGGCCTACAGTTTAAGGTGGGATCCGAACCACTGTGTGCCTCCACCGGGTATCGAGCCCGGGGCCACTTGATTACAAGGCGACAACGCTACCACTGCACCATCGGGGAGGTCCTTTCCCCTTTTATGGTTATTCTACAAACTTTAATATAATTATTACTAACTAACTAACTCTCTAAACCCGAAGGTTCATGGTTGCAGCAACACAAGCCTTCCATCTGTCCCTATCTTGAGCAAGATATATATACTCTTTTCCATCCCTACCGATTTCCCTTAGGTCCATCTCAACGTTGTCTCTCCATCTTCGTCTTGGCCTTCCTACAGGTCTCTTACCATCAGGTTTCCCAACAAGAATCCTGTAAACTACTCTTTCCTCTCCCATTCGTGCCACATGGCCTGCCCACCTAAGTCTTCTTGATTTAATCATTCTAATAATATCTGGACTTGAATACAAATTATGTAGTTCTAAATTATGTAACCTTCTCCACTCACCTGTCTCCTCATTCCCTTTAGGTCCAAATATTTTCCTTAGGATCTTATTTTCAAATACTCTCAATTTATGTTCCTCTTTCAATGTAAGGGACCAAGTTTCGCATCCATATAATAACTACAGGCAAAATTACTGTTTCGTATATTTTAACTTTTAGTTTCTTAGATATTAAACGAGAAGACAAAAATTTATGAAGAGAGAAGTAACATGCATTTCCTGAATTAAGCCTACTTTTAATTATTACAATTAACTTAATTATAATCATAACGAGAGTCGGTCTTTCTTAGTTTTATTGTGTGGTAATTCTTTTTTTCATCATTTCACTGTTCTTATTTTTAAATTACATATGATTTGTAGTAGCATAAGAAACTAAAATAGGCCTGCTTTATTATTATTATTATATATACTACTGTAACTAATGTAGTAATATTTTTTGCTTTCGAGTCATGTTTAAACGGACCTCCCCCATGGCGCAGTGGTAGCGTCATTGCCTTGTAAACAAGGGGTCCCAGGTTCGATACCCGGTGGAGGCACAAGTGGTTCGGATCCCACTTTAAACTGTAGGTCCAGTCCCGATTAGCCTTACTGTGCATAAAGTGGACTTAAAACAACAACTCAAACCAAACTCATGTTTAAACGCTATAATAATAAAATATTCAGTTGACGCTAGTGATTTTAATTGGAAGGATTGTTTGGTAGTATATATATTTCTTGGTCAACAAAAACTTTATATATATTTATTATTTTTGTCTTTAACGCACTTGCAGTAAAATAAAATTTGAAGTAAGATGCAATTAAAAATATATTTTTATCTTCTATCACGTTTCTTACCTCCGTTGCTTGTCACCTTTTCGCCATTCGTCCGTGGGGTAATTTCTGGCGCTGCTTTTCTTGGACTTCGAAAAGGCCTGGAATGCAAAGGAAACAAATTTCAAAATGTTGTTTTCATACTTACTTTCCAACACAAGAACTGGAAAGCAACAGATTATCAGGAAGTATATCATCAGGTAGCCTTGAGTTTATCAGCTGCAGCCATTGAGGACCTTTCAGCCATGAAGCAGTCACGCAAGTCATTCAGTTTTTCAAAGGCAACCACCGTATATCTTCAAAACGGGAGCGATTTCCAAAGACATTTCTTGCGTGGAAAGAAACCCATATAGGCTAAATCTACACAACACGCTACGTTAACAGAACCCAAGTAGGTAATTATTACTACGGTTAATACTTTCTATCGCGATGTTTATCCACGATCACATCTTGAAATATTCTTGCTGCTAAACACAAAAAACTTCAAATGTTCTTTGAGTTTGACAGTCTGAAAAAGTTCCACTTTCAGATTAATATTACTATAATAACCGGGTGCGAACTTCTGGCGGGACAGGGAGATTTTCCTCCATTAACAATCTTGTCTTAAAAAAATCCCCACCAACAAAAAATTCTGGTGAGAAAGTTTTTTTGTTCTTACAACAAAATCAAATAATTAGTTTTGACTTCAAAATTTTTACTAAGGATAATATCGAAAACACACACAAAGAAAGAAACATAGTGTTCATCTCTGTGTTTGTGAGTGTTGAATGCTCTATTTTTCAAGAGACCATTAACAGATCTACACCAATAATATATACACAATATAAAAACAAGAATGCAAGACAAATACAAGTAAGAATATAATTGTTTTTAGCAACAGAAAGCAAAAACTTTAACATGATAGAACCATTTCAACTATTCTGTAATTCACTGCAATTTCTAATCACTTGCTAAAGAAATGAGTTTGCTACCTTACAAATATCTGATCTGATATACGTATATAAATTATATGTAGATATAAATATTTAGTACTTTACTTTTCTATGAAAAAAGAAAAAATATGTATAACATATAATAATTCATACAAAAATATGTGTTGGGGGGTGTTTGTGTGTGTTTTATGTAAATTTATATCTTCCATCCCCTCACTAAATAGCACTAAAGTAAAAGGAAAGTTATCCCTTGTGCATTGCATCATGTGGAGTTAGAGCTCCTTGCATTCTCGATCCCGGCCATAGTTCAATTAATGTGATTAGCCCACTTTCCTGTCGCCTTCATCTAGAACCACGGAGCCTCTATGTAAGGACATGTAAGATAAAACACCTGCCTGAGACAGAGAATCGAACCTCAATTTCCCATGTGGCAGTCAGACACCCTACGTGCCGGACCTGTTGATATCGGGTTAATCAAATTATACTTGAATTCTAAATTTTTCAAAAGGTGAACTTTATAAATCGAAACAACTGTAGCCTATAAATTTCACAAACAGGGGCCGATTAAATTATTTACTTTTTCTCACTACGTTGTATCTTTTATCTTTGGACAACCCGAGGCTCCGATTCTCTGTGACTATCGCAGTGTATAACTTAAAGATCATAACGCTGCCGGAATAGGAGCCGAGATCGATGGATAGATGAGTTCAAGCATGTACAGGTCTGCACTAAACATGCAACTTCCAGTGGGATGCACAAGTATTACCCTGCAAATTCTCCATGGATACTTTCATTATTTTTTCTCTTGCAGCTTACTTGTTTTTAAGGAATTGATTATCACGTTGCTGCAAACACTGATAGACGAACGGCTAAGGAAAAAGGGGTAAACTATACGCATGTTTTGTCAACTTTCGTAAAGCTTTCGACACAGTAAACAGGGACAAACTATGAGATAAACTGTGACATATGGGAATGTCGGCGACTATGGTGAACGCGTTAAGAGCGAGTTCTGCGTCAGATGCCAGGCTGGAGGGTGTGAGAAAAGAAGAAGCGATCAAATTAGTTGTGGAACGGAGTGCAGCAAGTGTGGAAAAGTTGGAGAAAGTGGGAATGTTTTTGGTGAAAGTGAAGGAAAAGAGAAGTGAGGAGAGGAAGAAGGAAGAAAGACTGGAAGAGGAACGAGTGGAGTGAATGAGCTGTTAGGGGAGGGGAAAGAATGTGTACATAGGGGACAAACTAAGAAACAGCATATAAGATAAACTAAATGCAATATATATATATATATACGCGACTTTGTGCCCACCCTGTATGTATGTATTGTAGAAAAAATCCAAATGTTATGTAGTGCGTACAGCTTATGGCTCGCACATGAAAGAATACATCTAAATCTAAATTACAGTAGCTTCTTTGACGTTGTGTTTCAACCCTTGAGGCTCACATTGCACGTTAAAAAGAGAATAAACATTGTGGTGGACAATTTGCTTGGTGATACTTGTGCACACCACGGTCCAGTCACCATCAATAAAAATGGGACACCTATATCCTGAAATGGTCGCTTCCCTGCAAGGCGTTATGTGTGTTGCCTAACTCTACGGCAATAAGTGGATTTTAATAGCAAATTTTCAATGGCAACTTCTACCACCGCTATTTTTATTGCCTGTGACACTACATCAAGGCAGTGGTTTATCCAAGATTTTCCACCTTGAGGAATGCGTTCGTATTCAGTAAGAGTAAATTCAGAGCCAAAATTACCAAATTTGGGCCGTTGTGAAAACTTTTTTTTGGGGGGGGGGGGGGTTGAGGATGTTAGGGTTCGTATGGATATATCACCATCTTAACGTATGGAGGCATAGTTTCCAATATTTATTTCAGTTCTGCCAAATTTGGCACAGGTATTGAAAATGGCAACTTGGTATTCTAAATTGTTTTCTCCTCACATTCCAAGTGTAATCGTCTCTCGTGGAACGATGATTTATAGAATACAAATAGAATAGAAGAGATGGCATGACAGCTAAAGAAGAACTTCCCTTTGAGGTCATACTCCCTACAAATCTCTTAAGATACGCCACTGGCCGGATACAGCAATAATGTTGCTCTTTGCTACTTTCTTTCTTCTTTTATCTTATCGTGTTTCTAAGAAATGCAATCGCAACTATGTTGGTTGTCAACTGCTTCGCTAGCTAGCAAGTCGAAACTCGCATTGTATAAAACAAGGTGAACGAACATGCTATTACACAATTTGCCTCCAATTAGCACTGTGTTCAACTGTACCCACACGGGGATGTTGAGAAGAATTCTAGGGTTTGTAACGTAATTTAATATCGAAATACGAGAAAGTAATTATGTGTAAACAAGAACGAGTAGGTATCCTGTTAGAAGACCAAGACAGTGGAAGGACAATATTGAGATGGACCCAAAAATGGAACGATTGGGGTTATCTTGACTAGAAAAGGGGCAGCTGCGGCAATAAATATTCGGGTTTAGGAATGCCAGAGAAGCATTTAAGGAATTAATTTTGGTACAGACTAATATGATGATACACGGAAGAGAGGATTTATAAGATTATTTTCATGAACTTGTAACTTAAGTGTGAGCCCATCCAATGTTTTTCCAATATTGACGCCCTTCCTCCGAACTGCGCATATCGTCGCCTTCCTCCAAAACATCCTGCGTTCGGGAACAACAGACGGGTCTCCCTTATAACACAACACTTGAGCAACCTTGTGTTCTGACGTCACGGGAGAATGCTTGTAATTTTAGGCTAATTGCCTAAGTTGTTAGGTTAGGCTTCCTAGGTGTAGTTCTCTTAGCATAAATAATATTTTTTCAGTGTATTTATGCTGATAGAACTAAACCTAACGTAACAACGTAGGCATTCCTCGTCTGACGTCGGAAAGAAATGTTGCTCAAGTGTTGTGCGATAAGGGAAACCCACCACAGACCGGACATGTAACAAGATAGCAACAAATACGCCACCCTGAGGAACAGAAGCAGTCTCTAAAACATTGGTTCATAGAGAAACAAAAGACAGTGGCTAAAAGTCCAAAACAATTCAACATGAATCAACTATCACTGTTCAGCTACAAAGAAGAATCCAACCTGTTTCCTGTCTAACGTTGTCGCTGTAAATATGTGACACATAAGAAGCGACAAAACAAACAGACATATTGAAGGAGGTCTACCCTCTGATGCACCCATGGCTCGCAAATGTCGGCTTAAATCATGCCTTCGCTGCCTTACCCCCTCCTCCACAGATTCAGTGACTTTTATGTGAACAGATGTCCCCATAAAATAAAGACTACGTATAAACAACTTCCTACCATAATCAATTTACCCATTTAAATATGTAATTGAAAATTACACGTTAACATGTACTCCCTCCGCTCCTAAGCGAAGCCGCTGAATTAGGGTTGATTGTTACAATGGTACCGCCATTGGCTTTATGTGCCATATGGGTCTTCTTGATGTGCCATACACCATCCGCCCTTAACGACAAACAAACAGCGCCCTCGAACACGCCACAAGCCCAATTCTTAGCTTCTCCTTTTCGGGACAGTTGCCGGAAGTGAAGCCCCAATGGACAATAGTTAATATTTATCACGAGGTCTGGGCGTACTTACATTGAGACTGGACTGCCAATAACGCTTCTGTGAATCCTGGTGTGAATTCTAAAACAGAGCTCCGATGCACGGCTTCCGTCCTCAGCTACAACTTCTAAAAGACGGTCTGTGCATTCAAGGAGCGTCGGAGCTTATGCTCCAAATGGTTTCGGTCATAGCAATTACGCTATGGCTTTAGTTTCCTGTTCTGTCAGGGTTGCCAATTTCAATGGGAAAATATCATTCGTCTGTTTGTCCTTTTAAGCATTATACGTTCTCATGACTTGCTGGAAATTACGGCTTAATCAGGGTTAGAGGCTAGATTCTTGACATTCTATGTCAATGCCTCACCACTGAGCTACCAAGGCAACCTCAGGCCTCCCCACAACGTTCACATATTACGTATCTGTGTAAGTGTTTTCAGTGGCGTGCCCAGGATTTTCGAAAGGGAGGGGTTATGTACAATTTTTCTAGTAGTCAGCTCTCATTTCGCCATCTTTTCCTACCTTTGATGTTCCTTTTTTTAGGAGTAATGAGCCAAAGGGGGGTTATAACCCCTCACCAACGCCCCCTTGGGCACGCCACTGAGTGTTTTGTACTGTCAATAGCATTAATTGAAGGGCTCGGATGTAAACATGGTGACATTTTGGTCTTCCTGAGTTCATTAAGAAAAAAGGTTATTAGAAGCCATACTGTAAATAAATTGTTTTCGTGTTGTGTTTACCAATTTCACAAGCCTTCACTGAGTCCAATGAAAATTGTATGAAATTGAAGGATGGTACATTTTACTTTGTAATTCAAAAATTACCAAAATGTCACTTACATATTTTACACCCCAGTCCTTCAATTATAATGAAAGCGGACCTCACGATACAAATAAATCAAAATAAATACGACAATAATTTACGAACGAAATTTATTATTATTATGTAGAAAATGTATGTTATGTAACAACATCTAACTAGTAATTATTTTCTTCATACCCGCTGCTTACAACGATTATACAAAATTCTCTGATCTCATTAAATTGTAACAATGGTGGTGGACTGATGGAAACTCAAAGCATCCCCCAGCTACGATAATGTGCATAAATCCCGCCCACATATCCCGAAACTCGACCATGCATTCCCTTAAAGTAGGAATTTCTACTTGGAAATGTGACCTAATTGTAGAAATACAGTCAGTGTCGCTGCTGTCATTATAATTGTTTGTGGGTACAATATGAAACTTATGCTATTTTAATATTACAAAGTATTGCTGTAAGGGTGTAAACTAGGATGTAAGGGTGGCCTTTGCAGAAGGAACCAAACGTTAATCTCTCTTCCACGTAGTATACCCTGAGCTGTACTCTTACAGGTTAACGAGGCTTTGGCGTCTTGTTCTACAATTAGTACATTCCTCTTTGCGAGTTTGTTTTGTGTCGTCCACGGTGGTTGCGTTTCGGGGATAGTTTCTGCACTTTTTGCCCACCTACTATGATCCTCTTACCCCCACCAATCCCTCTTCGGCACGCCACTGTGCATTCATCCATCTCATCTATGCATGCATTCCCATCTTGTCCAAAACTGGCAGAAAAGCGACTTCAAAATTAAATCAAATCTTGAAAAACTGAACAACCCCATCAATTCCCACCCTGTTCACATCCCTGGTAAAATGCAATTGCAATGGAACACTTTGCTTCGGCACTCCAATGTAACTTTCAAAGAAGCACGTGTGCACACATGAAGCATATATGACTAAGCTTTCATTAATTACGGTGTCTCTCGCACATTGTCCGAATTCTCGGCGATCCATTTGCTAATTCTTAAAAGATAAGGCGCACATTTCAGTCGGACATAACTTTCCACTGCAAGAACCGCGTCATGCTCTACCGATGCGTAACATCGTCGACGACTGCAATTTCCATTGCGAGGGTAAAGGAAAAGTTGTCTCCGCTGTTGCCTCTGCAAATATTATTTCCCCAAATTTTCTCCCAGTCAGGAACGATGCTGAATTGGAATTAGGAAACAGAGTTTAAGCTTTCGCGTGTTCATTGGCGCTAATAGTTACTTTTCCTTCTTATTTATTTTTCTTCTTTGTTAAGCCTAGGAAGAAAGTTGTGCATGTATTACATGTAAACTTTCTATTTTTTTGGCAATTATTGTTAAAATATGGCAAAAAAACTGCAGAAAACATCTCATTGTAATTGATTTGGTTTATTTTACTCCACGTTTGTAACACTTTTGGCAAGTCAATAATATGAGGATGAGTGATATGATTAAATTGATGCAGGGACACTCACAAACACCCGTGCCTATGCCGGAAAGCAAACTCGGGACCCCTAACATTGTAGCGCACTGCGCTAACCACTACGCCAAGGAGGTCAGCAGCTTATGCGTCTCGTTGGCCCAGCATCCCTCCTCCCTCTCCGAAAGAAGAATTGTTTTTGAATTATTATTTTTAGTTCACTTTATGCACCGAAAGGCTAACCGGGACTGGACCTACAGTTTAAAGTGGGATCCGAACCACTGTGCTGTGTGCCTCAAAAGGATGTCGAACCCGGGACCCCTTGATTACAAGGCCACGACGTTACCACTACGTCATCGGGAGTCCCGAAAGAAGAAATCAGATACGTGAAAAGATGGTAAAATACGACAATGACAGTAACAAAAATTAATCACTCTTAAGAAATTCCTGGCCATGCTGCTAGGCATGTGGTATGTGAACGCCCATACAACGAGAAAGTGAAAAGCATTTTATTATGACACCGATAAATCACGGAGATTGACATTCACACCTATTCAGTGCGTAATAAATTGCTCTCTCAGAACGCTAAAACTTTATCTTTGGACATCAGCACGCAGGTGAACATAATTTATATTTTCAAATTCATTTTAAAGAGAAAGATAAAAAATGCTTACATGCCCCTCCATCTCCAGCAACGCCATCTTTCTCCTCTCCCCAAACTACATAATAATTTCCTTCCGCCTGCATCGTCTGGCACTGGCGTACGCAGAATTTTTTCGTGAGGAGGGGTGAACTTGTAAAATTGGATATTGCATAGCTGCGTTCAGTGGCGCAGAAACTTTTCTTCATTTGGGAGGTACACAATTCAACCTCCATGGCACTAGGCATGTTCATGACTCAAACGCAGAACTTAGGAAGACTCATAAACATGACTCCCATACCAGAAAGTGGCTTCCCCAGGATTTTGCAAAAGGGAGGGGGGGTACGTATACTCTTTTCAATAGCCAGCCCTCATTTTGCCATATTTTCCTGCCTTTGACGTTCTTTCTTTTGGAAAAGTGAACCACTGCTATACATTTTCAGAAATCTTTCCATGGACGTCCTATAATTGTGTGGTCTTGCATTTGGTATCTTCAATACGATATGGCAATTCAGTTTCTTGCAACTTTGTTTCATGGTTGGAGACAACAGCGACAATTCTCAAGTCTTGCGAGCTTCCCAGTGTCTTCCTTAACTCCGGCCCCGACCTTCACGCTAACCGGCCATTACTGCAAATAACATAATGAGAGTATTTAATTAGAAGTAACCAAGCAGGAAAACGTCTCGTTAATTGACAACTCGAACAAACAAGGTTTTAATTGGATTAAAGAGAACGACATTTTTTTCTACTTGGTTTAGTTGCCTTGATTAGCGAAGGGTTCGTCTTGCCTTTGGTCTCAACTGTAGTTTGGTTGTGTTGGTTGCTTGCAAGTTGCTTTGCCTTGCAACAATGGCTAATTGGATCTAAAATGCACGCCGCAATTGGTAGAACAGTGAGTGCTGTGTTCTGGATGGCCACAAAAAGATTAAGCACTTAAGAAGTAATTTTGTACCGCTGGTAGACTGGATCCTTTCTTCTCCTCACAACAAAATGACTGTTACTCCTTGTTGACTGCAAATATTAGGGTACATTAAGATTTATTTTGATGAAACCAGCTCCGAAATGTAGACTAGAGTGCCACAAGGCTGTCATTCATTTTTAGATCATGGAAATCTTAGCCCCATTTATTAATAGTTTTAGACGGACTCTGGGGGAGGGGTGATCGCTTAATTTTAGATGTAAAGGAGATGAAGGCAACGAAAGGAAAGCGCTATTTACACATGTGCTAATTCGCGATTTATTGTTATTTTTAGACGCCTGGAAAGGGGATCGCCATGTTTATTATTCCGATGTTTTGGTAACATATAATAAAGCACATTTCGTACTTAAATCTTTCATTATCATTAATGTCATGTAACCTTAATGCACTTTATTTAGCTAAGAAAGCCGTTTGATTAATGAAATTGTCACAATTGTAAGTTCATATTTAATTTCATATTTTGATTAAAATAATTGAATGGGGCATTCCATGTTCAAAGTGTCCCTGAATCTTGTGAATGAACAATCTAAAATTGTCATTTGCATAAGAATTCAAGTATTGTACATAATTGGTTAGAATTGATTGATTGATTGATTTGGTGTTTTAAGTCCACTTTATGGCTAATCGGGACTGGACCTACCGTTTAAAGTGGAATCCGAACCACTATGGGCCTCCACCGGGAATCGAACTCGGGACCCCTTGATTACAAGGCAATTAAGTTAGAAGGTATAACATAATTTACATATTGTTCGTTTGTATTAACTTATGTTTTCTATTGTGTCCCACCCGTGACACCAAAAAACAATTAATTTATCCTTTAACTATTACATTTCCCATTCAACTCCACTAGAATATTCAAAAGGTCAATTACCCTCTCTCTTTATGTTAAATAAGTAATCATTTGACAATTCACAGAAATTAAAATAGACATCTTATTGAGTGAAGAGGCAGTGTTTCGTCTCTCCCACCCGTGACACAAAATTGTACACTTGTAACTATAAATCTGTGAAAGTATTTTAGTTATGTTTAGTTTCATATTTCATTGCATAGAATGGGCCTTCCCAATGGCGCAGTGGTTGCATAGTCGGCTTGTAATCGAGGGGTCACGGGTTCGATACCGGTGGAGACACATAGTGGTTCGGATCCCACTTTAGACTGTAGGTCCAGTCTCGATTAGAATTACTGTGAACAAAGTGGACTTAAAACACCAACTCAATAAATCAATCAAGTCAATCAATACATAGAAACTGGAAGAAAAATGTAGCTTAACTATTAGTAGAATAGTTACTTTAATATAAAAAATGTAGTTCGCGTGTCCCACCAGTGATAATGGAATGCCCCATATATATATTTACATATCGATAGATAGAAAAGTTGTTGGATATGTTTGAAAATGGGCACCTTGATAGATACTGAACATAACCAATTTTGTAATTCAATATAATGAGTAGGGAGCGGAAGTTGATGACCTAAAAGGGGTGTGAGGGGTACCTTCCACGTAGGCGCCCAAAAGTCAACCTCACTTCCACGTAGTACACCCTGGACTGAAGACTAACGAGGCTCTGGCGACTGGCACTGTGGCTAGTATAATTTTTTGTGTTGTCCTGTTTTTTGTCCTTGTGTGTGCTGAGTGCCCGTTTACAGCCTCAGCTTTTAACAGAAGTCAGAAGATTTTAAGATTTTTAGTTATGCAACGTTAGAGTTGTTATTTGTAATGATAAGGGGCTGGCCCCCGCATAATGTGAAGGGTGCAAAATAGCCTAAGCCAAATTGATGGCCTAAAAAATATAGGTATATGACCTATAGATTGTTCTAAAAAATTGGAAAAAATGACGTAAAAAATTCAAAAAATGACCATTAAATTTGTTAGTTTCAGGTTAAAAATTGAAACGGAAAGGAAATTAAACAAAATGCAATCTTGCTTTCAAAAAAAAAAAGGGGCACCAAATGATACCACATGCACATTCAATTAAAATATGCAACGAGGATTTCCAATTGAAAGAACCGAATAATTTTAAAACAATTTAATGAAAAAGTCTTATACACTGAATGAATTGGTGTAAAATGCATTAATTTCCCAGTTTGAATGAATTGGTGTAAAATGCATTAATTTCCCAGTTTGCACCTGACGGACACCTGGTGGTTTCCCCCGACACAACAAAGACTGTCACCAGTTCAGCATTTCTTTTGCTCGTAAATTGCAATCCTGGGATTATAGGCCTATGTTCACCTTGGTGAAAAGACTCAAGTATATTACCAAAGTGACAAAATATGAAACAATACATCGAATATTGAGAAAAATGCCGAAAATCGGGGGAAATAAACCTAAAACCTGAAAATTGGAAAGAAAAATGCAAAAGAATGCACTTTAAAATGACCTTTTTTGGGTTCTAGACGAAGTGTAATATTGTGTATATTTAATGGCCATCGTGTCCGAGATGTCGGAAAAAAGATGACATTTCATCAACTTCCGCTCCCTAATAATGAGCATCGTACAATACAAGTGGCACATCCGAAATGAAAAGATACACAAATTTAGAAACTTTTATTAGTGGCCCGTAGTTCTTGGGTTTTAACCTTCAACATCTGCTTATTGCTCTTTGTTAATAAATGCGAAATATATAAATTAATTGTTTATTAATCGTAATAATGTTTAAATTGTGATCATAATGAACAAAAATTTCTCATTTCGTAATTCTAAACAAATGGGGCATATTTCGTGGTAGTTACTGAAATAAGAAAAATGGTGCTGTTGAAACAATTATTTGTTTGTTGCCTTAGCTACTTCATTCCTATGTTACGTTATTCATGTTACAGAGACCACCTTCGAACTGCAGTCGTCTTCGAACAACTTTGACCTGCTCCGTAGGCCGAACTAATTTTCAAATCTTGCCCATGTGGAGGGTTGAAGGGTTAATATGGAGGCCGGCTCACGGAATGGGGTGTGACGGGTGTTGACTAATGGATGCGGCCAAATGGAAGATGGGGTTTCGGGATGAGGTGAATTAACCATGGATGTCTGAGGCTTTCACTGTCTCGCTTTTGGAAACGGACGAGAGTCTGTGTCCTCCCCCACCTCTCTCTGTCCCTGCTCTTACGGACCGTGTGACAGGATTCAAGAATGAAGCAGAGACGGAATAACAAACGGGAAGTAGTAGATTGTTCCCTGCTAAGGAAGGAATTTCCTCCCTCTCGAAGTAGTGACAAGCAAATCCGGAAAGTTTTTTGACAAGACTCGTGGAGTGCACGGAAATAAGGCATTAGGTAATGGAGACCTCCAAATCCACTTCCTTTGGTTGTATTGAGAAACAAATCTGTGTGCGAGAGAAAGAGAATGTGGGTGGGGGGAGGGAATATAGAGAGAGATACGGAGAAAAAGAGAAATTGAAAGAGAGAATGAGAGAGATAGAGAATAAAACTAGGGCTCAGCCGATGCAGCTTGAACCGACCATATCAATTCCCACGGATATTGATACTTGAAACTTGTAATAATTAAAAACGTTTTTCAAAATATTGATCAATATTTGTGTAAGTATTCTTCCCCGATTATGTGCATCAACTTACCAAGTAGCTTACTTTAAAATATTCAAGAATTACAACAGAATATTAAAATAGATGTTACGTAATCACAAAATCAATTTTTCATGAAAAATCGGTGCAAAATAAAGTTTGAATTTTGCACAATTTCCAGGATAATTAGGCCCGCGAAAGTGTAGCGCGGCATTTTTGCGGACTCTGTAAGAAACCAAAATGACGGAAAAGTATAGGCTGGTATCGGTGAATTCGATAACGATACATCGGTATCGACTCAGTCCTGTATATAAAACCATTAGGCAGCTTTCAAGCTTAAGTGAGAAGCGACACATATCCTTTGGAAACGAACCTTCAGAAAGATATCAAAACTTTCGTACCGGAATGACACGACGTGTACGTGTATCTTGTCGCTTGCGTGTTGCTCGAACTAGGTCGTTTTCTCAATATCGTGCAGTGTGTTGCCTCAACCTGTTGCGAATGCGCAGTGCATCTTTTATTTTTACAGATTGCGAGATTGGAGTAATCAGTGTCTCTTCCGCTTGCCACTTCGGTGCGAAATTCTCACGTCGTATGCCACTTGTCGCCTTGGATCCAGAATAACGCTTAAGAGGGACGAATTTCAGTCCGGCATTTCATGGAGCAGAGAATATACAATTAATATGTAAAGTTATCCCTGTGCATTTCACTGCCCCGTGAAGGTGCATAGTGGGTGTGGAGGTAGAGCCTCGATCTCGGCCATATCAAGGGGAATTCATTCATTAGAGGCCGGGTAAGCTCGAGACCCGCTTTGTGCAGGCACATTGTATGAGAAATTCCCACCTCAGATCAGTTATCCAAAGAATGGTTTGGTTTGGTTTGAGTTGATAAGTCCACTTTGTGCACAGTAAGGCTATTCGGGATTGCACCTACAGTTTAAAGTGGAATCCGAACCACTATGTGCCTCCACCGGGTATCGAACCCGGGGCCCCTTGATTACAAGGCGACGACGCTACCACTGCGCCATCGGGGAGGCCGTTATCCCAGGAATGAAATGTAGACATGGTAGTCAGACGCGCACTTTGCCCTTATTGCAATGGCATATTTCTCATAGACGTCTGTTTGGTTGATCAGATAACGCTAAGCTGCTCGTCAAGTCAACCTTGCAGCAGGTTTTCGCATATGTAGTTCCAAACGTGCGCGCAAGAACATAGTTCCACTGAGACGGGTTCTATTCCGACACAACTGCATACTTGCAAGAAAACAGTTATTTAATTTGTAATATACAGACAAAATAGTACATCCATTAGCAGGTATGGACTTAATTGGTTGCAATCACTGTGCAGACGAACTTAGAACCGTAGATTCGCCAACTGCAATGTGTAGTGCGTTGAAGAGACACTGAAACTTTAGAGAGAGTCGAGCGAGACTGAATGCGTTGCAGAACGCGTGCAATCGGCGATACCAGTGTTGCACATCCCACTATTTTAACCCTATGTTTATTGTAGAGCGGCGAGAATGGCTGAATCTACTGTTCAGCGCGCGGTTTTACCCGAATGTTATTTTGGACTTCGTCCGAAGGGAAATTTTCTTCAAAGACAAGCAAGTTGTTTTGAATGCATAATCCTCCTTGCGGATACATTCCACTTGACATGCATGCGGGTTTTGATGTATTGTGCGGTTGGCAATACTGTGGATTTTCTCAGTGTCTGCGATGTAAGCAGTTCGGCGGTTGAGGAAAGACTGGCACGGAAGATTCTGAGCTCAGTTCTCGCGCGGATTGATACATACAACCTGCTGCAAGGTTGACTTGACGAGCAGCTTAGAAATATCTGAATCAGCTCCCTCAACTGCATTCTCTTCCATCAGAACCCTGGTGATAAACTGAGCATGGGAAAGAGGGAGTAGGGGAACAGGTAGCATAACGCCCGCATTAGACGAAAGCACTTTCCTCAGCATTTTTCTTAACATTTACGCCATGACCAAAATGCTACTGTGTAATGTGAAAAATCTTATGGCATTTCAGATGCCATGGCATATTTCATGGCATTTTGCAAGGATAGAACCCGTCCCATTTTGATTTGATTTGATTTGATTTGATTTATTTCGCTTCATGTGCCACTTTTGGCTAATTTGCGAAGATGGGGGTGAATGATGATTGATGAAATTGATTAATAGACATCACAAACGTCCATACCCAAGCTAGGATTCGAACCCGGGACTCCTGGCGTCGCAGCGCGATGTGTTAACCACTCCGCCCGTCCTATTTCCAGTAGCATTTTTTGTAGCATAACCAATCCATTTTAAAACACGATAACTATTCAACCAAGAGGAATAAGGTTTTCTTAAATGGTTTTAGGTACAAATCAATGGCGCTACTTAAATACAGTATATGCTTTATATCGTTTACTAAACACGTATGGAAGAATATTTTAGTTGTTTCAATTGTAATCAATGTGAACTCACTATGGTGTAACTCGACGTGCCTTTCGCCAGCCACTGTGGTGGAGTGGTTAGCATATCGCGCTACGACGCCAGGGGTTCCGGGTTCGAATCCTGGCCTGGGCATGGATATTTGTGAGTGTCCATTCATCAATTTCATGATATCCATCACTCATCCCCATCTTCGCAAATTAGCCAAATGTGGAAGAAAAAGCGAAGTAAAATAAAGCAAATCAAATCAAATCGACGTGCCTTTCGTGCTGTATATATTATACATTCTAATCGCAAAAGCTCACCGAAATTTACATGAAATGCTTTCCTTGTAAAATACTATCTGCTATATCTGCTATAAGATTTTTGGAAGCATTTACGTAGCATTTATGCCAGCAGAAATGTTAAAGGAAATGCTTTCGTCTAGAGCCGGTCTAAGAGAGGATAGAAAATAAATGAGAGAGACGGAAGAGAAGTGGCAAGGAGAGTGGAGAGAGAGCGAGATAAAGGAACAAATAGGGGGAAGGAGAGGGGAAGAGAAAAACAGGACATTTCTGCCGTAATGATGTGCTTAAGGTTTTTATGAGCACATTATTGTTGGCCGACTGTGCCAAAGGAGAATTGATTGATTGGTTTATTTTACTTCGCTTTTCTGCCACTTTTGTCTAATCGTGAAGATGAGGATGGGTAATGATATGGTTAAATTGATGAGGGCTCACTCACAATTAACACACACGCCTAGTCCGGGACCCTGGCGTCGTAGCGCGCTGTGCTAACCATTCTGCCACGGAGGCCAGCGTGCCAAAGGAGAAAACGCAGTATTGAAAGGAATTAAATTTTCGTTATTTAGCGCCATTTTTCTGGCACTTTTGGCTAATCGCGAAGATGAGAATAAGTGATGATATGATGAAATTGATGAAGGCACACTCACAAAGGACACCACGGCTGGGATTCGAACCCGCGACCCCTAGCGTCTTAGCACGCTGTGAGCTGCCACTGGGGTCTGTTCTTTCTTTTCAAGAGCAGATAGAAATAATTATCGATGAGTCAGTTGTTGCACGTACCCGTGCAACTCATCGTAAGATAAGTCACTTCTTCGACCAAAAGCGTCTGTTTTCCACTCGAAGAAGGAAGAAGTGCGTGACATTTTGAAACACTCTGACGTAACAAACGCCCACGAACGGAAGTTCAGATACCGTATCTCTTATTTATAACGCAAGACGCGTTTCCAAACACTTAAAGAAAAAAATAACCTACGACTCTTATCTTAAATAGGATATAGTTTCCGACAGTTTTAACAATCAAGGTAATGTTTTCTTCCCTTCTTTTGTTATTTCTTATCTCATGTCAAATATGTGGAGCATGATGGAGGCAATCAACCCGAAAAAAATCTCTAGATACATAAACGTGAAGACGAAGAAACCGCCGAGTAGCTAAAAAAGGAATTCTTCTGGTCATATTGCCGGACCCTGTGGCCGAGTGGTTAGCACATAGCGCTGCGACGCCAAGGGTCCCGGGTTCAAATCCCGCTCGGGCTTGGTTGTTTGTGAATGTCCATTCATCATTTCATCACTCATCCCAAAATCTTCGCAAATTAGCCAAGAGGCACAAAACGCGAAGTAAAATAAACTAAATCAATCTTCTGGTCATATTCTACCGGCTATGAAATACATAACTGGTTGTTGGCGTTTCGAATGTGTTAGATGCCATTCTAATCAGAATATGTCGGAAAACAGCAATCCGCATACCCTCAAGCATCAAGGCTTTGCATGTGCAGGGGCGGCTTAAGGGCCATGGGGGGCACAGGCCGCCCCCCTTGATTGGCACCAAAATCTTATTTCTGAATACACAAGTGTGTATATTTGTTTGTCTTGAGTTTATTTTTAAGTGTACTTTATACACAGAGAAACTGGTCCTAAAGTTTAAAGTGGGATCCGAACCAATATGCGCCTCCTCCGGGGGTGTGGTTATTTATATTAATAAAAGTTGGATTTATTGTTAACGAGAATTAATTGAAGTTGCTGCTGCATAACATAATAAGCATATTGCAAAAGCATGTAGCAATTTAAGGTAAGAGATTACTGTTATTTTGATGACATTACGGAGGTATTAAATAAACCCATACCTACATCAAACATGTTCTTCAACAGTAACAGTCGAAGTATTTTAAAAGTAAGGCTATTATTTATCGTCATTAAAACTGTAAATATGCAACATGGTCCTCTTTTTTATTGGAGGAAGGTGGAAAGTAGGAAGACGAGAAAAGAAAGATGGAGGGGAAGGAGGATAGGGTGGAAAGTAGGGGTGCGCCAAAAATTCACCTCGCCCATGCGAAAATTTTATCTTTAGCCCTCCATGTGCATATGAGGCGTTGCGGATACGAAGGGCGAACTCAACAAACGAACATTTTGAGAAAAATGTGTTTCACGTTGTGAGGCACAGGGCAAACTTAACAAAAAAGTTTGGAAATCACACTGGAAAACTTTCCGATATGATGGTATGACCTATTTGTTGAGTTAGCCTGCGTCTCGCAACTTGAAACGCATTTTAATCAAAATGTTCATTTGTTGAGTTCGCCCTTCGTATCCGCAATGCCTCATATGTTACACTGAATTTCTGCTTAAATTTTCTCAAGTGTCATATTTCCATAAATTATTGGTAAAGGTAAACGCAACGAAGGACAAATGAATGCAACCTTTCACTTTATATACATACAGCATCTAAAATTCCACTTTCTCCCTAGTATCGCCTCGCTGCTTGTTAATTTTAGCTGGAAGAACATACTCTTACTTGGTGCAAATATGCGAATGAAAGGAACAGTGCAAAAATTCAAGGCCTCCATTATCCTAACGGGCGCCAAGAATTTCCGCAGTCCGGCCAAATCTCCCTACAGTCAACGCAACGTATTTTCGGAAGCGCCGAGTCAACACTTTCTTCCCCGTGACGTGGCACCGGGTGTCCATTAGCCTTGTCATCTTTCCATGTTGTTTCAGTAAATATGCTTAGCAGCAGAGAAGCAGGAGCTTAATTTCTTTTTTTCTTCGTGGAAAACGTAGGATGCAAGTGACTTCCTTAGTTGCCCTTCATAACGGCATGAAATACAATCAGAATCGAACGCTATGTCTCATGGTTTCAAAGGTTGTAAGCAGGGGCGGTGCCAGGGGGTTGCACAGCACCTCTATATGATTAATCCTGGCGCCGCCGCTAGTTGTTAACAAGTGATATCAGGTTCCTGTACAGGTGATTGTATTCCACTTTAAACAATTTAGGCAAATTAGTGCTGAAATAACATTCACTTATGTATATCAACTGTAAGTGCTCATTTCATAAAATACCATTTTAACTAGAATACTGTAGACAGGACACGGGTTTATATATAACTACCAAAAAGTGTTCGATATGTAAATATATATTTACTTCTCACTGAATTTTGACACTAGCGAATTTGCATAGTTTCATACAAAATGATATTTTCACTACATTATATCGTTCTATAATTAAACGAATAGTGTATGCATATTAACAATTTTGATTGACATATTTGAGTACTTTCTTCAGAATATGATTTCAATAATTTTGGATATTTTTAAGCAATTGTTGTTATCTGAGTGTCCTGGAGTGTCCGAGTTGCTCCTCCCTAGGACCGGCTCTGTGAAATATTTTATTTAAATTTACTAAATCAATTATAGGCTACCATATATATTTGCAAATTAATTTTGTTCTGTGTGATGCTATACAGGGACTGGGTCACAAGAACGATTTAACTGCTTCAAATACTATTATATAGAAAATATCTCAATTAGACCCTGAACATAAGGTGGATCAAATTTGGTCTCAGGAAGTACAATAGTATATCCCAGTACCAATATGCAGTTTGATCTTTCTGTCTGTCCAGCCGTATCAAGTTCTCACTTCCTATGAACATCTGGGTCATTCCAACGTTAAGTGTGTTAAACACAAAATTTAAGGTTCTAGGCATGAGATTGGATTAAAATATTCATAATGAACTAATTTCATAGAATTATGAAGTACTTCATGATGTCGGCTAACAAATAAAAAAAAAAACTTGAGCATAATGGCATGGGCTGAATGCATGAAAATCATTAACAAAAGTGTGTTACGTGTCTGACGCTTTAAAAATGTATCAAATTCTATCTTGATTTGTGTGTGAAGCATATAGGCTGGAGATGTTAGTAACTTTCATTGGTGAAATGTGTAAATTATATGCATTCACAAACATCTAAACCATAGATCATAAGCTTAAACGCAAACGTAAAAATTATTGTCGCATTTCTCATGTATAATATTTACGCAAAATTTCACGATAACATTTTTATTCACTTATTCTTTTCTTGAATAAAAAGCACGTTGCCTTGAATTTTTCTATTTCCCTTGACTTTCCACTCCCGATTTTAATAAGCTAACAATAAAGCACCTCCAACTGCCAAGAGGCAAGTGTGAGGCATTTAAATGCTTGCGTTGTTTCCTTCCTTCCTATAGCAGGCCCATATCAAGGATTTTTTTTTTTTTTTTTTTTTTTTTTGCGGGGGGAGAAGATTCGAAAATGTGGAACAAAGGGATGATCCGAAATGCTGTTCGATTGATTGAGTTAGGTTATTATACGTTGATTTTCTGATACATTTGGCTAATCGCGATGATGAGGATGATGAAATTGATAAACGAACACTCACAAACAACACCCATGCCCGGGCGGGACCCATGTCATCGTTACGCGCTGTGCTAATAACTTCGTCACGGTCATCAGCGAAATGCTGTTGGGAGTCCACAAATTAGCAATGTTTTCATTTTATAAAAAATTTTCTTGCACCAGCAGCATTGAACAGCCATGATGATTCTATGGTTAGAAAATAACATATTTATAAATTAAATGATATGTATTAGCAACGATTATTAAAATAAAGAATATGTGTAAATGTGAATGAACCCTCCCAAAAACGAAACATTTTTGCGACACGACTGCATTTAGAAAAAAGTCGGGACAGGGATTAAAAAGAATGGACTGTCCCGACTAAATCGGGATGTTTTGCATCAACAAAAATTACTCAATGTTGCAGACTGCAGACTTCTGGAGCCTGCGTCTCTCACCAAACACCCAATTCATATAGGCAAGGACGAAATTAAAATTCTTGCACAATCTGAAAAATCGTCAATGTTATTTTCGTAGATTTTTATACCTTCACATTATAATATTTCATAGTTCGAGGAGGGGCATGGCCCCCATTGTGTCCGCTGGACATGAGCCTGTCCTACAGCTTCAGATTCCAGCTCCCGGAAAACAGAGAAATATATTTTTAGGGTGAATGAAATTATTAAACAATTATTAAACATGACTTTCGTCATTAATTTATTATCATTATTTATATAAAAAAAATGCTGACGTATCCATGAAGATTTTGTATCGATTTCAAATTTAAAGAATGGATGGGGCCTCGCGATATGTTGCTACGCCACTGGCTGCAAGAGGGACAACTTAATAAGGCACTAAGTGCACAGAAACGAATTATTGAGAAGAGAAAATGTTTTTTTAAAAATAAATAAGCATGTTACAAGAAACTAAGGAAATCTTCAAGTGTTTGGAATCTGATTTGTCTGAACAGCTACATAATTTATCTGCAAAATCTTGTGAATTCCTCCACAGTGTAATGTTTAATTCGCAATTGAACTATATAAAATTAACTGTCTTGTGCCAACCTCCGTGGCGGAGTGGTTATCACAGTGTGTAATACGCCAGGGGTCTCGGATTAGCGTTCGTCAATTTCATCATATCATCACTTATCCTCATCGTCGCGATTAGCCAAAAGTGGAAGAAAAGCTACTCTAAATAACAAAAATCGAATCAAGCGTCTTTGAATCGTGTTTTCTGATTTTAGATAGTAAGCAGTATTCCAGCAGAAAAATCATATTTGTGATTTCTTCCTAAAGTAGCTTTTCTACCTCTTGGGTCGATCATGACGATGAGGGTGAATGATGAACAGATGAGATGGATGATGGAACAAACACGATGATGCCCATGCCTTGGATAAGGACGCAGTGTATTCAAGTTTCTTACGCTATGATTATTCTGGGTATACATTCTGTTAATGACAAAAGACCCTTCATCCTGCATTGACATGAACTGAAAGGTTTTGTTCGGAGATAACCAAACGCCCTCCTGATGACCGCGTGTAAAAAACTTTGAGGGAAACCGGATATATTCCAGAAAGGTTAATCTCCTTGTGGGAATTAATGGTAAGCTGTTGACCTTCATCCTCAAAAATCAATGAAGTTGTCCGGACTCGGTCTTGACTTTCTGGCAATACGAATTCGATATCTTCGTTCGGGGATTTACCAATTCTAAGGTTTATGGAATGAAAATGGGTGATTTCCAAGACCATAGAAGTAGAATTCTGTTTACTGTAACCAAGGCCCGTAGCCAGGCAGGGACCAGGTGGGCTGAGCCCCCCTTGGAACTGGAGTCAGCCCCCTGGCACTGCCATCAGCCCCCTTTGACACCAGGTAAAAGTATTTTGTGTAATTTGTTTGCAAGAGTGAAAATGTACAGTTCACAACTTTAAGGATAAATGCACAGAACATGAGCAGCAGCTATTCGTTCATCTTGTTTATGATCTGAAGTCTAAGTAACTGCAAGTATTTAGAAGATTATCTAGACTTTCATAGGGGGGCTTCTTTATCTGTACCTCCACTGTCCCTGTTGCGACCTCCCGTTTAGACAGAAATCTGTGACTTTGATATCATCATGCAAATTCCCTTCGCATCTTGATTATCAATGTGGATTTAAACGTAACAGATCAACAACAGATCAGTTTTTTCACAGACACTTGAGAAAAGTGGGAATAGCTAAAATCAAAACGTCCATCAGTTTTTCATTGATTTTGAAAAAGCATATGATTCAGTCAAAAGAGATAAATTATATAATATATTAGTTGAGTTTGGAATACCTAAGAAGCTTGTTAATATGATAAAAGTATGCACCAGTGAAACAAAGTAAAATTCGTGTGGGTATTAATGTGTCTGACAAATTTACAATTCATGATGGGTTAAAACAAGGAGATGCATTATCTCCATTGCTCTTTAATTTTGCCTTAGAATATGCTGTTAGGAAGGTAAAAGAAAGTAACGAAGGACTAGAATTAAATGGTGTGACTCAGCTGTTAGCATATGAAGATGATGTAGACTTACTTGGGATGATGTAAATACAATTAAGAATAATGCTAAAATATTTTTCAGAGCAGCTAAAGAGATAAATTTGGAAGTTAGCAAAGAGAAAACTAAATATATGCTTACAGGCCGAAACCAAGTGTTAGGTAATAATCAAAATCTAATTATTGATAACAACTCGTTTGAACCAGTTTCCAAATTCAAATACTTAGGAGTAATATTAACAAATTAAAATGATATTAAAAGGAAATAAAAAGCAGGCTAAATTCAGGAAATGTATGTTACTTTTCTCTTCATAAACTTTTGTCTTCTCGTTTAATATCTAAGAAACTAAAAGTTAAAATGTACAAAACAGTAATTTTGCCTGTAATATTATATGGGTGTGAAACTTGGTCCCTTATATTGAAAGAGGAACGTAAATTTAGAGTATTTGAAAAGAAGATCCTTAGGAAAATATTTGGCCTAAAAGTGATGAGGAGACAGGTGAGTGGAGATGGTTACATAATTTAGAAGTACATAATTTGTATTCATGTCCAGATATTATTAGAATGATTAAATCAAGAAGACTTAGGTGGGCAGGACATGTGGCACGAATGGGAGAGGAAAGAAGAGTTTACAGAATTCTTGTTGGGAAACCTGATGGTAAGAGACCAGTAGGAAGACCAAGACGAAGATGGACGGACAACGTTGAGATGGACCTAAAGGAAATCGGTAGGGATGGGAAAGATTATATAGATCTTGCTCAGAATAGGGACGAATAAAAGGCCTGTGTTGCTGCAGCCAAGAACCTTCGGGTTTAAGAAGGCTAGAGAGTTAGTTAGCTAGTTATCAGCATCAAAGGTCAACAGATCACACATTTTGTGAACTAAGGGGAATTTCATTGCTACGGCCAGGGGTTGAATGTACTGTACGCACTGTGATTGAATATTGTGCATTTTGTTCTGTATGATATAAATATCTGTCATCTAAAGTAGTATGGAGTGCGTAAGGGATAATTTCAGTATCAGTCAATTAACACCTCAAGAGATGTTTTAAAAGATGTAGAAACATGTAGTATTTCTATGATATTTATAAATTTTATATAACTTCATGACCACCCTCCGACACACACACACACACATAATTTACCTTCATTCAATACTGTTAAATTTTTTAAAAATGGGCTTGGTTTACAAAGCCCCCCTGATAACCCGTGAGCCCCCCCCCCCCCCCCTGGAGATCAATTCTAGCTACGGGCCTGCTGTAACCTCTAACAATTCATTCATATTCTTTTACCTTGTGCTGCCATCTGAGTTTCTTTTCAGAAAACTTATTTCTCTCCATCTCGTTTGTTACAACTCTTTTTTTAAACAAATAGCCAGACACGCCTATGTAATCAAAATTTAGGATTTTGGCGCTACCCATGGAGGACCCTCTGGTTTGGCGACCCGGACGGTTACCCAGGGCGCTCGGCCGTTAAGCCACCCCTGTTCCTATTAGTATATAACCGCTTTATGGAGGGACGGGATACACAATAACATATTTTAAATATTTAGAACTTTCTACTCTCAAAAATGGCAAAGGGGGGCATTTTAAGGTGAGTCTTCATTTATCATTCTGGTTTCTCCCGAGTTCTTGGCTACTTTTATTTCCTCTCAAAGTTTTGGAGGGGGCTGTAGCGCCATCAGCCCCTCCTCTGCATACGCCAGTGGCCTATTGTGACCAAATAATAATTACGCCATCCGGATGGAAGAGAAGCTGCAATCGGGACAGCTGGAGGCAACCACTTTATACGTTTCTATTCTTCAGCTTCCTCTTAATAATTGCTTCGTTCGCTCAAACTGCTTCGCTGTATGCGGGATTGAGCAGTTTGGCGTTAGCGGCGCTCAAACGACCCAATTTCTCAGGATCTCACTTATCGCACAATACTCTAGCAATGCGGAATGCCCTTTTGATGTTAGGTTAGGTTTGTAGGTTTAAATCTCTTAGCATAAAATACACTCCAAATGTACTGTATTATTTGTGTTAAGAGAACTTAACCTAACAAGCCTAACCTAACAACGAAGGAATTTAGCCTAACAATGGTTCTGTCCGAAAGGTACAGTCACCAGCAAAAGAATTGGGACACTTAGATCCTGTTAGGTGTGTTGCCTAACTCTAAGACGGCTAATAATATCCACTTATCGCCGTAGAATTAGGCAACACACAGCGCCTTGCAGGGAAGCCAGTATTTCAGAATCTAAGTGTCCCATTTGTATTGCCGGTGACTGTACAAAAAGCAGTTTTGAAGTATGGTATTGTCGGAAGTGACGTCACCTAGTGCAGTTCGAAACCTCCAAGTAAACGAGCAATCGAGCCCATTTCGCGCTGCACGCGAGATTGTAGTATTCTGTACTAGACTTCTGCACTAGTTCTTCATTTGTTTGAAATCGTGGAAGTCGAAAGTCAGTCAGATGTTGGTTGTAGTTCTTCTGATGTGTGGAAATATATATGTATAAGAACTTTTTAAAATTCTATGTGATTTCTATGGTGAAAAACAAGTGTCGTATTTAGAGGGGGGGGTTAGGGTTCAACCCCCCCCTCCAAACTTCTGGCATGTTGGATTAGTGGAAATTCAGAAACCAAAATTTGTTACGCATTTTCAAAAAAATATTCGAAGCTTCACAAAAATACATCAGGGAGACAATCTAGGACGATAGAGATAGAATTTTCAAAAATTTGGAATTCCTGAAACTTGAGCGAAACAGGAATCGCAGCCCACCCTCGAACCTTCCATTTTCACTACTGGTGTCCTCTTTACAGTATTGTTCCTGGGTCAGACTGACAATTCCTTTTCCAACTGTTAAATTCTCTGTTCACGAACGTTTTAAATCCTTACTGATATGATTTCAAACTTAGGATCTTCAACTTCGTAGCGCGTTATGTTCACTATGCTTCACCCAGTGGTCGATCTAGTACATACAATTAACCAACATGCGGTCTTGTAAAACACATACTTGTATAGTGCATAGTGGTTGTATATAATGCTGTTTGGTAAGTATAGGAACAATTATAAGCGTCGAGAAGTGGGACTGAATCAGTTCGTAGACCCCCTCCCCTTTCCCTGGAATTGTCATCGTTTATTGCAAGTTGCAAGATAGCAGAACGTTTGTTATCAGGGTTGCTACTCAACTGAATTTCCATTCCTAGAATTATGCGTGAATTATTGGCTCCAGTTATTATGCGTGAATTCTGCTTGAATTTTTCTCCGTAGACATGAAAAAGTGCAACTTTTATTAATTCAAATCCCTTTGAATTTATACATATTAATTAATGTCTTGAGGCAAGTTTTTCACAGATTAGCATTTATTTTTCTCGAGGAAGGATAAAAGAAAGCTGTGTAGAAAATAAAATAGAATTCTCTCAATTCGTTTCGTTTGTTAGTCTCCTGTGCAGGACATTATCTATCTGACATGCGGAAGATTGTTCCAAGATAAAATGCCTTGAAGTTGATTTGTTAAATTGGAAATTCTCATACAATTAACAATTTCTCGTAGATTACTATACCCCGCGACAGGTTAAGTTTGCAGCAGGTTTTATGTATTAATCCGCGCGAGAACGGCGCTCAGCATCTCCCGTGCGAGTCTTGCCTCGACCGCCGAGCTGTTCATATCACAGACATTGAGAAAATCGGCAATATTGCAGCGGAACTATATTCTGAGCGCACGTTTGGGTCTACATGGGCGAAAAGTTGCTGCAAACTTAACTTGTCGCGGGGTACATCCCGTAACATTTGTGACTTGTGCCTGTAGATGTATTTCTAGTCTTGAGTATGTGAAATGGCAAATATAAACTTCTCATTTGATACATTGGAATCGCACAGACCCTTTACGTTGTTCATATATTTGTGTGTGTATGTGTGTGAGTGGTGAGAGGCGATAGTACGCAAATGTTGAAATAGAGAAAACATCTGCTTGTACCGTTGAATTTTTGGGAGGTTCGCCTTGAAAACTGGGAATTATACTTGAATATTATGATGGCCCTAGAGTGGTCACCCTCGTTATTTTTATTGTTAATAACAGAAATAAAGTTCATCTAAGCTCCGCGACAGGTTAAGTTTGTAGCAACTTTTCACATATATAGACCCAAACGTACGAGCAGAATATAGTTCCGCTGCAATACTGCCGATTCTCTCACTGTCTGCGACGTGAATAACTCGGCGGTTGAGGCAAGACTGACACGGGAGAAGCTGAGCGCCGTTTTCGCGTGTATTAATACATAAAACCTGCTGCAAACTTAACCTGTCGCGGGGCTTAGTTAGTATTCGAACCGAATAATCAAAGAAAAATTGCGTTAGATCGAAAAATTGAGGCTACAGTACAGGCACCAGGTTATGTTTTTTTTCTTTTTTAATATTCTACTATTTAATCAAGAACACAGTTTTCAAAATTCCAAAAATTAAGTTGTATGTGACAGGTGAAACAACATTAACTTTATGACTAAAATTTCCCTCTTAGAGTGCATCACACATAAATTTGCCGTTGCGTAGAAACGAATTTTCGTTTCGTCTCCCTCTCTCTTAGCATCACGTGTTCTACCCTGCTCGAAAACCTTCGCTATTGTTGCCATATTGTCATTCCATTCCTGGACACACTCGCGCAAACATCATTGAAAACAATTGAAGAGCGCTCCAGCTCGCGGTTCCCACCGTTCGGCAGGGACGGTAATGTGGCAATATAGCACGGCGTAGTGGTTGCTTCTTTTATGCAGTGCATGTTCATTGGATAGCTAGTAACTAGTGTTGCCAACTGTAATAATGGAGGACTATTTCTGTCACGGAAGGGGAAAGCCAGGTAAAGTGGCGGTGAGTTTTGTTGGATTGGTAAAAAGGTAAAAAAAAGGTAAAGTATTCCCCTGTGCGTAGCACCACGCCATGAAGGCGTATAGGGGGTGTGGGGGTAACGCCCCACACTTTCTTGATCCGGTCGTGAGTGGGGGTGATGTGATCAGCATCACGCCCCTGACCGCCTTTACCCCCCAGGGTTTCCCCCAGGTACCCATGTTATTCGACGCTGGGTGGGCGCCGGAGCCGCTTCCATCGTTAGAAAAGTTCCCGGATTTGAACCGGCCGGGGATCGAACCCGGGACCTTAGCATGGTAGTCAGACGCGTTACCGACTGAGCCACTGGAAGCACCATATTTTTATTTTATACTAAGTATTTGACCGGTTTGACGTTGTGTGCGTGTATTGCGTGTGTGTATGTAAAAGTGTGTGTTTGCTAATGAACGTTAAATTCCATAATGCCTCCAGTTCTGTCGAAGTTGAAATCAAAAACCTTGCATAGCTCGGGAAATTCTAAGCAACGTGCACGAGTTCATGAAGGAGGAAGCCAGTCATGGTGTTAGCATCCCAATAAAGCATTTTGGCAAGAGAGCAGCAACAAATTGTTCATATTTCATAATTTTGGAATTATTCAAAATAAATAAATTATGTGGCTCCAACATCATTTCAACTCTGGCTCCGGCACGTGTTCTTGTAGAAATTCCATAGAGGAGGCTGTCATTTTTGCTGCTTAATGCGATACATATTGTTTTCTGTGTTAAAATTGCCATGCTTTGATGGGTGACCAAGTTCATAGCAGGGCCGGCGGAAGGGGAGGGCGAAACGTGCCATCGCCCAGAGCGGCAAAATTTGAAGAGAAGAAAAAAATAAGCCTATTGAAAACTGTGATCGAGCGAGATATTCTTTTGCGCTGAATAGTATTGAAATAGCATAAGAAGTCTCATTATTTATTTTATATTTTGATGTTTTAGTTAGGAATATATTGATTTTCAATTTTCCGTTGCTGCGTAATGACCGTGGGGGGGGGGGTCGAAATAGAGCGGCATCTGCCGCCACCTCCCAGGGAGGCAAAATGACTAGCGCCAGACCTGGTTCATAACAAAAGAAAAAGCCGCGCAGCTTATCGTCTAGTGGCAGTATATGTACTTGTTATTGTTGTGGAAGCCGGCATCCTTTGTAAATGTACAACAAAGGCAACCGACTGTCGCCGATCTCAGAGAGGAAATAATAATACTGCTTGAGGAGGACTGTTATGGTGCAATTGTAGCGGTTTAACACGTCGGCATGTTATTATCTGCCGTTGCAGTTCCATACCAGTGTATACGGGTTTTGGGAGTGAAAAGTTAGAACGCCGACAGTGCATTAATGCAATGAAAAATAATATATATATATTTTTCTATTTTGTTTGAAATCACTCAAATAAGGAATCGTATGAAGAAGTCTTCTTTGCAGCATTTTTGGTAATTTTACTTATGTGTTAGTTCATATTTTGCGATTTTTTAGTCCATATGTATGTAGCTACATACAAAGCCACTTGTTAGTACATATTAATCCTAGTCCTGGTATAATGCATGACGTTTAAAACTCAACGTTAGATAGACCTGAATTCTCTAATTTTATTGTTATACGTAACAGCTGTGCATCGGCGCACTGCAGCGATTTTTCTATCTGCTCCATTAGCAACACTGCTTCTTTAGTTGTTTCGCGCATCGCACGGCAGAAATATCTGCGCTGGACTTTAACTCTTAAAGCTTTTTCTTGAAGGTATCTAAAATTTAATAACAAAATATAATAACGGTGCATTTCTTTCAGTACACACTGCATGAAACGTAAAAAAAAAAAGAAAGAGAAGCAGTTGTGCATATTCACTCATCTGATGGATTGAATAGAAAAATATTCTCAAGGATATAATAACAGCAATAATAATAATTAGTAATAATAATTATAATAATAATTTTGGAATAAACTGGTTCATTATCATGAAATTTTAAGTATTATTACATGATAATAATTACTGTTATTTTATCTATTATTCACATTTCTGGGAATGCCCATGGGAACACTTATGAGTGCCCCCCCCCCGATTTTTTTTATAGCTACGGCCATGTTTAAAACGTTTCTTAGTTTATCTACCGTATTTCATTTGGCGCTGCAGTCGAAGTTCAATTCGAAGACTTCGAGACAACTGCGAGACCATTTTCGAAATGAGTTCGCCTGCCTCCGTGTCGGAGTGGTTAACACAGCGCGCAGCAACGCCAGGGGCCTGAGCATGGGCGTTTGTGAGAGTATCTTCATCAATTTCATCATATCATCACTCATCCTCATCTTCGCGGTTAGCTAAAAGTGGCAGAAAAGGGAAGTAAAACTAAATCAATCAATCGAAGGGTGTTCGCTTCAAGTACAGTCTTGCACCTTTCGGACACGGCCAATGAAAGCATTCCTCGTCAGAAGGAGAGGTTGCTAGAGTCTTGTGCGATAAGTGAAACCCGGTTTTCTCCTCGACCTCGCTTGACACTGTCACGGAGAGAGAGGCCTGACCGGCGCCGACGGAATAAGCACTTGAAGAGCCGTAGTGGCGTCAGCGCTGGTTCGAAATCCATCGCGAAACGGCAATTAAAAACGCCCAACGCAGGAAGTTGAACAGTTAACGAAGGTGTACTCCCGTTTCTCCTGCGTAATGATGCTTCGTCAAAGGAATGCACTTTACGTGACCTGGCACGGTAAATAGGTGCGGTAAGAGGACGAAAATAGCATGGAAAAAGTGAACGTTCCGGTTCTGATTTTTGAACAGAATAAAACATCGACAGCAGTGTTGTCAACCCACACTACAATTTGCTACCATCAGTTACAACAGAGGAGAAACCAGAGGGTGCCAGGCTGAGTTTTAGCCTGGATGCCGGAACCTACTTAGTTTTCCTTGTGGTTACCAACAAAAGTCATGCTGCATAAATCAACTTACTCATAAATCCCCACACCACATGTTACACTAATTAAATAATCACTTGTCACTTCATGTTCTTCCGAAGGTTCAACTTTAAAAGGGACGATTGACAAAAATATTGTATTTTGAAATAAAGTTAAAATCACACTGACTCACACTATGTATGTGTTCTAAATAATGTTTTCACGTTGTCGGATATCTTTTATGTGTTTTACAGCACACCCAGTGGATATGTATGAAAAAATTATTCTATATTCTCAGATTAACTCGTTCATATTCGGCAGTCTAGAGCCCGCATGCAACCTATTATATTACAATATAGAACTTTTCAAGAAATGAAACTTGACACCGATATTCTTGACGGGTTCATATTGTGATAAATGCTTGTAAATGGAAAGTGACGATTAATATTATTATTTTTGTTGCAGCTATTATTATTTAATAAGATAGGTTGGATTAATTTACTAAATATATATGAACTCATATGCGAAGTTGGATGTTTAAAAGTCATAATTATTATTTAGACATTCACACGGGTCCCCTTCATATTGGGACATCGGGCCTGTTGGGATCTGCTTCCATAATTCATGCTCACCATCTACAATGAGGGCCTGTCATAAGAGCCGTGATAGTCAAATCAGTAACTCATCTGACCGCCACACAGTTACTTGGGTTCGATTCCCGAGCTGGGTGACCTCAAGTGGGCATTTTTTTAGCGGCTCTTGGGTTCAGCCAGCCTCTAACAAATGGATACCTGGGGGGTAAACCTGGATGGTAAAGGCGTGATACTGATCACATCACCTCCATAAATGCCAGGATTGTGAATGATCCACCACCATAAAGCTTCAGGGTATGTTGAAATGTGCAAAGGAAGAGGGGGGGGGTGCTTTATCTTTTGTCTTTACCATATACAATAGATTTCTTTCGCACAGAACGAGTTGTTACGAGTATCTCGAGTTGTTATCTCCGTATCACGAATGGGAGAGGAAAGAAGAGTTTACAGGATTCTTGTTGGGAAACATGATGGTAAGAGACGTGTAGGAAGGCCAAGACGAAGATGGAGGGATAACGTTGAGATGGCCCCAAATAAAATTAGGAAGGATGGAAAAGATTGGATTGATAGGAACAGATGGAAGGCTTGTGTTGCTGCAGGCATAAACCTTCGGGTTTAAAAAGCTAGAGAGTTAGTTAGTTAGTTCCAAGTCTTTCATTGTTCTTCCCAATTACTCGTTAACATGCCGAGTATTGCGTAAACCCTGCTCCACTGAAGACGTATATGCAATCATCTTTACATACAATCTTTATTCGTTTTAGCTGCATATTATGGCCTCAATAGCATGTTACAAAACTTGGTAAGATTCATTTGAGTGGTCGGTGTGAGCTGTTGGTCCATACCTCCTGCTTGCCACGTTACTGTTCAACCTCTTCAAGCCTCAGGGCAATAAAAAGTTGGGCCAATGACACGTACACAACCCGCAAAAAACAAGTGAAGACAACCTGTATATAATTCAGCGGAGAACTGCTCAAAAGAAACAGAGCTATTACAGAGACGACTCCGAAACCAAAAGAAATGACGTCGAAATTCCAATTTGCTCAGCACGTCACGTGACGCTTGGTTAATGAACACGTTAAAATTACACGGGGATATTAAGTGACAGGGAAAAATAAAAGAGTAGGGTGCCACTCTACGGAAGCCCAGGGTGGTGTTTTTCTCATCTGCTCAAGGTCAAGTCGATATTGGCAACTAGATGCTAAAGAAAGCCAAACATTCGCACCTCCATGCCACCGGTTGGGCCTTGCGCAAGCAGGAATTTACTTGAAGTAAGCAGTGGAACTTGTTACACGGTTTTGTAATATTTGCATAACACTGCAATGGAGATATTTTGTCACAGCACGTTGCTATTTGCAAGTTCGCTCTTCAATAAGACCCGGAATATAGATTTGTTTCCTTGAGTTCTTGTTTGAAGTCCACACAAGCCTATGGGACCGGACCTACAGTTTAAGGTTGGATCCAAACCAGAATGTGCCTCCACCGGGTATCGAACCCGGTGATGGTCAAATCCGGATAAAATTGCATCCGGATATAGGGTAATTGAGGACTACAAGTGGTAAACGTTGTAAGTGCCAAAAGCGAAAGTGTTGGGAAATCGCAAAAAAACAGTTTTTCCACATATCTGGCACTTACAACGTTTACGATTTTCACTTACCCTCAACGTGAAACCTCTTTTGATACCTGAAATAATAAATTACGTTTATTTTTATGAAATGTTCATTCTTGTGTATGGAAAAACATGTTTCATTACCTGTTCCTGTTTGTAATTTTTTTATCTTGTTAATATTGTTTATTTAAATTACACACAGTGGTCTCTCTCTCTACAAACGTAAACACAGACTGCTTTGAGGCAGTTCACGAAGAAATATGGCTGCCACCTCGCTTGGCACTTGCCCGACCCTGTGGCCGAGTGGTTAGCACATCGCGCTGCGACGCCAAGGGTCCCGGGTTCGAATCCCGGTCGGGCTTGGTTGTTTGTGAATTCATCAATTTCATCATTTCATCACTCATCCCCATCTTCGCAAATTAGCCAAGAGGCACAAAACGCGAAGTAAAATAAACTAAAATCAAATCAAATCAAATCGCTTGGCACTTCCATCGTTCACCAAATCAGCCCGCAGGGACGTTCACACTAGCGTCCTCTCTACACGCCCTTTTGAACTAATTACTTAGAGCAGTGGTTTCCAACTTCAAAAGGTCCGAGGGCCAAAATTATATCCAGCAGTTGATTGGCGGGCCGCATTTTTGGGGGGGGGGTGGATTAAAAATTACAAAAATTGTAAGTACTGAACTGAAGATGTAGTACTTTCGCATGACCTAAATTTCTAAAATGAGGCAATAGAAATAATGGAATCACAGATCAAAATTGTATAATTACAATTTATTTCACAAAAACCCAATACTTATGGATGAATTGAAAGAAATTAAAAACACACCATACAAATAAGAATCCTTCATAGTAAGTGTTCAATGTGAAAATTGAGTTCGATCTGCTTATTTTATTAAAGTTGTTATGTTCACTTCAATTTGTCTCAGAAGGTGAAGCATCTGGTAGTCGGCTTCTGTAGCGGTTCTTGATGAACTTCATTGAAGAAAAAACACTTTCACACGTGTATGTGCTGCCGAATATCGATGTCATTCTTTGCTCAAAACTTTGAAGGTTTGGAAAGCGTTCTTTTGAAAGGTATTTGAAAAACTCTGGTCCTTTTTCTTGCCATTGTTGTTTGTAACGAGGTAGAAGTTTTCCCAACGTTCTTGATAGGTTCTATTTTCATTTTGAATCTTACGTTTTTTGGAGATATTGCTCATTTCGATATTTGCACAAACTATAACAGTCACAGTACAATCCGAGTTGGAACACTGGAAATCTCTTCGTACTTCGTGCGTAGTAAAACAGATCTGTATAGCGCCGCTCTGCAGTTTGTTTCTAAACACAAAGAGTGAAGCCTTCGCTGAAGCGGGCGAGTTCATTCCGCATAGCGAAGGAGTAGAATGCATGGTGTGAAGCGAAAGTTATGTCACTTTAGATTCTTCTGATCATCATTATTGACTGCAGAATCAATTCTACATGTGATATTTGTCTTTTTTCACAGAGCTTCCGTTCATTCAGTAAAAATAGAACGTATTTTAATAAAAATACATAAAATTAATGTATTTTGCAAACTGCTTTCGCGGGCCGCAAAAAAAGGCATCGCGGGCCGCATGCGGCCCGCGGGCCGCCAGTTGGAGACCCCTGACTTAGAGGGCTACCAGCCACTTTTCACGTTTACCGCATTGTAAAGCATGACACAGTTGACAGTTTAACGTGGAAAACGGTGTTTGAATTTTTCTGCCACTTACATCGTTTACAGATTTTAGTCTTCAATTTTTATCCGGATTTCTAAGATATCCGAATTATCCGTTTATTCGGATTATCCGTTGCATCCGAAACGGATATAGGATAATTTGAAATCCGAATATCCGTTATCCAGATTTTGTTGTCATAGTTACCAATACGCCACCGAGGAGGCGTTGTGTTTTAGGCTTGATGTTAGATAAATCATGCTACATTAAAACACGAAGGTGTGAACTGAAAATACGAAGTTCTAAAGTTCCGCCCCTGTACAGGCGCCAGCAAAAAGGGGGGGGGGGTCAAACGAGTCCGTGGACCACCATTCATTTCAAGTTACAAAAAAGCATAAAAAAATATTTTTGTTATTAATAACAGAAATAAAGTTCATTTAGGTAGTATTCGAACAGAGTGAAAATTACATTAAATCGAAAGAATACACGAATCAGGCTATATTTTCATATTCTAATCATTGAATGCGAATAATAAATGGTTCTACAGTTTACAAAATTAAAAAATGAGTAATTTTTTCCCCTAAATTTTCAAGTCTTTTCTTGAACGAGATGTGCAAAAGTTAATAAAAACACAATACTAACTGTACGAAATGTGAAAAAATATACTGGAAAACAGTAGTGCTCGTCTGGAGGATTAAGTAGCAAAGTCTCCCCGTTTATATAATAATAAATTGGTTTATTTTATTATTTATTATTGTAAAATGATAATTATATCAGTGACAATGATAATTATTATTGTTATTATTTGCTATTATCAATTACCCCGCTCCTTCACAAAATTTCGGGCGACACCCTTTTGTTTCGTGCAGCGGATCTACCACCAAGTTATCGGGGACGTTCGTTGGTACAGTTAGAATCGCAAACGAAACCTACTGGTCTGTGAATGCAAGAGAACTTTTATTACCAATTCAAGGCGCGCAAAATGAAATCACGATTGGAGTTGCACCAATCTTCTTCAACTGGACTAAATTGCCAGTAAAGTTCCCCGACTGTTTGTGACGGACGCACTGTTCTTGCATTTTACTTCATTGGCTATAAACACGCGCATTCTTCAGCGGTTTGTGGAAGTGAAATGTCCAGAAAGGAGAGGCAAACGGAATCAGCCGAGCGTTCTTCCTTTCCGTTTCCATCAGTGCAAAAACGAAAACATCCTTATTTTTATGAGGTCTTAAAATCAAATTGTTTATCATAATAACTAGGGTAGGATTTTTATGACTTAGCATATTTTTATTTGTAAGGGTGATGTGTTTGACATTCATATTGTGAAGAAACTACCTAATTGAATTAAGGTGCTTTTTAAGGGTATATTTTGATGAATTTTCTGTCACATTTATTTTCACTTTTTCAAGAAATATAGTCATTTTCGAAGTGGATTCGTTCTTACTCTCATGTTCACTCGAGAGTTTTCTTAAAAAAATTTTTTGGGCTGCAGAAAAATATTTTTCACTTTTATTTGAAAATTTACATAAAGTATTCATTGTGCATTACAACTCAGGGCCCATAAAGTGAACTAAAAATAGTACGTTTGTGAAAATATTAAAGCATATATTAGATATTGATGTTTGAAACAGTCCAGTTATAAGGGCATATTTCTCAAATTATAGTGCATATTTTGTAATATTTTAGGCCATAAGAGCATATTTTATTTTGCATATTTTGGTGATTTTTAGGTCATAATAATCCTAGCCCTAATAATAACGTTAATAACTTCATCACGGTTGGTGCTGGAGCAACAAAAAGCATACCATTGAACTCGTGAGAAAATTTAATTCATGATGGCGGGTTTCAAGATGGTGGGTTTCAAGATGGCGGCCATCATCGTCATAATATGCTCTATAACATTTCCTCCACTCCTATTAGAAACCTACAGTGTCAGTTTTGCGGAATAGTATGTCATTCAAGTTTAATTCGGCGTCTCCATACTTTTGGACCACCCTGCATATTGTAAATACAATAAGGGCGTTATGTTATAGTCGGGAGGATATTATTAAATTCTCCCACAATTAACAAAAGGACGGATAGACAGGGAGAGCCGTTCAATACAGCACTGCGGGCTTTTCAGGAGAAGCCTCACCATTACATTTGATTGATTTTTGTTATTTTGACTAATCGTGACGATGAGGATGAATGATGAAATTGATGAAGGTACACTCACAAGAAAGACCCATGCCGGGATTCGAACCCGGAATGCCTAGCGTCGTAGCGCGCTGTGCTAACCATTGCGCCACTGCGGTCGACAAAAATATTTTAGATAGTGTCTATCACAAATAGGGTGATAATGAGAAATAGGAATTCAGTTTATATTTTTAGTTTTGTATACTTCCCCACGTCAGTCGCGACGATGAGAATGTTTGATGACCAGTTAGAAATGGAGCAAGAGTTCGAAAGGGTTCGAACCTAGGACTTCCGGCTTCGCAATGCGCTACGTTAACCACTCCTCCACCGCGGTTTATTGGAATTATGGTTATGTAGCATGTATTGAATTTGCATGGCCATGAGGGCTGAAATTCAGTAAGCTCCTGAGCTTAGTTCCGGAAAAATCAAAAGGGTAACATTTTATCAAAACTCGATAAATGAAGAAGCGAGAATAGTTTATTGTGGTTAGGCACGCTGTAATCACAATAGTTATGCAAGGAATTAACCGTTTCACATGCGTGAAAACTGTAAAACATGCTGCCAAAATGAATGGACTTGCAAGAAGTGAATGTTTTGGTTTTAATGTTACAAGGCAAGATAAACGGGACCTGAGTTTATGTACACTCACCGGCAATAGCATGAGACACCTACATCCTGAAATGCTTGCTTCCTTGCAAGGAGTTACTTGTGTTGTCTAACTATACGACAATAAGCGGATTTTAATAGGAAATTTTCAATGCCAACTTCTGCCACCCCCGTAGAGTTAGGCAACGCACACAACGCCTTGCCTTGCAGAGAAGAGAGTATTTCAGTATTAAGGTCTCATTTTTATTGCCGGCGAGTGTACCAATAGAACAATGAATTCTGGCATTGATGAAATTAAATATTCGCAGGGATGTACAAGAGGAAAGTGAGACGAGAGCAGGGTGCGAAATTCGGGGGGGGGGGGGGGTTCCCCACCAACAATCTTGGCCACAAAAATCCCCCCACCAAACATTTTCGGGGAGGACAGTTTTTCTTATAACAAACAAAAGATAAGCAATTACTTCTAATTTCAAATATACTTTACGAACGAAAAAGGCAGAAATTAAGTGTAGTTGCGAGTATTGAATGCACTCTCTCTCAAGTAAAGCAAGAATGCAAGAAAATAATAAGTATGAAATATAATTGATTTATATTAACATAATGCACAAACTAAACAAAAAACTTATACATAATAAAACTACTTGAACTATTTCATAATTTATTAACACCTTTAGCCAGTTAGTAAAGGAATTAATTAGCAGCTTTGCAATATCTGATATGCATAAAAGTAAGAAATTATTTTCCTTTATGTAATTAATAATAATAGTAATATATTTCAATTGAGTAATTTATTTTTAATTTTAATAACATTACAAATATGTATATCGTATGATTTACACATATGTTTGTGGAGGAGGGAGTTTTGTAGATGAAGAACTTTCTCCCCACCAGTTTTCAATGATTTCGCACCCTGGACGAGAACTTCCCGATAGCCTAGTGGTCTGGGAATCAAGGAATTCTGAGTTTAGTGATTGGAATTTCACTAACGCCAATCTCATGTAGATATAAAGTATGGCCAAGCCGATACCACTTTGAAACGATGCCCATACTGATAACTATACTCTTTCCGATTCACGCCGATAAAATTCAAGAATTGCATCAGAATGTTAAAATACCTGTTATGTAATAACAGTACACAGATTTTCGCACAGTCCTGGTGCAAAATAAACTGAAACTTCGAATTTTGCATAATTTCCAGGACAATTATACCCCGCGATAGTGTTGCGCGGGCCCCAGAAAACGTATTGGTCGGGATCGATAAATTAAATCCAACCTATACTTCCCGCCTATATAGCGGCCCCGGCGCCTACCCAGCGTCGAATAACATGGGTACCTGGGGGAAACCCTGGGGGGTAAAGGCGGTCAGGGGCGTGATGCTGATCACATCACCCCCACTCACGACCGGATCAAGAAAGTGTGGGGCGTTACCCCCACACCCCCTATACGCCTTCATGGCGTGGTGCTATGCACAGGGGAACACTTTACCTTTTTTTTTACTTCCCGATACCTATACTACTGGTCAGGGGTGCCCATCCCCCACCCCGCCATCCCCACCAAAATCGTTAATCAAAATCCCACCCAAAAGAATTGTTCATCATGACCTCCCACCCACACTTACAGTTTTGATGCAGTAATTGATCGATAATTTGATTTCATTCTTTAAAAAGGTCAATTTTCGAAATACGTAAGTTTTAGACAACGAAAACTGAAGTATGTTACAATTATCCAGTCAGTCGTAGCACAGGAACACATTCAAGTGAATCAAATCGTGCCTGAAATCAGGTAAACCTAAAACCGAAGGCCGCATGTCGGAAGTTCTCAGCCGACTCGGAACTACCACAAAGAAACACCAGACAGTTTACCACTGGCCGAGATGCCAATTAAAAGGCGCATGAAATTAGAAAACTTTCATTGCAGTTGAAATTAAAAGACTAAAGAAAGAAAAGCCATGACTCATTTTCACGTTTGCTAACATAAAACGTGCAACACTGCTTAGGCTCACTGCCATTGTTAGCAGGGGCGGCGAGGGGGCTTGCACAGCCCTTAATTTTCTTCCGCACCCCCTATCCAAAACCTATATTCTACCAAAAACATTACCTCCTACAGTGTCATATTATGTCATGTCGTTGTCATATTGACAGCCGAATGTTAGGTACTGAATTGAGAGTACTGTTGTTATTTACAACAGGCAAGCATTGATCTTACTCTGAAATAGATTCCGCATTTATTTTCCTGTGCTCTTGGCAATCTACGTATAAAGATCAGCGCCCCGTGTCTTCATTTCTTCAGAATTGTTATTAAGTTTTGTTGTCCGCCTACTTGTTCTTCCTCTTTCTTCAAGTCGCATTGGAACAAAAATTCCAGTTGCTTTCAAGTATCATCAGATGGTTCTCGGGAAATGATTTAACGCGAGTTGTATCGTGACGGTAGTTTCCTTGTTAATTCGTTCTATTTGTTCTAGTAAACACGTACCATTTCAGACGTTTTCAAAGACTGTTACGAAGAGGCCAAAAATTGACGAAGAAATGTTGTAGTTCGTTGATGATAACAGGGATTTTAATTAAGAAGTTGCTGTGCACTTAGCGTTTTGTCACAACACCACAGCATCTGGGCAGACGGAAGGTAGGCTATGTATTATGTAAAACGAACGCATATTAAAAGAGGGGTAACAAAGCAACGGAACATTTTCAGAAAAGTGAAGCAGTCCGAAAAAAGTGAATTGATAATTATTCATACATGACAGTGACTACATGATTTCGTATTTATTGCTTATTTTCTTTTTCACATTGCAGAACTTTAGGTTTTGTAGTAACGATTTCTTTATTTTACCCAATGTACAGAAACTGAACACTCAGAAGTTGTTGTCATCGATACCCGTTGGATGTACATAGTGGTTCGGATCCCACTTTAAACTGTAGGTACAGTCCCCATTAGCCTATATGTGAATAAAGTGGACTTAAAACAATGGATGTAAATCTAAAAGTGTACATTTCAGTCACGGTCATTTATGTTGCGTTGCACGAACATGGTAACTTCAAACTGAAGGATTTTCTGTGAGAGAGTGAGCAACACTATTAGGGGGGGGGATATACATCGACTTCTCTCCGTGGAAAAATGCCTTGCCTTGCTTGCCTCTCCATGGATAAAAAATCCTCCAGTCGTTCAAATATATCATTGGCTTTCCTTGAGAAAGCTGTTCTTTTCAAATTTCCAAACGTCGTTGTTGTGCTAAAATCAGCCTAAAATGAAGCAAGTCGCTGGTATTCTTCAGTTTATTCTATGCATATTTCATGTTTTGTTTATTTTGAACATAGCACCCCCTTACATTTCATTCCGCACCCCCCAGCACCCCTAGGTGATTAATCCTGACGCCGCCGCTGATTGTTAGTGTACTGAATCAACCTTATTCTTAATAGTTTGTCTGCTTAACTAACCTTGTATTAATTCCAAACCGATTCTAAAGGCATGAGAGGTGGTGGTCCATTTCAACTCAATTGCCGCGATCGCCCACAGGAAGGAAGAAAATATAATAACCATCACTAAAAATCGATAAGAAGTCAATCAAACGAAACGATCCCCCCACTTTTGTGTGAAGATATATAGAATTGGTATTAAAACTATAAAATTTTGTCCCCGCAAAAAATTCTCATGACGCAGGCGCGTCAAGAATTCCCCTGTGGGCACCCCTGATATTGGTATCGACCAATTCTGATACATCGGAATCGGTATCGGCTCAGCCCTAACATAAACTTATTGATGCCACGTAAGGATTCGGACGGCGAAAGGCAAAGATAATAATAAGGAACTTGTCCATTCCTTTCCTTTCGTATTCTGCAGCCTGTGTTGCTTTAAGGAATGAGTTTGTGTGTTTTCTAACTTTTTAAGTCCACTTTGCACAGATAGGCTAATCGGGACTGGACTTACAGTTTAAATTGGGATCAAAACCACTGTGACTCCACCGGGTATCGAACCCGGGGTCCCTTGATTACAAGGCGACGACGTTACCACTAAGCCATCGGGAGGTTGTGAAACAGATGCTCTTCTGACGTTTTTATGTTTAAGTCATGATCCAGCGGCGGCTGCTGGTTTTGAATTAGGTGAAGGATTAGTAGGGGAAAAAATGGGGCAATAGAGTTAATTAGATCAATAGTTAAACATACTTATTATAAAATGAGGTTTCTAATAAGTATGTGTAACTATTGATCAAATTTCCTACATTACCCCATTTCCACTTACTAGCACTTCACCTAATTCCGCTGCTGTCATGATCAGGGGAGGCGCCAGGGAGGTGCAATAGGGTTCTTGCGCATCCCTTAATTTTCTTCCTCACTCCTTTTTTTTCAAACATACAGTAAAACCTCGTTTATCCGGACTAATGAGGGGGATAAGTTGACCTGTTTAACGAATGTCCGAATTTAAACTCAGTTTATAGCAACAAAACATGCTTATTATGGTGTATTTAAAGGGCATAGGCCTAAATACACTTTACAGTACAGTACAAAGCCTGCGGGAAACAGAATTTCATCAGTGGTCGATGGCCTTTTTCTTTTGGGAAGTTCTCTTGTTGACTTCTAGCCACATTTAAAACCTTGCATTCTTTTTTTCCCCCTTTTGCCTGTCCGGATTAAGCCAAGTCCGGCTTATCGGGGTCCGGATTAACGAGATTTTACTGTACTTTCATCCGAAATTGCTGTTAACTATGGCAGTGTCGTGCTAAGTTACGACTTGTTAATGCTGTGGTGTCATTTTTTTCAGCCTAGAATGTTAGATATTATTGTACAGGGTCAACGAAGTTAGAAATAATGTGCGTTTTAGACTGGGTATATTAATGCACTTGTATGTTGAATTGTATCTTCTGCAAATATACTGTATAAAGAAACAAACTGCCGGAGTACCAAGTGAGGGGAGTGTACAACAGGCAAGCCACTGTGCCTAATCTGAAAGGGAAGCCGCATTTACTTTTCTGTACATTGCCCACTATTATCTTTGCTGTTGACTGTGCATGTGGTTGTTGTTCCAAAGCAAGCAAAATTGAAGCAAGTCATGGGGTATATTTTAGTCTCCTTGGCATATTTTCAAAAGTTGATTGATGTTTCATGTAGTTACTAAAGCATGTTTCATGGTTGCTTTATTTTCAACACCACACCCCCTAAATTTCATTCCGCACCCCCTAGATAATTAATCCTGGCATCACCGCTGGTCAGGATCATCGCATTGTGGAGAAAAGACTGAATGATAATGTTGATGAACAATTTACCTACTAATACTTTTGCCGTTGGGTGTACCGCGTCGCGTTACTGCACCTGCAAAACAAATCCCGACCGAGTTAACTCCCCAAAACTTCAAATCACTCTTCTGAAAACGGTACTTACGGTGTGGGCGGTGTTTCGTATTCCGGAAATAGTTTTATCTTGTGTCTCCGTCCCCAAGTGGTCCTCCCGCAGTCACTGCCACGGTCCAGCCCATTATCTTCTATTTCACGAAAAGGATTTAAATGTTCGGGGTAATCGTATATGCTCACGACACGTCTCCGGGTCATAATTGTTCTTATGCACGAACTCCTTCACTTCACACGCGGCACATGATAGCACTCGCACAAACTAACACACAGCACAAAACACGTCTTGATTCTGTAATAAACCGAAAGAACTTCCGCTCGATTAACTTCCGTCCATTCCGACGGAATGCTGCCACAAAAACTATATATGATTCTAGCAGGCAGGCATCGTCTGCCTGAATATGAGTTAGGACATGCGCATTCCGTTAGATGGCAGCACTGGACACTGTGTGACGTTGTCTGCCGTATAAGGGTTGCAAGCGCATGTTGTTTTTCCGTGCTGCGCTTGAGTTTTTAGTCACAGTCTAAATAAACATTTCCTTGTTCAGTTTTTTTAAAAAAATTGGAAGTAACGATCTATTTGGAACAGATTGTTGTTATAATTTTGGCTGATGCATTATTTCTTTCGATATGGGACATCAATTCGTGGTATGAGAACCAGCGGAACGTAACTCCAAACATGCGGTTTTTAGTTTGCATATACTCCTTCGATGAACTTTTATTACCAGTCAGATCGTCATATATACACTTCTAACCGTTAGCAGTAAGGTGGAGTCAAGTATCTTCAATTTACTGACTCTGTTTTGGAGTCACACATTTCCTCTCTCCTGTAAATTTGATAAATAGAGTTACGTCTCTTCTCACGTGAAGAACTTAGTTCCAAAAAATCAGTTCGTATTGTTATTATTTTAATCGAGCCTACCCGAATATGTTGTGGCAACGCTGCCGACTTTTAATCAAGGAGTCCTTGGTTCGATCCTCGGTTGAGGCGCATTGCACGGTGGTTCAAATACCTCCGTGACGGAGCCGTTATCACAGCGCGCTACGACGCTAGGGATCTCGGTTCGAATCCCGACCTGGGTGTTCCTTTTAAGTACCCCTTCATCAATTTAATCATATCATCGCTCGTTCTTATCTTCGCGATTAGCCAAAAGTGGTAGAAAAGCGAAGTAAAATAAACCATATCAATCAATCAGATCACTCGACATGCTTGGCCACTTTTTGTGTGTGAGAATTTTTCGTGCAACTTAGGTTGGGAAGTGCACAGATTCCAGTCTTGCCCCATATGAAACCGTCATTGCATCTCTTTTTGCTTTTGTAGATTTCTGAATTTCAGAGAAAATTTTAGCTTGACTTACACAATTAATTAATTCCTAGACGGAATTACACAACGTTGTCAAAGTAGGTAAAGAAATTATAAGTATCTCAATTTGTAAGTATACTTTAAACACGGAATGATTCAATATTAGCTGTACAATAATTTACAATAGTTTTTTAGTGCGAGAAAACTCGGAGTGAATAACTCTTAGAGTTGTATGTAATAAACGATCTAAATCATGGTACAGTTACTTTTGAATCATTCTGTGTTTAAGTTACAGGGAGAGGTATGCATACCTTATGCTTATAAGGTCAAGGTACAGCAAATTTCGTACATTATATTTCAAAGCACTTTTTAACCCGCATCTTTCGGAAACTTGAAACACTTCGTCCTTAATAGCCTCTTGCGATATAAATTCCTTTGAAATGTATAACCTTTTTAATGTACATATTGACAATTGTATTGCCTCTACATACGTTCTTGCCCAGCTAAATGTGATGGAGCTTGTATCCTTCTTTCATCTTTAATTATCCGTTATTTCGTCCAATCTTGACATTTCTCCAAAAATCTCTTGTTGGTGCTCCATGGCTTAAATCATTAGCTCTCAGCCGATCCAGCCTCCTGCTAAACTTCGAAACATTGGTTTATCTGCTTAACGAATGTTTACACTCTGCACAGTTAATATTTGCAGCAGGAGGAAATTATAATCTTGCGCAAGACAGCGTCTTCTCGGCATTCGTGGGCAACCGATAATCACTAGGCATTTATTTGAGATTGATCACTGCATTTTTCTTTTTTTTAGAGAGAGAGTGAGAGAGAGAGAGGTGACAGTGACTCAATTTCCCTTATTTGAAATTTGAACTGCGATCCACGCGTTTCGCAACCCCCTTCCCCACCTCTCCTCCCATGTTGTCAGAAGTGACAGTGAGTTCGATAAACGAAGCTAGAACTCCTCAAAAATTAAAAGCTTTGCCATTCTACTTCTCGGGATGTTTGATGGTCTGGAAGTGGAAACCCTTGTATCGATTCGCTCTCATTAATGTTTGAATTTGCGACTGGTTCGAAAATCCATTTTTGAAAAGCGATATTGATCACATTGCTACCACTTACCGTCTCGAGTTGCAAATGTAGGTCTCGAAGCGTAAGTTGCTATCTTATCTCGAATTAATATTCATAAAAAATAAACAATAAACATCATGCTGTTTACAGTTCTTTAGAGACATCAAACGACATAAACTATCGATACATACAGAACCCGAAGTGTGTCAATTGGCAAAAATACGTTGACTCCAGATATTATTATTATTATTATTACGTCAGGGATCCCGAGTTCAAATACAAGCCTGGGCATGGGTGTTCTTTGTAAGTGTCCCTTCATCAATTTCATCATCACTCATCATTCACTTATCCTCATCGTCGCGATTGGCCAAAAGTTACAGAAAAGCGTCGGTAATTAACAAGAATCAAAGTATTATTATTATTATTTGAGGTTACAGTTAAGCTTACAGTTTACTTTGCACTGATTCTCCAACTAGTATAAAAGAAAACAGTTTTTACCCTACATACATACATTAATGTGTTAGCTATACAGTTATGCTAATTGTTTATATATATATAGAATATACTAAATTGCAAATGTATACTTGTATGTACATAATTTAAGAATAGCTATATGAAAGAAAAGTACATAAACACTTTCACAACTTGCATAATAGATAGGAAGGAGGGTACGATGAAAATGAGACACGGTGTCAGTATTCAGATTAACATCTTAATTTGTCCTTTAAATTTGGCCAAATTCTCTCCTTTCTGCACTTTACAGGCATTTGATTCCATGTTTTACTTGCCCGAGATGACAGGGATTTTCATCCGTATCTCGCCTTCTTACATTTCGGTACACCATTTTCAGAGGATGCGCGCTTCTTTCGGACACGGTCTAAGTCGCTTAAGTAAGTGGTTGTGTAAGGGTCAATTCATACCAAGTGTTCAGCACTGGTTGCCCGAATAAAAACTTTTTTCCTTTGAAGGCCGTACTAAAGGTGATTTTGCGGTAATTTTTCGATAACAGATGGCAGCACCATTTGTCATGGCAATCGAGTGCCATGTTGCCAGATCTACGCGCATAATCAAGATAAGTACATACAGGTTTGTCGATCAGGGTATTTACTGATGAAAGATGGCGTCAGGTTGATTAGTGGAATTTAGACAAAATTCGTAGGTGTGCAGCAATGTTATTGATTTTTATGAGATCAGTTAGATACTCTTATCAGAAAAAAAGAAGGAGTGTATCTGCAATGGAAAGTAGTAAAAGTTCAAAATAATCCAAAATACCAAGAAATATAAACAATGGTGTGGTTAGTTCATACAACAAACAGAGCAAGTAAGAATAATACAATTACGTTTAAAGCAACTGCTGCGTTGACTACGAGATAATAGGCGTGTTTCACCTATGTCACCATACGGAATTCAAGCGGCGGACAGAAGATACTAACACAGACATTCGTGATTTAAGATAAACGTGTAGTTGGTGCAGATGTAACGAACGCTACGTGGTGGATATTTCCTTGCAAACGAAAAATAAAATTGGCTGCAAACATGGCGGTTGTGCGCATCCTGACGTCACATGAAACCCACCTATTGAAGTTACTTACACGTTCCAAGGGACGGATGGAGGGGCAGAGAGGAGCATGTTCATTCCCTACCAACTGTCTCTCTCTCTCTCCCCCTCTCCCCTCAATTTCTCTTTTCTCTTCAGAGAGAGAGAGAGAGAGACATGGAAATGTGAAAAAGGAAAGAAAGATACAGAGAAAGAGTCTAAGAGATAGAGGTCTCTTCTCTCTCTCTCTCTCTCTCTCTCAGGGGGGTCAAGGGGATAGAAAGAGCGAGGAGATACACCCCCCGGTGAAGAAGAAAGGAGAGACACCCGATCTCTGTCTCTCTGTAGAGAGAGAGAGAGATGGGAAAGAAAGAAAGCGGAAAGAGAGAGAGAGAGAGAGAGAGAGAGAGACATGAAGAGAGGGAGGTAGAGAGAGAAAGAGACAGGGTGAAACAGATAATACATTTTGTACAACACTACTTGATGACATTTCTCGCTTTTATCAGAAATCTTTACCATATTTTCTTCATAAATTTGCAGCAGGAAGTTCCATCTTCAATATATCAATATTTCTCATAGTTACTCTCTAGTCATTCTCCAGACCTTTGCCTTATAAGTGACTAAAGATTGAGTTCTTTGGACTTAATATTTCTGGAGTTATGTTTCATTCTTAAAACAATTTACAGAAATACAACAATTTTGGAAAAACTTAAAACATAAGAGTCTTGGGTCTACAATAGAAGTCAGTAAGACGTGTTTGTTCTAGGAATTTCTTTGCTTGCGTTTGATGGTGATCGTTAGTATTACCTCAAAATTTTCTTGGGTAGACATTTCAGGTTTAGATGATTTCCCGTAGAAAAGGAGGCCAGGGAGCACTTGCTCCCCTGAGATATCTGGAAAACTTCATGTAATTCGAATTGTGAAATTCTAGCGTAAAAACATGATCGAGGGGTGCCACGAAAGACTGAAAATTAAGAGGCATCTTATAAATAATATCTCTAAAAGAAAGTGCAAAGAACAAAGAACTGTTCATTAGTAAAGTGATTGATGTTCATGGAAAGGAAGCAATTCGAGTTCAGTTTGCAGTTCGATAAGCGGACTCAGGTCTGAAGTTCAACACCATGGTATATTAAATTGAATTCCAATTCTATGATTTGTAAAACAATAGTAGTAATAATAATAAAACGTAAAATGTGAGCTTTTATAACTGAAGGCAAAGATAACAAATCTTACTCTGCCCCACCCCAAGAGCTCGAAGTGGAAATTCCTATCTGGGGAGGATGGAATCTATCTAATTGGTAACTATATCTACAATTTAATGTTGTTATATTTTCATCACCAAAAACCAACAACTGCACGTGTTCCTACCATATTTATATTAGTACACCTAGGACATGAGTACATACACATGCAATCTCCGACAATTAACTTGGGAATACATAATTTCTTGGTTGATCAGCATTCATACAAAAATATATTTTGCCAAACAAAAATAAAAGCCTGATCTTCATTTTTAAGTAACAGAGAATTAGTTTAAACTTTATTACCCATATATTTTTATGTATAAACATATATTAACTAAATTATAATTTGATGGTCATCGGTGAAAAGTGTTATCGTTGTTGTGAAACATATTTAACTAGTTTTCTCAAATACAATACAATAGTCCTTAGTTTAAAAAGTCAAAAGTACGTAGCTACAACAAATTCTGCTTACCGAGACTACTAAAATTAGATACTTAGGATATCATCAACATTTACGCTAATATTTTGTTTCAATGTATCTTGGTACTTTTTCTCCTCGTAACCTGTAAATCATTATCTGGTTCTCTGAGAGGTATGCTTCTTACTGTGCGAGACTCATCCAGTTCAGGACGAACTGAATGTCCTAGGTTTTGGTTAAAAATATCCATTAAAATTGCAACTAACAAATGTCTCAATGATTATGAAAAAATAAATTTTGTACTTGATACAGAGTCTGAAGAAGACCTTGCTAGAAGGTTGAAACGTTACGTTTAGTTTATGTTTTTAATAAAATAAATTACTGCCTTGGTCAGCATATTTAATTTTTCATAATCATGGAAACAAGGCTTAATGGTATTATAATCTCAATGATTATTTGCCATTCATTAGTACACAAGACAAACAAATCACAAGATCTTCTATTTGATTTCCTTGCAATCTTACGACTGTTCAGATCTTCTTCTAGTGAACGTGAAGCCAGTACAAACCCACTACTCTTCTGAAGCTAAAGATCTGAAACTAGCATGTTTGTGTTACTCTTACGTTTGTGATATTATGGAGCGCGTGAATTCAGTTTTTGAGATACAAATCTTATTTGTCCTAATTGCCATTTTCATGGATATGATATTAGGTATATATTATTTAATATACATGGAGCAGAAAAACTTTCCTTTACCGGCCATTCCTCTATGGTGTATTTATTCTGCTTCTAATATGCTAACTTCTGCTGCTGTAGGCGTTACAAATGAGGTAAGCTATTTATATTTTTCTAACGAGAGAGTTGATCGGCTCGGTATGCATTAGTTATAATGAAGTAGCGTAGAGTTTTGAAATTATTAATTTCCGTGAAAGAGTTATTATGAAAGTGCACAGTTTCGAGTTTTGACTATTTAGCGTATTGATACGATTCAGTCCCGTGAAAAATAGAAGTGTTTTATGTAACGTTAGAACGCCACTTCTCCCTTGTGGATCTCTTTTCGAATTCCGGTTTACCATAGAATAATCTATGTTATGTGTGCATTTTCTTTGGAATTTAGTTCATGGATTTTGTTACAGTAACAGAGTAAATCCTTTTCTCGAGACGGTGAGGATTATTATTATTGTTATTTTTATTACCTGTAACTCTTATAATGTTAATTGCCGATTTTGGTTGTACAAGTTTAGACACTTCTCTAATTCTAACGTTTCATGCTCCGTCCAGCAGCGGTTTTACGGTAAACTCCTTTTTGTCACTGGTGACAAAAAATAAGTATTACCAGGAGATATGAGTACAGTAGTTAGTAGTAAACACTGTAAAAAGTTGCATGTTGATTGATGTATTCGAATCTAATCATGTATCTTGTGATTTCTAGGTAGTAGTTTTCTCTCAGTAGAACATAACTATTTCTGATTTTTTCCATTTCCAAATAATTTAAACTGAAGATATACGAACGATGGCAATAATTTGAAAAATTTAGTTATAAGACAACACTGTGGCCTTGTGACTGTAATTTTTTATTCAAGAAGATACACTTTCTTACTTCTTTCATCAGCTAACTCGCATTTTTTGTACCATCCATCAATCTGATATACCCTCATTTCGTGCTTCCCCTACTCACTACCAACTCAACTTTTTTTTTTACTTCGTCGTCATGTTGGGTTTAAGGTCAGTGTCATTTAATATTTTACTGAAATCTCATTTTTCAATACAATGGTATTTACATGATTTTCTGTTGAACATTTAATCCCTCCCGCAACTGTCGCAGGGAGGAAAGATCTGAGGCGTTCCCAGACGACACAAGTCAAACACAAACAAAAAACATATAATCGAGTCAGATTGCCGATAGTAGCTCTTGGAGAAGCTGCAGTCTGGCCTCTGGGTCATGCGTACGGCGGAGGGCTTGAAGTCCATCCACCATTCTGCGTGGAGTCTGGAGAAATGTTGGTTCCAGACGTAGAAGTAGTAGCCGAGGCAGGTCCTCCATGTGGTCGGTGATCCTAGGTGAGGGTCTCCACGTGGAGACCTGTGATTGGCTGGGAGAAGGAGCAGCCACGTTTGGACTAGGAGTAGGGTTCTGTGGTTGAATGGCGTTATTCGTCGAAGTCGAAGATGGTTGAATAGGTGTCTTTGTTGTTTGAAGTGTAGGCAACTTCTTCTCCTTGATTTTGGCGTTCCTATTTGACTTGAGCGAGCCTGTAGAACGTAAAGCCTGAAGTATCCGTAGATATAAGGGGCAATATATGACTCCCAGCGCAGTTGGAACACTTTGCTGGGAAATCTTGAGATCGGTTTGGGCATTCCTTGGTCCAATGTTCTTCCGCGCACTTGACGCACCGTCGGGGTGTGTGACAGCAGCGTTGGCCGTGACCGTACCGCTGGCACCTGTGCCATTTAAGCAGCTGTCGCGATCTGAGTTTTTCTACCGTAACATTAAAGTTTGCGATGGAGACGAGTCCATAAATATCCGTAACTGAGCGCTGATTTTCACTACGACGCAAGGTTACGGCTAATATGGGTGTGGGTACCTTGGTACTGGACGAATTTTCTGGACGTTGGTATAGTCGACTAACAGATTCTGGTACGAATCCTAAATCCTGAAGAACTTCAAATATTTCCCGTTCCGAGTTATCCGGGGGGTACTTGACGAAAAATTACTTTTAGAAAGTTTTTTGACGCTGATCCTATGGCGAAGTTGATTGCTGGTTTCCTGTCACATCGCAGGAAGTGATTGACGATGATTATATTCTTCGGTGGTTTTACAAAGAATCTTAAAGTAGTTCTGGTTGTAGGCGAACGTTGGTGGTTCCGAGGTTATCTTATTCACCTCCTTACCAAGGGGGGGGGGGGGAGGGTGCAAGATGTCGTGTAGACGAAATATGGTGGAATGTGGTTTCCGTAAAATATGGGAGAAATCCCATAAGTACTGCACCATGCTTGGTGTTGTAATATCCTTTGGAGCCGGGGCTCCTGACCAATGACTCCCTGCGTCTTTTCCCCCCGATATGGGGTGTCGAAGAACGAGAAGAACTAGACATCCTGTCTCTATCAGGTCCGAGGCTTGGAGTTCAACTCAACTACTAACAATAATCAATATAATGTTCTGGTTACCCGAACACCGGATCTAGTATACGAGGGCTATTCAGAAATCAACTTCCGATTCGCTCGTAAAAAGCAATACATAACCGCAGCAACATGGTGCATGCGCAGTGATGTGTAATCGAACTCTGAACACAACCACAGTCCATTTGCTTTAACAGTGCCTGAGTAGGAACTGACGAACATGGACGCTTGTATTACTGCTCCGGCCAGTTGTGAGGGGCGTGGTTTGATTCGATTCCCTCAAGCAGAAGGAGCCAAAGCGGCCGAAATTCATCGTCGATTGTGTCGTGTTTATGGCAATGACGTTATGAGTGATATAGTACTGTGAGAGACTTACTGGTGCAGGAAATTTAAGGCTCGACGTGCATGATGCAGATGTGCATCATGAGGGAGGTCAAAGAAGACCAATTGTGACCGATGAACTCATGTGACAAATTGAAGAAATTGTGCAATTAAAATGCCAATTCACAATTTCACAACGCTCCGAAGAATTTCCTAAAATTTGCAGGGCACAATCGACGATGAATTTCGGCTGCGTTGACTCCTGCTTGAAGGAATCGGATCACACCATGCACTTCACAACTGGCGAAAGCAGTAATACGAGCGTCCATGTTCGTCAGTTCCTACTCAGGCACTGTTGAAGCAAATGGAGTGTGGTTGTGTGTGAAGTGCGATTACACATCACTACTGGCTACTGTGCATGCGCCATGTCGCTGCGGATATGTATTGCTGCTTACGAGCCAATCGGAAGTGGATTTCTGAATAGCCCTCGTATTATATTGTTGGTTGGGCTACTTCGGGGGTTCTCCTTCCTTTCTTTGATTTGATTTGTTGTTTTAAGTCCACTTTATGCACAGTAAGGCTAATTGGGACTGGACCTACAGTTTAAAGTGGGATCCGAACCACTTGTGCCTCCACCGGGTATCGAACCCGGGACCCCTTGATTACAAGGCGACGACGCTACCACTGCGCCATCGGGGAGGCCTCCTTCCTTTCTTTATTTGCTATTCTAACTGTATTCTAGTGATACATTAACTTTGCCTCCAAAACGTCATTGTACATAACAAAGGTAAAGTTTCGCCTTGGAGGTTGGTTCTGAATAAACAGATAAAGATAATTCGGAACGAAGCGACGTGCGATGATAATAGGTAGCACCAAAAGAGGACGACAGAAATGTAACAATAAATGTTAACCTTGGAATAGAAGATCGGCGTTGGAGTTTAAGTAACAAAAATATATAACACGCGATGAAAAGTTTTAAACTTGGAAACAACAAATAGAGGTGAGAATAGAAGACCGAAATTGAAGATAAGCGATAAATTAGATTTTAATGATAAATGCTAAGATCTCCAGAACAAGTTTTAGTAGTGTGTCCATTATGTTTGAGAGTACTTTACATCCTGTATGCACTTGTGACTTGCCAGGTGTGGGAGCCAATTGCACTGGGGGAACGATAAATGCTGTTAAGTGCGCTTGTGACTAGCCATTTCTGTGGATCTAATTTCAGCCTGCTAACAGGGCTGTTTTCCTTGTAACGTTAGAGACATAATGCGTTATGTAGCTATGTGCAATCATTTTGTAGAATTTTGCGTTGTCGAAGCTTGCAGCAAAATAGACTCATCGATTCAGATATTTAATCAACTTCCCATTTTTGAAACATGATAGGTGTGGTGTAAAAGTGTACAACAATTACATGTTGCTTTGGGATGTGAATGACTAACTGAGAATTCTTTCCGAAAACACAACTTTCTGATTATATGAATATTAATATGTCAATAAAGAGACCGAAAGATTTCTTGATTAACTTTAAGGCCCTACATCTGTTCATTTGCCCAGAGATAATAATTGGATCCCTAGATGAGTTACATAACGCTGAAACGAGTGTGACAATTCCTGGTTGCAGCTGGCAGTATTAGTGGTGAATTCAAGAGTTCATAGTGGTGCGCATTTGCTTTGAAAATGTTTTTCCGCGTTTTTTACCAGTCTGGTGTGTGTCGTTCTTGTCAGGAATTATGCCTGCGACTTTTTCTGTCAGAAATGACACCAGACGTGCAACATTTTGCAGGATTGCGGTCTTCTACTCATTCTTCTTCTTTTCTATTTCCATTTTCTCGTTTTGTCGCCATTTCATCAATATAATCGAATTTCTTTTCTGGTTAAACGTCCATAATTTTACAGCATACGTTAGCACAGCAAATGCTCTTCTCTCATTGTTTCTTTCATTTGGAACACTGGTCAGCAGCCAACATTATAAAAGGTTACGTGTTGAGTGATGAGTTCGAACCTAAATATTTATCTTTGATTTTTAGGTAGTTGTTCCTCTTATGGTCGTGTGCACGAACGAAGATCAAATTTTAAACTCGGATCGGGAAAGGATCACTGGAAAATTCCATTGCACGAAGACGGTTCAACACTTGATCGCGATCTAGGAACATCAAAACGAGTTTATCTTCTGAACGGCCATTCGAGACCGTTTTGTTGGCCGATCCTGGTTCACGATACTGACGCTTCGATTGCAGGCAGTTGTTTTTGAATATAAACAAAGCGGAAAGTGATATCGAGGGCGTGCAAACGCTAGAGATGTTGGATGTACAATGCTGATAATTCGAGAGTTGTGTAAAGTAAACTAAAAACTGCCAAAATAATAATAATAATTTGTGGTTCTGTGGTGCAAAGTCGAAATTTTTCTAAATACTGTACTTTCTATCCCAGAACACAAAACATGTGCAAGTGCAAGGTAAATTAGAACAGAGCAATGTTACGATATTGCTACATGGTGTTGCTACACGACATGACAATATAAATATATAAGAATTAAGAAATGAAAAATTCAAATACTTACCACAATACAGTAATAATAATAATAAAATATCTTTATTGAGCGGGCGAGTTTCAGCGTACGCTGTTCTCTCGCGAATGCATTTCGTAAGGCATTTAATGGCCGAGTGCACCAACGCCGATTATTTCGAAGTTCAGATGAGCGGGATCAATTTTGATCCACTCTAAATGAACTTGGTTTAAAGATTTGCATTGCACCAACGAAAAACGACGTTCAAGAGATTCCGTTCAAATGATCCGAGATTAATTTGTAAGGCTATACCTGATTGGTTGGCTAAAACAAATGACAATCAAGAACCCCACCGAATAGTGTGATGTGTTAAAGTATCAACGTGTAGGAGAAGAAAGTAATTCGGGCTGCAAACTTATCTGAATTTGAGAAATGTACTGATCAACCTTGTCGACGAGTACAAGGATGTAGTAGGGTGTAAAGAAATAATAATCTTAAAAAAGAACTGACGGCATAAGACAAAAGAATAAGGAGAAAGCATGGAACCTTCTTCTACGGGACTTCAATGCCTTACGAAATGCATTCGCGAGAGAACAGCGTACGCTGAAACTCGCCCGCTCAATAAAGATATTTTATTATTATTATTACTGTATTGTGGTAAGTATTTGAATTTTTCATTTCTTAATTCTTATATATTTATATTGTCATGTCGTGTAGCAACACCATGTAGCAATATCGTAACATTGCTCTGTTCTAATTTACCTTGCACTTGCACATGTTTTGTGTTCTGGGATAGAAAGTACAGTATTTAGAAAAATTTCGACTTTGCACCACAGAACCACAAATTATTATTATTATTTTGGCAGTTTTTAGTTTACTTTACACAACTCTCGAATTATCAGCATTGTACATCCAACATCTCTAGCGTTTGCACGCCCTCGATATAACTTTCCGCTTTGTTTATATTCAAAAACAACTGCCTGCAGTCGAAGCGTCAGTATCGTGAACCAGGATCGGCCAACAAAACGGTCTCGAATGGCCGTTCAGAAGATAAACTCGTTTTGATGTTCCTAGATCGCGATCAAGTGTTGAACCGTCTTCGTGCAATGGAATTTTCCAGTGATCCTTTCCCGATCCGAGTTTAAAATTTGATCTTCGTTCGTGCACACGGCCATTGGTCCCGTAGAAGAAGGTTCCATGCTTTCTCCTTATTCTTTTGTCTTATGCCGTCAGTTCTTTTTTAAGATTATTATTTCTTTACACCCTACTACATCCTTGTACTCGTCGACAAGGTTGATCAGTACATTTCTCAAATTCAGATAAGTTTGCAGCCCGAATTACTTTCTTCTCCTACACGTTGATACTTTAACACATCACACTATTCGGTGGGGTTCTTGATTGTCATTTGTTTTAGCCAACCAATCAGGTATAGCCTTACAAATTAATCTTGGATCATTTGAACGGAATCTCTTGAACGTCGTTTTTCGTTGGTGCAATGCAAATCTTTAAACCAAGTTCATTTAGAGTGGATCAAAATTGATCCCGCTCATCTGAACTTCGAAATAATCGGCGTTGGTGCACTCGGCCATCGGTAGTATAATATTTATATAACAAAACAATATATTAATTTCGGGGTTTCAAAATGATTTGAACTGAATATATGGAATCGCAACTGTATCATACAACCAGATCGCAATTTTTTAAAAAAATATAGATATATGATTAGTAGAGGCTGGAAGTTTTGTCAGGACCTCCCCGATGGCGGCTATGGTATGGTCGTCGCCTTGTAATAAAGGGGTCCTTGGCTCGATACCCGGTGGAGGCACATGGTTCGGATCCCACTTTAAACTGTAGGTCCAGTCCCAATTAGCCTTACTGTGCATTAAGTGGACTTAAAAACATCAAATCAATCAATCAAATCGGAATTGTGGGAAAATGCCATGCTTGTCTTACTGTATTTTGCGAGCGCCGTTACTATAGATGTTGTTTCAGTAATCCGAGGATTTTCGCAGAACCTTTTTTCCTTATCCTTTCAACCCCTATTTTTCCACTGGACTTGCCCACTCAGTGCATGTGTCTATAGTTGCAACAGGCCCGCGGACTGTATGAGCAAGTTCAAATTAGTTGTGATTTATTTTCGGATAACAAATACCCGCACTTTAGAAAATATATTTCGACCGCATTAAATATTAACAATATGGTTGGATTTACTGTGAAACCAATAAATCAGTGTTGTAATTAAGCGAGAGTATTGAGGGATGCACAATTTCAAGAATTCTTTAACGATTGTTTCCATCAAGTCTTCTGTGAAACTGGTCCGTTTCATAACTTGTGATCCGATGTAGAGGTCATTCCTTCGAGTACAGTACGGAGGAGTGAAATATATTCAGGAATATATATCCATTGTGTAAGGATCCGCCCTGGATCGTACTTGGTTCGATGGGTCTATAGAGCCTCGGCTTCACACTCAGTATCGCTTCGGGGCTTGAGTCTCCTCGGCTCAAGGTTCGGGTTAATCCGGCTTCTTCAATCCTCGACGTAAGGTCCCTCGTAATTCTAGGTCAAAGGTTCTCAATGTACTTATAGATCTTGACCAAGATTCTATAAGCAATCGACAATCCTTTTCCCCACTAGGTTCTGTCGATATTCAGTTAAGCACCCAACTTCCTTTTCTCTTTTCAGCCTCTGACCAGAGAACTGAAAATTAATCCGTGACCACAGAATAAGAAAAGGTGTTCCCTGACCAGGGACACAAACATTGACTACTAACAGTCTATCGACCGATCCCGAATTCTGGTATATCCTACGACAATCACAATCCTCTCAATTATATCTCCTGACCAGAAGCATAGAACCGAGAGAACATAAGCCTTCTGACCAGAAGAGCTAAGTAATTGTCCTAACGATAATCCAGAATAAACTAATTCCTAGTAGCGACGTGGAAGTAAGCGCAGAAATACGGGTGTGAAAAGAAAATACGGTAATACGAGTTCCGTATTTATCTGGAGTTCGAATACAAAAGGCCACGGGACACCGAGCTTCGCTGCTTATATAGGAATTCTCGGTGCCGTGAAGGATTTACCAACTTTTATCTTTACCTCAATTTTACATTACAATAAAATACATATTAATAAAATATCAAAGAGGAACATAATTAGCTACATACAGATGTAGCGATGTATGGACCGACGTACACCTCGAAGAGTTTGGAGATGGTTTAGAGACGACTGGAGCTCAGCTTACGGTTCTTCACTAGGACCAGATCTCCTTCCTTCAAGATCAATGCTTGTCCTTGATTCTTCACTCTTCTCTTCTTCTGTTGGGCTTTTTCTCTCCCTTGAGCTTGATATAATTTAAAGGCCCAAGTCGTCTTCTCATCCTGTGGTACAGGCCAATAAAACCTTTCATGAGGTTCCTCCGGGATGGCTCTATTGAAGAAAAGTTCAGAAGGAGCATATCCCGTAACAGAGGAGACGGAATTGTTCAATAACCAAACCACATCATTGATGAAGGTGACCCAACGAGTATGCTCTCTGTAGCAAAACAGCCGCAAAAGACGGACGACTTCTTGGTTAATTCTCTCTACCACATTACTGCTGGGATGATAGGTTGTAGTGCAGACATGAGTAATGCCCTTCCTTCTCATATACTCGCTCCAGGTTGTCGAAGTGAACTGGGTACCTCGGTCTGAGAGGATGACTTTTACTCGAGGGTAGTGTGCAAAATACGTCTTCTCCAATAAGTTCACGATCTCCTGAGATGTAGCTCTCCTCAGAGGATAGGCCGAAACGAATTTTGTGCCAATGTCAACGGCAGTAAAAATGTAGGAGAACCCTTGGGAAGTTGGTAGCTGACCTATAATATCAATAGACAGCATCTCATGAGGATCCTTGGGTGAAATGTGAAGCTTCTCTCTCAGGATTCCTATCTTATCCATTTTTGTCTTGGCACACATCTCACAGTCCTTCACATACCGAATAACATCTCCGGATAGTTTGGGCCAAAAATATCTATATTTTATTTTAGCTTTGGTTTTTGTAATGCCAAAGTGTCCTAGGTTATCGTGATTTTCTCTAAGTATCTGGGAAACAAATATTGCCGGCACACAAAGCTTCCAAATAATGGATTCACCCTGAACTCTTCTGAACAATAAACCTCCATGTAGACAATAATTCTTCCTAGTTCTACCTTGAGTAATGGTATCAGTCTCTTCTGGAGCTTCCAAGATGTTCAAGATGCTTTGACAAAACAAGTCCTCCCTCTGAGCTTCAATCCACTTCTCCAGTTCCTCAGTTTCTTCCCGTTCTTGCCAAATATAGTTCACCTTAAAAAGTGTCTTCGGAATATCTCCTTCTGGTGAATCGGACACAGGATACCGGGAAAGAGTGTCAGCTATCTCATTATCCTTTCCTCTGACGTAAATAATCTGGAATTGGTAAGCCTGTAGTTTCAAAGCCCATCTAGTTAACCTGCTATTAAGATCCTGAGAGTTTTTTAACCAGACAAGTCCCTTGTGGTCTGAGTATATTTTAAATGATTGGCCTTTTAAATAAACCGAAAATTTCTCCACACCAAAAATGATGCTCAGACACTCCAGTTTATGGATGGAATAGTGTCTCTCATTGTTTCTCAACTTTCGACTTGCATATTGGATAACATTTACAATTTTCTCGCCACCCTCTGGTTCTTGGAACAATATGCAGCCTAGCCCTTTAGCAGAGGCGTCGCACTGTAGACAAAAGCTTAAATTAAAGTCTGGCTGAGACAATGCACCAGTGGTAACTAACGTAATCTTAATTTTCTGGAACGCCTGTTCTTCCTCTTCACCCCAGCTCTACTTAACATCCTTCCTTAGGAGGTGACTTAAGGGTTCTACATCCTGTGCTAATCCAGGGTAAAATTTTCTTCTCCAATTAGCAAGACCTAAGAACTTCCGGAGGTCCTTCCTACAAGTCGGTCGAGGAAATCTCAAAATGGCTTCATTTCCAGCGGGGTCAGGTTTTACTTCCTCTCCTGATACTATATGCCCTAAAAAGCGAATCTCCTTTTTGACAAATTCACATTTCCTTAATTTAATGGTCATTCCACATTCTCTCAATCGTTCTATGACCAATTGTAAATGCTGTAAATGCTCTAGAAGAGTCCTGGAGTGAACAAGTAAATCATCCAGATACACGGTCAGATACTCCTCACTCTCTGGACCAAAATATTTGTGCATGACTGAGACAAAAGTGCTGACCGCATTCGAAAGTCCAAAAGGCATCCGAGTAAATTCATATAAGCGACCTCGATAAGAAAAAGCGGTGTATTTTCTGTGGCTAGGGTGTATTTTTACCTGAAGGTAGCCAGACGCGAGATCCAAGCTGGAAAAGTACCTGGATCCTCGGAAACGTTGCAAAGACTCATGGATGGGTTCGACGGAACTTCTTGGAACTTCTTGGAACTATCATTTTGTTGTTGAGCTGGCGAAAATCAATGCACGGGCGTATTTGTCCTTGAGGTTTATCCACTACAATTAAAGGATTCAAATAGGCAGAATTCGAAGGTTGAATGACTCCCCATTCCTTCCATAAATTTAGTTCCTTTTCTAAAGCTTCACGCTTGGCAACAGGGATCGGATAAGGCTTCCTAAACACTGGCTCTAAATCCTTCAACTATATCTCACACTGAACGTCTCTAGCACAGCCAGGTCTTTCTGAAAATACATGGTGATATTTCATAAGCAAATGGAACAAACTATCCTGTTCACTCTTGGACAAGAACTGACTTTCTTCAACCTTTTCCCTAATTTTATCTTCACTGGCACTCCACTTATCCAACACAGCGACGTTTACTCTGGCTTCCTTGCCTCCGTCGTAATCTATATTAACAGTGAGCGGGGTGCAGCTACTTTGCAGTGTCAACTCGTTCTCCAACAAACAGATATTGGCTCCATAGGGCTTAAGAAACGGCATGCCCAGTAAAACATCAACACCTAACTTCTATATCACAAATACTTCAGTGTTCAATTCTTGGTCTTTAAATTTAATGCTAATATTCCTTCTCCCACAAATCCTTATCCGATTCGAACCGGTTACTCCAACTATTCGAATTTCTGGATCCTTCTGTAGTTTCATTCCCCTGTACTTCTCAAGTAGTTCCATCCAAATGTCGAAATTTAACAACGAAGCCTCGCTCCCAGTGTCGAGTAAGCAAACGACAGGAATGTCTGCAACTTGAGCTTTAACTTTGGGCGTACTATGGAAAGTAGTTAATTCAACAGACCTCTTAATCCCTTCTTCCACAGCTTTCTCTTCTACTTTGGTTAGGGAGTAGCTGTAATGGATTTCGTAAGCCCTGTTAAAAGTTTCGCCATTGGATACTAATCGTTCCTTACTACTTCCTTGCCCAAGCGGAACGGAACTTAAGCAAGATTCCCATTTAAACCTTGGTTAGTGGGAACCACTGGAGCGCTCCAATAGAACTGACGAGTCTGATCAACAGCTTGTTGTTGCTCAAAGGTCCTCGGTAACTCGGATTCATATGTCTGAGATCCTGAAGTCACGAATTGCCGGTTAGGAGAATTGTAGACTCTTCTTCGAGGAGGAGATGCAGAGTTTCTTCTTCTCTCGACGTAACCTCCTTCTGGTGCTCTCGTCTCGGGATCAGATCTGGGTTCTTGTCTATTAGGTCGACTTCTATACCACGTCCTTCCTCTAAACTCCCTAGTTTGACGGTAACCATTATTACATGTCCTTGGTTCTTCATGGTTACGGACGTTGTTGTTAATATTTCTTCCAGCAGGTCCGTGGTTTTCTCGGACGACTTGTCTCACTGCTGTATTTCTCTGTATTGGTTGCTGATTTCTAAACCTTCCATTATTACTGTTCTCAGCTTCACTTCTCTTGAACCAATCTGCTCTCCAGCTTTCGGCCTCCTCATTCACTTCATATCTTTTCAGGAACGCTGCTAACTCTTCCATTGTCTTTGGTGGGTTAACGAGGCAAAGTTGTCTGACTTTATAAGACATCTGTTTAATTATCAAATTCAAGACCTCACTTTCTATGAGTACTGGCGAAAGATTCTTAAACCCAGCATAGATTCCCCACGCATACTCTTCCATGGTTTGATTGGAGCCTTTAGTGTACTTTCTATTTCTCAAGACGTCCAATTGTCTTTGTTTTGCTTCCTCTGAAGCAAATGTAGCAGTAAACTTTTTACAAAATCCATTGTAGTCCCTAAACTCTTCATAATGGGCCTGGAACCAATGCTCGGCTTGTCCGGTAAACAATCTGGATAGTAACTGGAGACGATATTTCTCTGGAACTTGCATAAGCTCAAAGTTAACATTTAGTTCCTTCAAGTACTTCTGTGCACTTTGAGCTTCAATGTTACCACTGAACTTAGGGAGTTGATTTAAGTCAGATATTCGAGGTAATTTGACATATCGTCCTCCGATTTTTTTATCTAATTCCGAATCTGAAGATGGAGTTGAGTTCCTTCCAGGTTTCCGCCTCTTCCGACGAATCCTTCCCGGTGGTCTTTCGTCCTCCGAAGATGAATCACAAGAAGGTCTCTTCCGATTTATTTCTGTCTTCGAAGTTTTTCCAAACCTTCCAGCATCAGAGTTTCCAATGAAGGTCACAACTTTACTGTGTTTAATTCTTTCTTCCATACCTCGAACAATTTGATCTTCCACTGTAGGCCTATCATTATTCTTCCTTGAGATCTTTCTCTTTCTCAGAGGTCCACGTGCACCCTCACTCGCAACGTAATCTGACGTCTCTCCAGCTGACTGATGGTTATCAAAGCCATAAGGTGACTTAACAGCGGTTTCCTGTTGAGTTGAATCTACGCGAAGTCCTTGAAGTCTGTCTCTCAAGGAGCTTATGTTTTGTTGCATGTTTAATTTCAGCTGACGTAACTCGGTGGCCACACAAGTGTTATTCTTTGCAATGTTATCCACTTCTTCACGAACGCTGGTTATATTGTGGGTTACTTCTTCACGGAAGCTGGAAATACTAGTATTTATCTCTTCGCAAAAAGAGGAAACCTTACTTTCTCCTTGACGTAGTTCTTCACCAAAATTCTCTAATCTCTCGAAGCATTCAGCAACCTTAGAACTTACTTCCTCATTTTTCCCTAGATAAGCAGTCATCTGTTCCTTAATCTCGGTTACACTCACTCCCAGAGTTTCCATGGAACGAGTAATTCCTTCCATTTCACGCTCTCGCTCAACTGTAAGCGTTGTGTGGAGTACCTCCCACTTCTCATTATTTTGGGACAGTTCCTTGCTTAGAGTTTCGTGCAGCTGTTTCCACCGTTCTTCATTTTCCGATTTATCAGCATGTCGCTTCCTTTCTTCTTCTGCTTTCTCTTCTTGTCGCTTTCTTTCTTCTTCGGCTTTCTCTTCTTGTCGCTTTCTTTCTTCTTCGACTTTCTCCTCTTGTCGCTTTCTTTCTTCTTCTTTCTCTTCTTGTCGCTTTCTTTCTTCTACTGATTTCTCTTCTTGTCGCTTTCTTTCTTCTTCTGCTTTCTCTTCTCGTCGCTTTCTTTCTTCTTCGGCTTTCTCTTCTTGTCGCTTTCTTTCTTCTTCGGCTTTCTCCTCTTGTCGCTTTCTTTCTTCTTCTGCTTTCTCTTCTTGTCGCTTTCTTTCTTCTTCTGCTTTCTCTTCTCTTAATATACTCCAGAACTGTTGCCACCTGTTCTCTTCAGCGATTTTTTTAGCTTTCTCTTCCGCCTTCCGAGCTTTCACCTCTGCAGCCTTTTCTATTTGACGTTTCCTTTCTTCTTCGACTTTCTCTTCACGTCGCTTTCTTTCTTCTTCGACTTTCTCTTCACGTCGCTTTCTTTCTTCTTCTGCTTTCTCTTCACGTCGCTTTCTTTCTTCTTCTGCTTTCTCTTCACGTCGCTTTCTTTCTTCTGCGGCTTTTTCTTTCCTTCTTTTCTTTTCTTCCATTTCGGACCAAACTGTCAACCACGGAGGAAGTTCAATAGCAGGTTCCTTATTCTCATCGTCATCGCCCTGGCAACCTTTACACCGGACGGCATCTAAATCTTGCCCTTCCACGGATTCAGCCTCAAATTCACAAACGAAATGCTTCCACTGGTTGCAGGAAATGCACCGAAATGCCCCCTTATCTTCATCTTGATCGGAGCAACAATCAAAGTGCAAATTTCCGTCTTCCTCTACAATCGTCGGCAATGAATTGCGTTTAGACTTTCTTGTTGCCATCTCGATGTTTCGTAATTTCAGAAGAACCACCGGATATATACTTCGAGCCCCACGTTGGGCGCCACTTGTAAGGATCCGCCCTGGATCGTACTTGGTTCGATGGGTCTATAGAGCCTCGGCTTCACACTCAGTATCGCTTCGGGGCTTGAGTCTCCTCGGCTCAAGGTTCGGGTTAATCCGGCTTCTTCAATCCTCGACGTAAGGTCCCTCGTAATTCTAGGTCAAAGGTTCTCAATGTACTTATAGATCTTGACCAAGATTCTATAAGCAATCGACAATCCTTTTCCCCACTAGGTTCTGTCGATATTCAGTTAAGCACCCAACTTCCTTTTCTCTTTTCAGCCTCTGACCAGAGAACTGAAAATTAATCCGTGACCACAGAATAAGAAAAAGGTGTTCCCTGACCAGGGACACAAACGTTGACTACTAACAGTCTATCGACCGATCCCGAATTCTGGTGTATCCTACGACAATCACAATCCTCTCAATTATATCTCCTGACCAGAAGCATAGAACCGAGAGAACATAAGCCTTCTGACCAGAAGAGCTAAGTAATTGTCCTAACGATAATCCAGAATAAACTAATTCCTAGTAGCGACGTGGAAGTAAGCGCAGAAATACGGGTGTGAAAAGAAAATACGGTAATACGAGTTCCGTATTTATCTGGAGTTCGAATACAAAAGGCCACGGGCCACCGAGCTTCGCTGCTTATATAGGAATTCTCGGTGCCGTGAAGGATTTACCAACTTTTATCTTTACCTCAATTTTACATTACAATAAAATACATATTAATAAAATATCAAAGAGGAACATAATTAGCTACATACAGAAATTACTATTTTTAACCTTTTGTGAATATTAAATATGCAAGATAATTTTAATTGTTACACTCAGCATTTAACTTGACTAGGGAGTATTGCTTCTTCCAACTCCCCTCTCTCCCTGCAACGGCCACGCGAAAAGACAACAAAGAAAAGAAAGAAAGTTTACAACGTTAAAGTGTTAAGCAAAATTTCTTAAAATACAGGTTTTGTCTTGCGCGGGCATAACTTTCGTTTACCTTAACATAACTAAATTCTGATTACACCGTCTTGCAGTAAAAGAATCAGGGATTAATATGATATTAGTTAACTTATTGTCCGCCAAGGGACACGACAGATATAGCGTGGGGAAGACAGCCTAATCTTTCGTCTTTTCCCCGGTTTCAACGTTTACTTAAAGTTGAGTCTGCCTGGCTTCTACACAATAGTGATTGTTTTCTCGCATTGTTGTCACCGATAAAAAAAATTCCCAGCTCAGCTTGCTGGCAGAAAGAAACAAAATCTTTGAACTTTTATTTAACATCTGGATGTATAGTCTATATACGAGGTGGTTCCACTTTTCTTGGTAATTAACCATTACCACCCAAAAATTATAAATACCAAACAAAGGAAAATAATAAGTTTATATACTTCCTTGTAACGTGAACACTGCTACACGTTACAATTGTTGCTCATTATTGCATCTAACAATAAATGAATGGGTTAGACGAGATTGCCATGGTTATTGTACGATTTGTTGTTGCGTTTAAGCGCATGAAAATATTTAATTACAGTTCAGGCCTCTAAAATTCTGTCTTTGTAAGTATATAGGCCTATACGTATTAGAGCTAGATGTTATACTTTTGTGGGAGGAGTGTAGTGCGTACGGTCATTGGCACTTTCAGGAATTTCTTGGGGAAGGGGGTCATAATTCTTAAGAAAAATGTATTGATGCAATTTTTACACTCAATTATGACATGTTTTAAAGAAGAGAGAAAGGAAGAGATATGAGTGAAGCCATAGGGAACGAGAGAATGGAAGAGCATTTAAAAAGCCAAACTCACACGGAGAGAGAGGGTGAGAGGGGGGGAGATATTATATAGGGAGATAGAAGTTAATGCTGGCCAAAAGAACGACACGGAATATTGAAAAATAAAAGACACACCCACGTCTAACATTATTTCTATAATAACAATCAAGTGGTTGTTTTCACTGAAATTATTGCCATCCTGTTTTAAGAGTTGAATGTGAATCAGTACTTAGCATGTACGTACAAATGCTAAGCAATAAGACATGAAAACATTAGATTTTTACCTAAAATAATAAAGGTTACAGGTAAAAATAATGTAAGCCCAGGTCATATTCTATGCATATATGTTCATTTTTAAAGTTTTTAACATCATATTAGGAACTGGAAAAAGACAATCGTTTACTAATCTGGTGATTTGTTTCAGAATGTTCTGACATGAAGATTTGCGAAATTAACGGTTATAAATGGGAAAAATATGACGATTTTTTAGTCAGATCAAAACGTATCAAAACACCCCAACTTCAAGAAGTCCTTCATAAGAAATTGATAAAAATGATCACCCTGACATGCAGAGACGGATTCGACCAGTTACCTAACTTTGAAAGAAGCAAACTACAGCTGAGAAACTATTTTTCCCAACTACCTGCAATTGTCCGAACTTCTCTCTTGGATGAAATACTCAGGAGGGGCATGTGGGAGGAAGTACATTGTCACGAGAATTATCCTCGTAAGCTTTACTATTCAGAGGTGTTCTTCTCGACGGGTGTTTCCATGCTACATTTCAGGAGTTTGTACAACATTAAAATATGTCATTTGAATTCACTGCTGAAGCTTCTGTCCGAGCAAGGAAACAACCTTCAAGTTCTCATATTACATGGTTTATGGCAAGAATACGAACCGTTAGACGAAAATCTTTTAGCAAAGGTGTTGCTAACTGCTGCCAAACTCAGTACCTTGTCCCTTCCAAAGTTCTGCAACGATTCCGTTCTGAAACTGATTGGTGAGAATTGCAAACGTTTGCAGAAGCTGGATATTAGCTTCACGAGTGTGTCACACAAGGGACTCACGTTCCTGACACAGAACATTGTGAAACGTGATGTAAAGCAAGACTGTTCGAGTGAATACTGGAACAGCTCATTGTGGCCATTTCCAAACATTTTTCTCCCTCTGCAGGAACTTATACCTCGTGGTGGATCTGTGGAATGGTACACGCGACAGAAAAGCCCGCTGTGCGACACACTGAAAGTGTTAGAGATTGGATTATACACTATGGATAAGGACAAGTTCAGAGGACTTTTGATGGTGTTGGAATTGGTTCCGGGTTTGCAAGAATTTAAGCATGTCGATTTGAAAGCTTTCTTCCAGATGCTCGGCAAAAAGTTGATAGAGGACAAGATGAAAAACATTCAACTACCCACATTCAATCTGGCACGCATCTTCACGTGGACCATGGATGATCAGATCTACTATTTGGTGAGACGAATGTGTCCCAAACTGCGTTCCCTTCGGAATCATGAGTTCACTGGAGGTGACACATCTTCAGTTCCCATTTCAGAGCTTAATTGTTTCACGATGCTTGACACCCTGGAGAGTTACGTCACACCTTACCTGAGTAAGGATATTGCTAAGCTGGCGCCAGAGATGAGAGAGAGATTGACACTGCTCATGTTAGGTAATAGACTGTCGGAAATTCCTTTCAATCTTAATGACGTATTGCAGTTGCCTTGTCTGCAACATTTGATACTTTTTTACAATACTTTCATGTGGGAATCACAAGATGACAAATATTCAGAGAAATATCTTTTTATGTTAGATCACGTTACTCTGGGTGGCAAAGTTAGCCAGAAGGGTCTCATAAAACTCCTTGAGAGCGCTCCCAATTTGGAAGAGTTGTGGATTAACAGTATATTCGACAGAACCGCAGACTTTGTGAAGCGACTGTGTAATATCAGGAAGTCTCCAAGGCTTAAAGTATTCATGATGTCTAATGAATATTTACTGCAGAAGAAGGAAGAGTTGGTAATGTTTCTCACCTGCTACACCAAGTTAAAGAAATTAGAAAAGATTCCTCTTACGCTGAACTAAGTGTCCACCACTGCCGAACAATCATGTTATTTTCGAAATTTCTCTAAATCTGAACCTGTATAATTCGTGTAATGTTGCGATATCAGATTACCCAATATGAATTACAATTGTATAATCTTTTAAAATATACAGCAGATCTACAAGTAAGGTGATGGTTTATACTCTAAAATAGAAGTAGTGCGACTTTCATTTCTCGGAAAGTGGCTTTCATACAAGTAGATCGTATCTCTATCTTGTTACTAATGATGCTTTGTTACGGCTAGCATTTAAGCGGGAGGCTCATCACCTGTAATAAAACAGGGTATCTGAGGATGGATTAAGGGAAAAAGTATCGTGGTAGGAAGGAAAATAGTTCTATGGTTACTCAGCTTCCCTGTTGTAACAGACATAGACATACGAAACATAGTTGATGGCCAGCGTAGAGGAACTTCTTATCAACTGTGAGTTCTCAGAAGTCTTCCTCAAGTGAAGAAAGAGAAGGTGCCTGACTGCTTCTTCACAAGAAAATTCGAGTGGTCAATAGGTATCGGCTGGTTCTATTGTTAGCTGTAAGAAACCAGTGAACGATCCGATGGCGAATATTTTAACCAATGAAGTTAGAACTTGATATGTCCCTCGGTTCAGCAAATTATATATTTGTACCTTTCGTTTATTCTTAGGCATTCTAAGGTTCGCGATGTATCGATTGTTAACTTTCGATTGCTTGGTTCCAATAGACAGACGGATATTCCGATCGAAACTATATTACAGCAAGTTAGCACTATACACATATTTTCAGTTTAAATTATATCTCTAGTAGTTTCAGTAATAGACATTTGTGGATTTTGTTCGATTTTTTACTGGAAGAGATCCAGAGGCGTGGCGTGCATGTAGCCGCTGTTACCGCAGATAACAGCAAAATATAAAGAATTGAAGAACCCGTCTTAAAATATTATTACGTACATAAACTGGTAATATTGTCGTAAAGTAAACATTGCAGACTGACATTTTTTCTGACACCGGCAAAAGCGAAGAGGAGGACTGATCCGGTACCCTCCTCAGGCAACATGAGGAAAGGGCCCTGAGCCCACGCAAGGAAGACTTCGCGTTGCGGCAAAGACTGACCGCGGGAGGAGGAGGCGGGTTTTTTGCATGCCTGTTTAGCCGGCGCAGTTGCCAGTGATCCTTACCGGAAACATACCAGTGTTGCCATATTCAATTGACAGAAAATAGCTAAGTCGCCTAATCGGGTCTATCTTACTCTGAAGGTGTCCAGTCACACTGGGGAACGATGGCGCAGTGGTAGCGTCGCCGCCTTATAATCAAGGGATTCCGGGTTCGATACCCGGTGGAGGCACAAGTGGTTCGGATCGAACTTTAAACTGTCCCGATTAGCATTACTGTTCATGAAGTGGACTTAAATCGTCAAATCAAAATTTTAAAAAATCAAATCACACTGGGGCAAAAGCAAACTACCAAGTGATATTTTGTATTTACACTAAATATCAGCGATTATGAAAGTCCTCTTTGTCCTTCTTCGACATCATGGGAGAGAAGGAGAGGAGAGGGATGGGTATGGTCAAGGGGTCCGCTGTCCTTCTAAATATGTCAACCTAAAATTCTATTTCACACATATAATATTATTTCGGTTACAGGAATTTGTGATAATTGTTGATAATACTGATTGAGATTGACATACGTTGTCGCAGGAATGCAATAATTTCGGATTAAAGCAATGTTTTTGAGGTGGTAGAACTGTTTTTGGGTGAAAACAATACTTACAAGCATAATTTCCCGATTGTTATCTTAGCACGCTCTGAAGTGTCAAGTGTCGCAGGTTCGAATCCTCAGCAAGAAATGGTTATTTCAATGTTCGTTGTTATTGTTTTACTTACATAATTATAAAAATTAATAATTACATACACAAAGAAATAATAATTTTATTTCAATAATTCACCATGCATCCTCATCGTCACGATTATCCTATAAAGCGAAAGCCTTAAAGGTAGCAAAGGACGTAAAATATACGAAATAGTAGTGGTGTCAGAAATGAGATTTCAGTGGATTTAGCGAAACATGGGAGTGGGAGTAGTTAGGAAACAGATGAAGACTACATCTACTCTACATACGTCTTATTTGAAACGAAAAGTTTCGCGATTTGGGCAAATCTGGTTTCAAAAGAACTAAGATGGCAACATTAGTAGAACTGGACTTCTTGCAGGTTCCGAAGGAAATATTGGGAAAGGGCCGATGCTGAGAGGGGAGGGGGCAAGGAGGGTGCTTCACGTGTTACAAAAGTAAACAACGGTTTGTGGGAGGGACTGTGCAGTGGGAGTTTTGTGACTGATGTCTTTCGTCTTTATGTTGTTTTCGGGCATTGCCAATTAATTAATGAAGCTTGCTCCGAGTTCCGAGGTGGCGGGTTCATCCTATCTGGACAGTGTGTGTAATCGTGCGATAGAAGATATTTTGAAGCAATCTTTCGGTTCGTTATTTTGCAGAAAAAATCGAAATTGTGGCGAAAGGGAGGCCAAAGCCTATTTTGAACGATTTAAAAACCAAGTCGTCTGCTGGATATGACCGACATTTCAATGTTTCGTGGTATAACGACTATCCGTGGTTATGTGGATGTGTGCAGTTATCGAAACTCTTTTGTTGGCCATGTACTCTATTTTCGGGTGAAAAAAAAAAAAACGTGTCGAATTCAGATGTGGATAACATGGACCATGACCATGACGCACCCAAAAATTCAAATTCAAATGAAAAACGTCTCTTTATGACAGCATCATAGAAGTTTTTTTGATTTGATTTGATTGATTTTGCTTCGCTTGTGCCACTTTTGGCTAATTTGCGAAGATGGGGATGAGTGATGATATGATTAAATTGATGAATAGACATCACAAACGCCCATGCCCAAGCTAGGTTTCGAACCCGGGATCCCAGCATCATATAACTATTTTCAAAGTCGGATTGATCTGCTCTATAAGTAGCCTTCGATGTTTCTGTAAGTATCAAATTACGTATTATTGTGTCAACAACCAATGTTTGCGAATTCACTTTAGTCCTTACGTCAACATTTTTTTCCTGATTAATAACTTTACCAAAATCTAGTATTGAATTGCATACGTACCAGATTAATATTATATGAACTACTTGGAAGACATTGGGGGGGGGGGCATGAGGTGGGGAGGCGCCCAAGTCTCCCTTAAATGTCCTACTGATAACGGGTAACACTTTTAAAAATCCACGCCACGCCACTGAAGAGATCAATATACTTTTAAACGGCTATACTCTGTCACAAGATTCCGGTGAGCAAGAGAAGTGAGCAGGAGTCTGTGGAGGAAGCGAACAGAAGTAAGTCCTTTGCGCAAGTAGTGCTCAGAGGACCAGTGAACGCGTGAGAGAAAAACGGATTTTACTGAGATGGTCAACGCGGCTGTAGCTACCAACCGTTTGCAGCAGTGCGCACTGCTTTGCTCCGCCAATTCATTTCTCCATTTCTCTACCGTTATGTGCGACATTGCTCCACAGGCTCATGGAACAGATTGTAGTTGCACGAATGGAACACCAACTAAGGCACTGGTTGGTCATCCGATGGTAGTGACAGCGATACGTTTTTCAAGAGAATGTAGTTCGCATCAAGCCAAAAGAAAAGGTATGGAGTGTATCCTTTAAATAACGTCCTCGCTAAGGGTGTTATCGCTATTTATATAAATTGAAGACCTTCCAAGACAGTATGTCGTAAACTTACTGAACTGAAAGGAGTGACCGGGAAATGGATATAAACATTCACGGCTTTCATTGGAGAATAATTCTAAATATTCTTGAAACAATGCTAATATACATATACAATCATAATAATAACATAATAATAGTAAAGTATTGGCACCTTCGAATTTTGTAGTGATTCCGTGCCGAAACTTTGGTGAGCATTGTAAGTGCTTGTAGAAGCCAAAGCGTCGCACAAGAGCGTTTCATTTTGGCTATAAAACATACTGAGCGTTGATGTAAGTCAAGGCTGTGAGAGTGAAATTGGGAGACAGTATTCTGCTCACTTGTAAACATTTTCTGCCTCTGCGCGTATTTCCAGCATGTATTAGTCCGTTCGGAGACATAAGGGATTTTCCACATTGAAACATAGGATGTGATGGGTAAAACTGTACAACAATTTGAATCAACATGTATTGTGTTAGAGTTTGCTTAGTGATGTAAATGACTTCAATTGAAAATTCTTGCGGAAAAGACATTTTTCTGATCTTATGAATATTAATGTGTTAATCGAGAGAGTGAAAGATTGCTATAGGGTCATTCCATGTCGAAGAGACCAATTTCAGAAAAGTTTCCAGGTCATGATTTTTTGATTTGGATGAAATTTGGCATGAAGGTTCAATCATGACTGGAAGGCTTGTATTCCAAATATTAGGTTCCTTCGAGGAATAGTTCTGGAGTTATAGTCTGTGGAAGAAGGTGGTGCGCAAAAGAAAATGTGATTCAAATATGAGAAATGAGCCTCAGAGCTATCTTCAGGACTCAATAACTTTGGAACTATTGATCACAGCCTAGTGATATTTACACACCAAACAAACATCTCACCAAGGAACACGCGTATTGCATTAAAATATCCTCAGCTTGTTTACGTTAGCAAATAAAATACTCCAAAATATGCCTTAAATTGCCTTACGTGTCATAAAATTCATATTTTGTGTGCCTGCTGTTACAACAGTAATCCAACCAGGAAGGTGGCATTAATTCATCTAGTAACCTTGATGTGAGCTCAGTATGCACACGTTATGTAGTCTCCATATATATCACCCAATCCATATTATATGTAGTTGAATATGCAAGAAATTGAAAAATAACCGGAAAATGGTGGATTTTTGAAATGGTGTAACACAAAAGGGGACAAGAGATATCCAAGCCAAGTTGCATATACTACATAACTAGACCTTCCTCTAATGTGTGTCAAAATTTCAACTTGTTATTGCAAGGCCCTAGTGTACAGTAAAGGTAGACCCTTAAACGCCCAGCGCGTTTTCAGTGGGAAGTTTAAAATTGCGCAAGCTTTTAAATGAAGATTTTTATCTCCGTAACTACGAATGTTATAGTTACAAATTATACGAGTAGCTTGTTTCTTTCAGTATAGTCTCAGCTACACGCCTATTGTTGAAAAGATCTAATTTTGACTATCCAAATAGAAGAAGAATACGAAAGTTAATAATCTTATTTTTTCTTTACAAAATTTCAATTTCGTCGGGCCCCCACGTAGACAACGCCAGGACGTGAGGGTTAAAAACAGTTCCTGCGTATTGCCTAATATGTGTTTCATTCTCGTGGCAAGAATTGCGGACTTGCTTCTGATACTTTCGGAGAAAAAATATAATTTTTAATGTAAATGCAGTAAATGTTTTTCTGGGAAAATTGCACCCACTCCCTCCCCCCCAAAAAAATATTCAGAATCAAATTGAACTTTACTAAATACTAATAGGATGCTTAAGGCTCTTTGTGTAGCACTCAAGACATGTATCTGTTAACATTGCCTGAAGCGCAGTATGCTCCAAAAGTCGAAGAAACCAAATGTGACGTATTTCATCTCAGCGTTTATTGTTTGAAAACATGTATTGGAACAGATGACCACTTTTCTGTTAACAACCACAAAATTGGGCTTTCACCTCGCAAAAAATCACTAGAAAGGAAGTAGACGATTATTTACAGTTCTTTAGACATATATTAACAGGGTGAATTGAAAATCACAGGACACCCTTTCATTTCAGAAAAGGGATGGATAATTAAATATCCGAGTACCACAGGTAAGAAGGTGTGAATGAAGAAAGAAAGGATAAGGAAAAGAGCATGAGATAGGGAGTCCAACCACGTTCCAGATGAAAGGAAATGTTTATCTAAATCGCCCGTCAGGTGAAACAACAGTTAATGGGGAAAGGCCACCTGCTGGAACACTTTGTAAGGAATGTTCCAGATAAACAATTTTCTAATAATCTTGTGTATGGAGGGGAATGATTTTTGTGTATATATATCTTCTGTTTTGTACCATATTTCGTTTGTACTTGGTACAGAGTCTGAAGAAGACCTTGCTAGAAGGTTGAAACGTAACGTTTAGTTTATTTTTTTAAATAAAATAAATTTAGCCTTCGTCGGCATATTGAGTTTTCCAATAAATCAGTCTATTAATTATGCTAGAGGATCGAGGGGATGCAGAATCTCAATATGAATTCTCTAACGGTTATTTCCATCGAGTCATGGATCTCTCTTGTGAAACTGGTCCGTCTCTGAACTTGTAATCCAATCTAAAGGTTATTCCTTCGAGTACTGTACAAAGCGGTGAACTTTTTTGAGGCATATCTGCCCATTGTTGCTCATTATTGCATCTAACAATAAATTAATGAAGTTAGAAGAGATTGCCGTGGTTATTGTACAATTTGTTGTTGCGTTTATTCGCATGAATATATTTAATTGCAGTTCAGGCCTCTAACATCGTATGATTTGTAAGTGTAGATTTTACACTTTGTTGGGAGGGTGTAGTGGGTACAGTCATTGGCACTCGAAGAAATTTTCTATAGAAGGGTCATACTCCTCAAGTAAAATGAATTGACATCATTTTTACACTCGATTATGAAATGTACTCGAATCAAATGAGACTAGAATTTCACGAGGGAGATCCGCGGTGAGTGATCTAAGATAGGAATTTTTCCGACCTTGTCCCCGGATAAAACGGCTCCAGGTCCCACCCAGCCTCAAATCAAATGGTACTCGGTGGGGAAAGGGGGGGGGGTAAAGGCCGAGGATGATGGCCGACTTCGAAAATATGTGGGGCTCTATCCCCACATACCCTAAATGTGCCTTCATGGCACGGTGCTATGTGTACAGGGAACTTTCAACTTTATCTTTACCTCTAATAATTGTATTCGTTTCTGTACCCTTGAGTACCTACGTTTATTTTTTACATACGCGAAGCCTCTACTATGTCAATGACTGAGATCCCCCCCTAAAGACTTACTTGCCTCCGGGTCCCCCCGCACTGCGGGGTTTTGCGGCTTGTAGATCCGGCACTGAGCCCATGAATTTCTCCCACACCTATCAAGTGTCAAACATTAGCAAGGAGAAGGGAGATCCAGAAACCAGAGAAGGAATTTCACCCTCATCCCCCCTTGAAGTACCACATTGTGTACATGTGTGTGAATAAGGAAATGCAGTGTGAGTGTCGGGAACAACTTTGAGAAGGTTTGGTTTAGAGAAGATCTACATATACTAAAAGTTAAGATAATTGGTTAATGTTCTTTAGTAGGCGTTAAAAGAGTTAACATAAATTAAAAGCATTTGAAAATAAAATCCTTAGAGAAATATTTGGACCTAAAAGCGATGAGGAGACACGTGAGTGGAGAAGGTTACATCATAATTTAGAATTGCATGATATGTATTCATGTCCAAACATTATTACGAGTAGAATAATTAAATCAACACGACCATATGGAACGAATGGGACAGGAAAGAAGAGTTTACAGAATTCTTGTTTGGAAACCTGATGGTAAAGAGACCAGTAGGAAGAATAAGACGAAGATGGAGGTATAGCGTTGAGACGAACCTAAAGGAAATCGGTAAGGATGGAAAACATTGGACTGATCTTGCCCAGGATAGGGACAGATGGAAAGCATGTGTTGCTGCAGCCCTAAACCTTCGGATTTTAGAAGGCTAGAGAATTAGTTAGTTACTTAGTTCTTTAGTAGTCAGATATGTCTTTCTTCATTTTGATTTGATGTTAGAAAGTTAGAATGGAACCATTTTCCTTTTCACAACATATGAAATCTATCTTCTTAATTTTTACAATAGTAATAATATTTTTAAATTACTCTTTTTGTTTTTTCAGCAAATTAATACTCCACTAAGATAGGTAACTCTGTTTTCTTTTCTTTGCTCAGATATTTATTGCTTTAGACTCAATTTTAATGGATTTCATGAAATTCAAGCTTAAAATTGTGGTTCTCAGAAGCTAGCATCCACCTGACATAATTCCTTTACGAATGTCGACTAATAGCCATTAACTTTTGTCTCTCCCTATTCCATAAAGATTCTGAGAAATTAAATTACATATTATTCATTCTTGGTTTTGGACTTTTAACCACTGTGTTATTTTTTTTTAAAAAAATGTAACCAACATTTCGGAGGCTGAATCTGCCTCCGTCTTCAGGGTAGCGTGTAGTCTGTTAAATCATATGGTGTCTATAAATGGTTGCCTATTCTCGGTGGCCTAGGCTCCACCTTGTCTGTCGGTCACAAGGACCTCTATATACATTAAATTGCCAGGGAGGATTATCATTGGCCCAGGTTCCACTTCGTCAGGTGGTCACGTCAAGACCTATTTTTGTACGTAGGTTGGCAGGGAGGATTATGTTGCTGTGGCCCAGGCTCCACCTTGTCAAAGGATTGATGCTGTAGGATATAAACCCCAAAAAAATGAAAAATGAAATAACTCCTTCAGTGTCGCTTATGTGCTACTGTCAGACCCTGAATGGTTCAGACCATACTGTCAGAAGCCACATACTCCACATCTGAACTAGCGGGAAACATGGTGGGAGACATTGGCGTTGACCCCGGGTGAAATTGGGGGACGGGGCGGGTGGGGGTCGAGAAACACATCGTAGTCAGGAAACGCTTCATTTACACGTTACAGTTCGTATGCTACATACTACACACCACCCCATACCAGAACATGCAGTCCGCGTGTAATGTAGTAGACGTTCTGGTGAACCCCGGATGAACGTACGGAGGAGGGGAAGGTCTGAGATGCTGAGAGTCTTCGTGTCCGTATTCTGGACGATTGCGATACGATATGGAGTTCTCCAGGGATTCACGAGAGCATCCGGGAGTGGATGCAACGGTGAGTTTGCTGCATGTCTCCGTGCACATGACAGACATTTTGAGCATTTCTTGTGAACCTGTTTGTCTGTTACCTACAGATCTGGTGTGCAGCGTTCTGGTATGGGGTGTTGTGTAGTATGTAGCATACGAACTGTAACGTGTCAATAAAGTGTTTCCTGACTACGATGTGTTTCTCAACCCCCCCCCCCCCCAATTTCACCCGGGGTTAACGCCAATGTCTCCCACCATGTTTTCAGCTAGTTCAGATGTGGGGTATGTGGCATCTGACAGCTTTTTCGACATTACACACTATACCGCTTTCGCCTCATACACAGTGTGCAGCGTTTTCGAAAATGTGCTCTAACGCGTCGATGACGCATTTCAGGACCCATGTCCATATAACATTATTTCATCGTCTCCATGTGAGGAATATGACCCCCAAGTATTGACATATATTTTTGTTACACCCTGTATGTATATATATATATATATATATATATATATATAAACACACAAACACACACAAGGGTCGTTCAAGGTTGGCAGAGACTTTTATTTCTAGGGAAAAGAAGCAAAGTCCTACAAGGGGTGTAAGGGGTACCTTACACGTAGGCGCCCAAAAGTCAACCTCACTTCCACGTAGTACACCCTGGACTGAAGACTAACGAGGCTCTGGCGACTGGCACTATGGCCAGTATAATTTTGTGTGTGTTGTCCTCTTTTTTTTCCTTGTGTGTGCTGAGTGCCCGTTTACAGCCTCAGCTTTTAACAGAAGTCAGAAAATTTTAAGATTTTTAGTTATGCAACGTTAGAGTTGTTATTTGTAATGATAAGCGGCTGGCCCCTGTATAATGTGACGGGTGCAAAATAGCCTAAGTGCTGACGCACCCAAAATTTTAAATTCAAATTCAAATTAAAAAATTCAAATATTCAAATCCTACAAGCACCAAACTATGTGAGTTTTTCAAAAAGATCCGATCTCTTATGTACTACACTTAATATAGATATTTTTTTATGAAGGGAGCCTTCGAAAATTTGTTATTCATGATTCTGAACATTTCTGAAGAAAACTCTTTTGAAGAGTAAGGCCTTGTGGCCTTAGTAAATTAAACATGTATCGATGCGAATAAAGTCAATAATACCTCCCCCCCCCCACACACACACACATATATATATATATATATATATATATATATATATATATATATATATAGACACACATACAAGGGTCCTTTGGCGAAGATGGAAGTTTTCTGTTGTAGCAACTGCAGGACGTCTTTTGTCAGTGCTTCAGCTGTTTTCAATTTCTTCCATCACAAATCTGATAATCAGTGAGGACTAATTCCGGAGTGTAAGAATATTGAGCATAGCCCTTTCGGAGAGTTGTTGCTGTCAAATTGACCAAGTGGGGCCGTGCATTGTCATGGTGAAGAATGACATTCGCAGACAACATCCCCGGTCTCTTCTTTTGCGTACTTCATCAATGTGCCGAAATACTGGACATTAATCATGACCCCCCTCCTCCTCATAAAAAGTGCACATGAAGAACTTCTTGCATGTCCCAGTTGGACAAATGTGTCCATGAAAGTGGCGTAGCAACATATCCCGAGGCCCTGGGCGAGATTAAAAAGCGAGGCCCCCATCCTTTCTTTAAATTTGAAATGTCAATGTGGTTCGATACAAAGTCTTCAAACATACGTCAGCTAAAGTATTTTACAAATTTAAACAACAACAATAATATTAATTACTGATTAAAGTGATATTTAATAATTTCATTCACTCTGAAAATGTTTTTCTCTGCTTTTCCTTCAGCTGAATTCGCTCACGACTTCTGAAATAGTTGAGGCAATATCGTTCTCTATGGATAATATTGACAATCGTTTTTGTGACATGATCGTTCGGACCTAGGTTTTTATTAACTTCAACCTGGAAAATCTTCTTTCAACGGATGTAGGAGGTACAGAAACAGTCAAAATTATTCTCAACAAAATACAAATATTCGGATGCACCTCACAAAGTTTTCGTCGATTAGCCTTTCTCCACATTAAGTATACTTGTTTCCGAGTTTCCTTAAAACCTTAACATGAACAATAGTCACAGATTCGATACGAGAAATTATTTTATTCCTAACTCATTTATACCGACGTGGCTCTAAAATACTAATTATGTAATATGTTCATTCAAATTGTAACGTTCAACTAGAATTTTAAGCCAGAAAAAAAAACAATGTTGCAGTTTTATTGCCTACATAAAATAGCCTTTTCCATATATTTTTCCCCACTTCTATACTTATTACATTTTATTTTGCATAAGCCCCACGGGATGCGAGGCACATTCAGGCGCGAGGGCCCAGGTGATCGCCCACTTCGCCCACCACTTGCCACGCCACTGTCCATTAGATTCATCCGTTTTAACTACTAACGTTCTTCACCAAACTGTTGACATCATTCGTACACGCTTGTCCGTGACATCGTTTGTTCTCCATAATGTGTTTCCAATCGTCTCAAAATGTCCGCTGGATTAACCTTTCTTCTTCACATGGAATTTGATCAAACGCCGTTGCTCCACAATACTCCACAGCTACAGACACACTACTTGCCGTTATTTTTGCTAACGCTACTGCGCATGCGCCAACTACGTCGGGGCGAACGCGCAATTCGCGATTAAAATTACCACCTGAGCGCATAGTGTCGTTTCCAATATGGCCGCTCTATGTAGGATAAATCTTTGTAGCAGTACGTAATAGCAGCGTGTTGTCATTGCTGGTATGGAAGAGACGTTTAAAATACGCGATATTTTTAAATATTGCGAATGCGATGTGAATTCCAGGAACTATAACGAAGGTGAAGCTGTGCTGAGAGCGAAGCATTTAATTATGATAGGCAAAAATAACACAAACTCATTTCTAGTCTGTGCGAAAAACACTGACAAAACTAATGTATACGCAGGTTCTTCAAAGCAACGCTGTTTCATCTGCACCTCGGTTGTAACTGGGGCTCTCAGAAATGGTTTGAAAATAAAGCAATTCACCTGTATTGCAAAGCTTCAGCAGGAGAATGTAAACGTGCCGTTGCAGTTCTTTTCCCAAAGAGACAGGCTGGTTTAATAACAACGCACGATAATGATAATAATAATAACAACAATAATTTCATTGAGGCTATCTTCAGTCTTCGCTGAAAATTGACTTACTGAATGAAACAGCAACATTAGCATGTCAATTTCCTTTTTCTGACTTACCATTATGATTACAGACATTAATTAATTCTCAAACTACAGGTATTTTCATCTTCGCACTTAATCGACTTGCACCTGTTCCAAATTACGTACATACTACATTGTTTTCGAAGAAAAAATGTGATATTCATAAAGAACAATTTAAAACTTACTTTCATGGTAATAATATTATCTTTCGGAAAGAAAAGTGAACAGACTCGTGCGTTCTTCGTAATTTCCTTGCCGCATTTCAGTTATGCCAATCTCGTCAATCAGTTATGTTTTCCCTGATTTATTTACAAATTTAATTTTGTTGATTCCACTGGGTGGAAATACATGTAAGCTTTTCATTTGTCCTGACCCACAAAACGATTTAGAGGAAAAAACTAAACAGTAGACGTTACTTTTTCGCATATTCCCCATGCTTTGAACGGCTTCAACACAGCAAAGTGTCCTACTTGGAGTGGTTCCTGAAAATCTCACCAGATGGCATATTGGATAATTTTAATCGCGAATACTCATGAAGGATGAAGGTACATCCACAGGATATGTACCTAGGTATGTATATTGCGTATGTGTGTATGCATCTCACAAATGCAAACATATACAAATATATCAGTGGTGTGTTCTAGATCAAAACCTGGGCTATCGCACCATACCAGACTTTTCGCATGAACACAAATTTGTTCTTTCGCCTTCACTTTTTTTGGGATTTGATGGGACACATGTTGCAATTATGACCCTCCCCGATGGCGTAGTGATAACGTCGTCGCCTTCGATACCTGGTGGAGCCATATACTGGTTCGTATCCCAATTTAAATTGTAGGTCTAGTCCCTATTAGCCTACCTGTGCATCAAGTGGACTTCGAACAAAAACTCAAAACTCACACTCAAACAAATAATTATGAAAATGTATCATTAAAAGAACATTGTTAAGGAAAGGATTTCATGTTTCATGTGGCGGGGTTTAAGCCACAGGCCAACCAGACAACAGCGATGCCGCCGAGACTTACGACGCGGCGGGAAGGAGTACTAGCTGAACCTCGTTCTACAGGCTTATCGTGCTGCATTGGTCACTTCCCCGCTCCCCACTTCCCTTGCCAGCATTAGGATCGGCCACCGTAAGAGTAGAAAAGACCTATAGCGAGAGAGAGAGAGAGAGAGAGAGAGAGAGAGAGAGAGAGATGTTCTGGCCTTTGTCACTTTTCTTATTTTCAGCTCTGCAGTCATTAACAATCCCTGGTCGGAAGCTAGAAGACCCCCCCCCCCCCCACAGGGCTCCTCATCTTTCATCATATACAGGGGGTTTCGTAAGTTCGTTTACAACGGTTGGGAGGTGATTGTACGAGTGAAAATAAAGTGGAAAGTTCATGTAACGAAAATCCGGAAACGGCTTTGTTGCCGAGTTATTGACGTTTGAAAACGTGGGAAAATGATTTTCCGAAGTGAATAATGGCAAAATGGGTGGAGAGAAGTCGTCGGTGTTGGGCGGTCCACTAAGAAATTGGGTACGCTCTTGTCAAAAATCACGCGGCAATGTTGTGCAATGTCGGCGCAAGGGATTCCCCAAAGGACGCGAACGAGATGTTGACGGGAGTGGGGTGGGTGTGCGTTCTGCGTGAGCTGGTATCGACGAAAATTGGCATGTGTTGAATGGCACCAAAAAACAAAGAAAATTTCCTGCGCGAAGGGCACCATGACGTAAATCGAAAAAAATGAACTGTCATAGGTTACATACCCTGAAGGGCAGATGGGTGTCCGTGTGATCTGACGTTAAGTACCACATTTCCCGCTAGGGGCGCCAACAGTGTAGGTTTCCTCATGAAGGAGTGCCATTCGTGCTTCAGGTGCTGTGCCAGCAGCAGGTTGTTAAACATTCACGGTTGAATGGAAAGACGTGAGGTTCTTGGACAGTAGTGTTGGGCAAACATTTGACCTAGCAGTGTTACGTGTTAATTCTTAGTCACAGCCCATCGTGTTCTGTGAAGTGCACTAGTGTTAACGGCCATAAACACTTGTAGCCCGGTGTAAGGGATGGCTGCATGCACGTCCTAAGAGCTGATCTGATTTATGGGGAGACTGGAGGTAATAGCGGTGCTGCAAGGCGTCTGTATGGGGCACGTTTTCCAAATAGGGTGTTACCATCGCACACCTTATTTCAAACTGTAGACACTCGACTTCAGGAAACAGGATCAGTGTTGCCACCTCGTCGAAAAGTTGGACGACCGCGAAGTGTGCGAACACGACAGTTTGTGGAAGATGTGCTAACTGCAGTGATGGATCATCCAGGCACCAGTACGCGCGCACTAACAAAACACCTCCCATGTGAATGTGTGGCGAGTCCTGGCAGAAGAGGGGATGCACCCGTACAAATTGAAGAAAGTGCAAGACCTTTTACCTCGGGACTTTGGCCCACGTGAGGACTTTTGCCAATGGTTTGCCAAGTTGAAACTATCCCCAATTTTCAGAATACGGTACTATGGACTGATGAGGCTATCTTCACGAAAACTGGTGTGTTCAATAGTAAAAACAGTCATGTGTGGGAACATGAAAATCCACATACACTGCTAGTGGCACATCATCAGCACAGATTTTCAGTGAATGTGTGGTGCGGGATACTGCATGCATGACCATCTGATTGGACCGAACATTATCCCTGTTCGCCTATATGGACCCACTTATCAAGCATTTCACAGTGAGGTTTTGCCTGAACTACTTGGCATTGAGACAAAGACTGTGGTTTCAACATGACGGTTCACCCCCACATTTCGATCGGAATGTGCGCCATTTCCTCAAAACCGTATTCCACAACCAGTGCATTGGCAGGGGAGGGCCTGTGCCATGGCCACCCCGATCGCCTGATATTACGCCCCTGGATTTCTTCCTCTGGGGAGAGATGAAACGCCTCGTTTACGAAACACCTGTCGTGTCAGCCGAGGACCTCGTTGCCCGTATCAATGTAGCTGCAGCATCGATAGCAGAAACGCTGGGGTTGTTGGGTCGCACTAGACAATCCTTGATTCGCCGTTGTCGCCTCTGCTTGGAAGTACATGGTGGACACTTTGAAAACCGTCTGTGATGAGGTTCCCTTCACATTTCCATTAAGCATACTGTGTGCCCTTCAGGGTATGCAACCTATTCATTTTTTTTTTTCGTTTTTACGTCATGGTGCCCGTCGCTCAGGAAATTTTCTTTGTTTTTTGGTGTCATTCAACATATGCCAATTTTCGTCGATACCAGCTCACGCAGAACGCACACCACACCCCACTCCCGTCAACATCTTCGTTCGCGTCCTTTGGGGAATCCCTTGCGCCGACATTGCACAACATTGCCGCGTGATTTTTTTACAAGAGCGTACCCAATTTCTTAGTGGACCGCCCAACACCGACGACTTCTCTCCACCCGTTTTGCCATTATTCACTTCGGAAAAATCATTTTCCCACGTTTTCAAACGTCAATAACTCGGCAACAAAGCTGTTTCCGGAATTTCGTTACATGGACTATCCACCTTATTTTCACTCGTACAATCACCTCCCAAGCGTTGTAAACGAACTTACGAAACACCCTGTATATAAGGTAAGCAGGTTAAGATACCGGGCGTTCTCTGGTCAGGCCTGTACCCAAGAGGGGCTATAGCACCCACAATCCATGAAATATTTCAATATGAATATTTTGAATAAACACGAAATACTTAAACCCCCCTTCCTTTTCCGGCAAGATTTTAATTCCAACACTGTATATGTAAGAAATCTTAGAAATTATAACAAGAATGGTTTGTGACTTTCAACGGCTAAGATTAAAGGTGGGTATTTTATTTTTTTATTTACTTTTATTTGGGATTACCGCTTACCATTTTTTCCCATATCTATCAAAGGTCGCGATATTGCTGCTACAGCCATTTTCGTCGTCTTCTTCTTCTAAGAGAACCAAACGCAACTATCCTAACCTAACCACCACAGATTATTTACTACCCCAAAAAGCTACCAGCCAATGGGAATGCTTCAAACAGTTGTAGCAGCAAACATTCCCTGAGATAAAAGCACACCTACGATTATGTAGATGAATTATTGTCATTACTTAGTATGTGATGTTGCCTTCATTACCTTATATTCTCTGCCTCTCTCTCTCTCTCTCTATGTCTCTCTCTCCCTCTCTCTCCCCCCAAAGAAACGACCAGATACACCTTCGCCAACGAAGAATAAAACAAATAATCACATCTGTTGTATTGTTCGCACTTGAAAATATCACTAATCAGTATTACAAAAGAATGCACTGATAACATTTATCCACAGATTAGGTAAAAAATCTAATTAAAATTAGAATAGGCCTATATTAACTACTTCAGATACTCATTGTTCCATTCTTTCAGAGATGAACTTTGATTGTAGATGCATAGAAACAGTCGTGTCAGTCAACAATGCATAATCATTACTTCAGTATTGTTGTTCCCAAGCTTCTATATTCAATTAACCCAGGATTGGAAATTCTTATCAACGTACATAAGCAGTGCCGGATCTACAAATCTTGCCCCCCTCAAAATATTACCAAAGGCGCCCTCTACCTACCTACACTTACACACACACACACTATATATATATATATAGGGTGGCTCAATAAGTCACTTAACGCCCTGAGTATAAGGCCACTGCGGCATGGAATTTGAAATTGGCGATGACCAATCATTGCCTGGCCAAGGGGGAACCACATTGACGCCACCCACACGGTCGGCGGCCATCTTGATGTCCGCCATCTTGAATTCAACTTCAGAATTTTAAATGAGAAGGGGGTCGTGCGACATATCAAAATGGGCTAGAATTTCACGAGAAATGCAATGGTGAAGGTTTTTTCGACGTATCTTTAACCAGTAAAAAGTTATGACTGAATTCTTGTACCAATTTGCTCCTTTTCGAGGTGTTAGAAAAATGCCTTAAATTTGTTTAGCGCATCGGTAATGCATCGAGATCAAAGTGACGTCTAGGGAGAGACGTTCGCATGCCATTGCACATTATTTTAATCGGATACATCCATGAAGAGCTGCTCATTATGAATGGTTGTCGCGAACAATTTAAAGTGTGACGCTTCCATTGAATTAAAAGTCCTTCACAGTGACAAAGCTAATATTTATGTTCAGAAGGAAGTTTATAAACAGAATATTCGATGCGTTTTATCTGATAACCCATTTTCGACAGATCAAAGCTGAATGGTTAGTGTTGGTAAGTTAATGGTGTGACGTGCTGTGTGGAACACGATTGGTTAGTCAATTTTCCATCAACGGAACCTTAAATGCTTAGGGCTACTTGGATTTGTTAAATAAACAGTTTTTTTCATCCTTGCTTATGGAAAAAGGTACTTTTTACAGAGTTTTTTCAATAGGGAAGAACACCAGAACATTTATGGGAACGTTATGAACCAGTTTTTGTCCAAAGTTAGTTATCAGATGACAAGGGTCACATATTCTGTTTATGAACTTCCTTCTGAACATAAACATTAGCCTTGTCACTGTGAAGGACTTTTAATTCAATGGAAGCGTCACACTGTAAATTGTTCGCGACAACCATTCATAATGAGCAGCTCTTCATGGATGTATCCGATTAAAATAATGTGCAATGACATGCGAACGTCTCTCCCTAGACGTCACTTTGATCTCGATGCATTACCGATGCCCTAAACAAATTTTAAGGCATTTTTCTAACACCTCGAAAAGGGGCAAATTGGTACAAGAATTCAGTCATAACTTTTTACTGGTTAAAGATACGTCGAAAAAACCTTCACCATTGCATTTCTCGTGAAATTCTAGCTCATTTTGATATGTCGCACGACTCCCTTCCCATTTAAAATTCTGAAGTTGAATTCAAGATGGCGGACATCAAGATGGCGGACATCAAGATGGCCGCCGACCGTGTGGGTGGCGTCAATGTGGTTCCCCCTTGGCCAGGCAATGATTGATCATCGCCAATTTCAAAATCCATGCCGCAGTGGCCTTGTACTGAGGGTGTTAAGTGACTTATTGAGCCACCCTGTATATATATATATATATATATATATATATATATATATATATATATATATATATATATATATATATAACAGTTGGGCTGAAAAGTTCATAGGCTGACTCATAGATGGCGTTACTAGAATTAAATCCATGTGATTTTTACTTAGTACTAACCTTCAAAAGATACGTGTATAAATTTCACAGCTGCCGGATAATTAGTTCGTGAGATATAGCATTGTGAGTGAAGCAGTTTTTGTTATTGTGAAAAAATGGATAAAAAAGAATTTCGTGTGTTAATAAAGCATTGCTTTTTGGCGAAAAAAAAATACTGTTGAAGCCAAGGCTTGGCTTGATAAACATTATTCGGACTCTGCACCAGGAAAATCAAGCGTTGAGAAGTGGTTTGCTAAATTTAAACGAGGCGAAATGAGCATCGAAGACGATGCACGCAGTGGACGCCCCAAAGAGGCTGTTACCGACGAAAACATCAAAGAAGTCCACAAAATAATTTTAAATGATCGTAAAGTGAAGTTGATCGAGATAGCTGAGACTTTAAAAATATCAAAGGAACGTGTTGGACATATTGTGCATGAATATTTGAACATGCGAAAGCTGTGTGCAAAATGGGTGCCGCTCGTGCTCACAATCGATCAAAAGCAACAACGTTTTGATGATTCGGAGCAATGTTTAGCGATATTCAACCGTAATAAACACGAATTTTTCCGTCGATATATTACAATGGATGAAACATGGCTCCATAACTACACTCCAGAGTCCAATCGACAGTCAGCCGAGTGGACTGCACGTGATGAACCGAATCCAAAGCGTGGAAAGACGCAACAGTCGGCTGGCAAGGTTATGGCATCAGTATTCTGGGATGCGCATGGTATTATATTCATCGATTACCTCAAAAAGGGCCAGACCATCAACAGCGATTATTACATAGCGTTGTTGGAGCGTTTAAAGGATGAAATCACGAAAAAACGGCCCCATTTGAGGAAGAAAAAAGTGCTGTTTCATCAAGACAATGCACCGTGTCACAAATCAATGAAAACGATGGCAAAATTATATGAATTAGACTACGAATTGCTTCCCCATCCACCATATTCTCCAGATCTGGCCCCCAGTGACTTTTTCCTGTTTGCAGACCTTAAACGAATGCTCGCTGGAAAGAAATTTAGCACTGATGAAGAGGTAATCGCCGAAACTGAGGCCTATTTTGAGGCTAAAGAGAAATCGTACTATAAAAATGGCATCGAAAAATTGTATGACCGCTATAATCGTTGTATCGCCCTCAAAGGCAACTATATTGAATAATAAAATCGAATTTTGTCAAAAAAATATTTTTTACTATGTTAGCCTACGAACTTTTCAGCCCAACTGTTATATATATATATATATATATATATATATATATATATATATATATATACACATACTTACATACATACACATGTAATTCTTGATCTCATGTTGACAAAGTCACATATAAGGGCCTAGAGGGTAATTCAAAACTCCCTTAACACCCCCCTAATAAAAGTAAAGGAGTTAGGCTGGGTACAACTGGTCATGATAGAACAGGTTAGGCCTAGGGGGAACTACATTGGTGGCGTGTTCCAAGCGGACGTCCGCCATATTTAATTCAACTCAAAAATTTTAAATGGGAAGGGAGTGATGTGATATATACATGACACTGTTTTCTCACACCTGGAAAATGATACATTTGTTACAATAATGCAGTCGTAACTTTTTTGCTGATTAATTAAAGATAGGTTGAAGAAATCTTCACCACTGCATTTCTCGTGAAATTCTAGCCTGAAGTCTGACTGCCACGCGTGAAACCCGGGGTGGGTGATCTAAGGTCGGAATTCTCCCTTCTTTGTCCCGCATAAAGCGACTCTAGGGACCACCCAGCCTCAAATGAAATTGTACCCGCGGGTGGAGGTGGGAGTAAAGGCGGCCGCAACGTGTTGCTGATCACATCACCTCCAAGATGGGGGCCCTACCCCCATATACCCTAAATGTGCCTTCATGGCACGGTGCTATATGCACATGAAAATTTAATTTTATCTTTACCTGTATATATTGTATCATGTACGAACCCTCTACTATGTAAATGACTGAGGCCCCCCTAAAGGCTAAAGGCTTACTTGTCTCCAGACCCCCCACGCCCCGCACTGCGGGTTTTTGCGGCTTGTAGATCCGGCACTGTTAGCCACACATTTTCACGACGTGTTAGCAGCTGGGTGTGCCCCGTTCCCGACACACTCTGAATCTTCCATGGAAATGCTGCTTCAACAAGCTCTGTGCGTCCACTGCCTGCTTCGTCACGCGCTCGTACACGATCGGCACTCTTCGGAAGTCAGAGGCCGGCCTCACTGTTTACGTTACAGGTGAACGCGCCCCTGAAATTATGTTTTCCCACACGAATCACATAGGTTGTTATGGGGCACTCTCAAGCGGGCCTCGCTGAAAGCGCAGATAGAGTTCCAGGCAGGGTTGGAAACTTGCGGTAATTATCGGAAGACCTAGAATTTCAGTTTTCTTTTATTAAGCGTCGTTTAATGAAATTATAAGTAATAAAATAATCCGTAATAGACAAATATATTAGGGTAGGCCCGGCCTCTGCGCCGCTTAGGACGCTTCACCACTGATAACAACCACTGGCGGATTTATCAGGGGGCACAGGGGCACGTGTGTCTCTCAAGTCATGACTAAGTATTATGAAAAGTGATGATATTACTGTATAGCAACGAACAGAAAAGTTCAAGCAACATAAAATAAAATCTTTCAATAATATTATTTCCAGACTACCAAAGAATATAAAGAAATGGTTTAACACAAATAGACTAATCTCTTCTGGACAAGTCCATCAGGATTTTTTCTCACGGAGAGCAGCCATGCTTAACGTGAGGGGACATGGGGGATGCTAGCCCCCAGTTAGTAAAATTCTCATAAAGCACCCCCCTGCTGGGATAATTTGCATAACTATCCCCCTCCCACTGCATTTTCTCCATGTTGAACCCATTCAAGCATCCCCCACCTTTTCCCAAACTGAGAAAGCACCTCAGCCCAAGCTTGGAATTTTCACATCAACCTTTGAGGGACAGAGTAATATTTCATAGGTCATAACAACTCATGTTTGATCTTTTATTATAATTATTTTACAACTACACTCTGTAAAGAAAAAATTGCGACACTTTCTCGGATATGGTTTTCACAAGATTATGAAGTGAATTAATACAATAAGAAAAGCAGGATTTGTCCACCAGCCGTATTTGTGAAGGAGCGTTCTCGAATGCATTAGTAAACTGTAGAACGAGCAGAGGTGCTATAGCGTTACAAGGGAGAGGATAGGAGGGAGTGAGAGAGGCAGGAGGCATCGTCGGTCGTGTTCGTTCGATGGAAAACCTCTTGTCATGTGATGCCTCTCTCACTCACTCCTATCATCGCAGAAGAAACTGGAGATGGTTTTGCGAAAACGATAACATTTATCCAACGCCCCCAGTTATTTTCTATTTTCATTTATCTTTTTATGTTTCAATGCAAGAGGACGCTCTGGTGCTACTCTGTTGCTTTGCATTGTGCAGGAGGGAAGTTCGCATCGCACGAATCACTCATCGGCCTCCATGCAACAGAGTAGTTCCAGAGGGAGCCTCTTGCATTGAAACATAAAAAAATAATTGAAAATAGAAAAGATCTGGGGGTGTTGGTTAATGAATCTTGTGAAAACCATATCCGAGCAAGTATCACTATTTTTTCTTTACAGAGTGTCTTCAGTTTCTAAGATAGTGTGTGTGTGTGTGTACGTTGATTGATTTGCTTTATTGCTCGCTTCTCTGACACTTTTGGCTAATCGAGAAGATGGAAATGAATGGAAAAAATCACATACACATATGAACAGAACATATCATAACCTATAGGCTCCACAGAGGATTGTACTGGGTGTGAGTCCAGAGCCTCGGTAGTCTGCAATAAGCCGTCCAGAGGGTAATATGTGAAAGAGAGTTTTATATTTGGGTGCTTGTGGGAAAATCACTCCTTACGCTCATGTGTTTGTGGGTGTGTATGTGCTTTTCTTGCCTCGCCGATGGCGTAGTAGTAACGTCGAAGCCTTGTAATCAAGGGTCTAGGGTTCGATACCCGGTAGAGGCACAAGTGGTTCGGATCCTTCCTTAGCCTTCCTGTGCATGAAGTGGACTTAAAACCAAAACTGAAACTAAAATGTGCTTTTCTTTTCATATGAAAATGTGAGCACATGCTCACTATTGAACAGATATACTGAAGAAGTAGGCGCTTTCTGTGTGAAAATAAAACTTTTTATTAATTTGGAATGGAGTATTTTCTACAAAGACTCGGCAGAAAATAAAAAGACTATTCTGTTCTAAAATACCTAAGTAATAAATTTTATTCATGCCACATACACTTGCTTTTTATTTGGCACAATATAATTTAATATAACAATAATAATAAAACAGAACGTTATAAGAATGCGTCACACAAATTAACACACCAACCTCAAACGTGGCACATGTTTCATGTATAATTGCTCATTAGTGATATAAAAATGCTGTGTAAGAAGGTGTACGCTAGAGTAAATAGTACCAGCGAAATTGTCCGTGGCTACATTTTATCCCCTTTCCTTGACAATTCTACATGTTTTAAGGAACTGACTTGTACTGATAATTTGCAGAGATTGTGAGCTGTTTTATTTGCGATTCTTTTCATTTCTTGAAGCCCACAGCGAGTAAAGCAAGCGAATGAACATGATAATGGGCAATTTGCCCGGCAATATTTGCTGATCCCTCACTCGAAATCTCCTCTGTGATGTGTTTATATTTTGTAGAAGTGAGTACAAAAATGTGTTAATTTCTTTTAAGTGAATGAAAAGGTGCTCTGTGTAGTTCATAAACTATACTAACAATGAAATAATTATTTCAAAATTCGTAAAATAGGTGAGTAACATCAATATTCCAATTGCATACTGGTAGTTTGTGAAATTGTAGTTCCATACCACTCCTCAAGTTTACTTGCTTTTACACGCCCTCAGTTTTAACCCTCTTTTTTAAATGCAAAAAGCAAAATATGAATCTGTAAGTGCAATCGGCACGAAATGTCAGTGGTGGCTGTCATCCAGCGGGGTGCAAAGGGTGCGGCACCGTATTTTTTTCCCCGCACCTCCTTTTTAAGACATGTTAGTTACTAAAGTGAGACCGCTGTTATTGTGTACAACAGACTAGCATTCATCCCAGGCATGTAGCCAGGGGGAGGGCTAAGGGGGTGACCCCCCCCGAAATGCTACAAACATCTAATTTAAATAATGTTAGTGGTAATCAATTGGGGAACGACTGAAGATGACCGGACCCCTCTCCGATTTTCTTCATATTTGGCATACTCACTAATTGAGGCCTCCTAATCACGAATCTGAAGATAAAAGTTGTCGGAAACTTCTAGAAATTGCAAAATAAGCGAAAATAAGGCGTAAGTTTTCGGAATGGAAACCGTCGATTTTCGCGAAAATTTTTGTTCACAAACAAACATATATATTCTTGAGACTACCACGACACCAAATCTTAACTATGTTTGCCTAACCTAACCGAAACTAACCACACATCAATGGTGCTAGCGTCAATGGTTCGCAATTATTTTGCAATTTCTAGACGTTTCTGACAAATTTTAACTTCAGATTTGGTAATTATGCGATATAGCCCGAACACCTCTCACTCGTTTATTTCGTTCATTTTAGCATTGATACTTACCGATTCTGCATTGCGGAAGATTATTTGAGGTAAAGTTATGCCTTTTTCCACAAAATAGTGTCAACTTTTCATATTACGAGTCATTATTTGTCTTCCTTGTTCTGCTTGGGTAACAGACAATATGGCGTGCACTCGTCATGGATCATCGTGCGTCGTGCTTGTGTTTTGTCAATTTGGAGTGGGGTATGCAGTGTTTCAACCTTCTTAACCGAAAAATACCTACTTTCGTGTTCATTGTGTCATCACAAACCATTGACGGATAGCCCCAAAAAAACATTCACGATAGCCCCACAAACCATTGACAAATAGCCCCAAAAACCATCCACGATAGCCCCAAAAACCATTCACGATAGCTCCAAAAACCATTCACGATAGCCCCACGGACCATTTCCGGCAATGTTAGGTTAGGTAAGCATAGTTAAAAAAAAACCATTCTCGTAAAAAAAAAAGGCACGTTTGGAAACACTGGCGAGACCGTGTGACTTTCGACACTCGTACCATCTGCAGGTACATAATGGAAACAACGGCAAGATGTTGTCGCTTTACAGAAAATGCAAGTTCCTTACATAAAAAGTGATTATTTCTTGTCCTGCAGCATTCTATGGTGAAGTTTTCAGTTTCCTCGAACGAAAATACCTCTAAGAACTTCGACAATGCTACAGAAACTGATTTCAGTAAGTTGTTTCTCCTGTAAATTTGAAGAAATCCGTTCGGGCTATATCGCATATTTACCTTAGATTTGTCATTAGCAGGCCTCAATTAGTAAGTATGCCAAATATGAAGAAAATCGGAGAGGGGTCCAGTCATCTTCAGTCATACCTTAATGGGTAACTGTTCCATCTCCGCAAAACGTATTTCTTCAATTTTACAGAAGAAACTACTTACGGAAATGAGTTTCTCTGCCATTTTCAAAGTTCGCGGAGGTATTTTCTTGGTAACAGTTCACTATGGGGGTGACGGATTTCTTCAAATTTACAGGAGAAAGTACTTACGAAAATCCTTTTCTGTAGCGTTGTGGAAGTTTGTGAATGTAGTTTTGATCCATTTTAATGCGAATACATGTTGTTTTCTGCGAAAATCTCTGTCCGACATGCTGTTTCAGCTGCCTTCATTTGCTTTCTGCACGAGAGCACAATGTTCCGTGTGTTAGGTGACGTAAACCCCATAATGAGTGTTTCAAACTCTGTGTTTTCACTAGAACATGACGTGTCGAGTATTTTTAATTTTTTAATTATTTTTTTTAACTATGCTTGCCTAACCTCACCTAACCTTACGGGAAATGGTTTGTGGAGCTAACGTCAATGGTTTTTGGGGCTAACGTCAATGGTTTGTGGGGCTAACGTCAGTGGTTTCCGAGGTATTAGCATAATTTCAAATCCGGGCACGAAAGTAAATATTTTCTTGTGAACAAGGTTGCAACACTGCATAAATCGACAAAACACTCGCACAACGTGCGATGAACCAGTACACTATCGCCATAATGTGTGTTGCAGAATGGAAATTACAAGTAACAGTAAGTGCTCGTAAATGAAAGAAATATACATTATCGTAGTTAGAAATGTATTATTTCACCTTAGGAAATGTTCCGCATTCCAAAATAGTACGTTAGCAATGTAAAAAAGTGTGAAATAAGTTTTTTGTAGGTGTCACCCCCATAGTGAACTAGTACCATTTTCTTTCATCGTTGAATCTATTCGACCGGGAATTCATGTATTTTTGAAGAGAAATATATCTCCGACGCACAATTGCCATTGCTTGTATTTGCTTTTCTCTACGTGAACCGGATGTTGCGTATGTATGATGACGTAACCCACTGTCAGTGTTTCCAACCACACCATTGTATTGCAAGAAAAGGAAAAAACAAAAAGTACTACGACCCCAAATTTTAACTATGTTTGCCTAACCGTGAATGGTTTGTGGGGCATTTCCGGTTAAGAAGATTGGAAACACTGCATACCCACTGATGATCCACGACGCTAGTCAAGCTGGTGTGTCACGCAAGCTAAAAAAGGTAGAACAATAATTACTGTAAATTTGAAAAATTGAAATTATTTTCATGAGAAAAACAAAATGCCACCTTAAACAATGTTTCGTAATGCAGAATAGGTAAGTAGGAATGTTAAAAATGATGAAATAAACGTGTGAGAGGTGTTTTGCGGAGATGGAACGGGTAATAAACATCTTGTATAATAATTTGTAATATACTGAGAAATTAATCTTCAGGGCTTCTATCCCCCCTCTTTCACCTTTGCATGGCAGCTGCTGATAAGGGATGAGCCCCTCCCAAAATAAAATCCTGGCTACAGACCTGATTCATCCTACTCTGAAAGAGAAGCCGCATTTACTTTCATGTACTGGCAGCAGTCTCAATAAAGATAATCAGCCGTTGTATTTCTTTTGTGAGCATTGTTGTAAAAAATTGTTTCATTAAGTGGTATGTTTGTTTTTCGATAATTGCCTATGTTCAGTGTGGCAGTTCATTTGTTGTTGGCAGCACTGCAGAAGGGATTTATATTAGTGAAGTAAAGTTGCTGTGCACTTCGCATTTTGTCCTGACACCGCAGCATCTGGTGGTGGACAGAAGGTAGGCTATATGTTACGTATACGTAAAAAGAAAGCATATGATTGGGTAGTAATAAAGCAACAAAACATTTTAATTAAAATGAAGCAGTCCAAAAAAGTGACTTGATATTTACTTGTGTGATGGTCCTGTTTATCCGCACAATATAATTATATGTTTATTGAAATTATGAATTTCATATTATACATGTTACTTTCTATTAACAGTTAAAAAATGTATAATAACTAGTGTGTACAACGTTAATTATGTTTTATATTATTTATTGTGTTAAACGCTGTATAAATTAGGCAATATTTGGAATTCTAACGTTGCTATAGCAACGAAAATCAGTAGTCGGTAGCAATGGATGTAATGGAATTGGAAATACAGGGAATAATGAACTGCATATTGCTCAGTTATTTCATAGAAGTTGTATCTTCACCTTCGCATTTTAGTTCAAAATATTTATGAACGAATTGTAAACGTGCAAATGATTGACACACTTGCAAGTGTATGATTACGTATTATTGTGTTATTTTCTTTTTCGAATAGTTAGAACTTCAGGTTGCATCGTAGTTATTATTATTCTTTTGGTACCCTTGGCCCTCTGTACCCCCTAGAGAAAGTGAAATATCTTGCATGGTTTATGAAGATTTTGTTGTTTATGAACGTTTTCAGTTGATTTTAGCTCTCGGAAATGTATTATTGTGAAGTAAGCTACGTCTGTTACCTTAGCGTGTTACTTTAATGTGAAGCAGAACAGCCCGAAAGCCTCACACAAATGAATATAGCACCCAAAACGACTTTCCACAACAGCAGCTATAATTTTACATAGTTTTGTTAGGTTTGGTACTAATAGTTATTTTCAGCATGTTTTTTTGCTAGTTTAGTATACAAACAAACAGTTTTTACTAACAAAAAGCAGTGAAAATACTTCGAAATTGCAGGTTTTAAATGACGTGTGCCATTATTTGGTATCAAATGTCTCCGTTATTTCTGCTTTCCTAACTCTGGAACCACTTTTACATTACATAAAACATTGAAATCTGTCGATTAAAAAACAAGTCGATGTAATTCTCGAGGGGTACAGTGGGTAAATGGTCCCTTTCTTTTACCCAACGTACACAACTGAACACTCAGCAGTTGTTCTCACCTGTATAATTTTTTTTTACGTTTGATTAATATCTAAATTTTGTGCCTCCATTGGTTGTATTGCAAAGGTTCAAAAAGTGTGTATTTCACTACATAATTCAAGAAGACTAACGTGTGTCTAAATGTTTATACTCTATGACTGCCTCCTTTGGAGTGTAACATAATATATGTCATCATGGATGTCCAGAGGAAAGGCAAGGTGTGCCACAGTCTCTCCTGGAAAATGGATGTCAATGTAAAATCATATGTTTTACACATAAAATTTAATTCAATACTATGAGGGGGTAAATATGCCTTGCTAGTCTATGTATGTCATTGGCCTTCCTTACAGAAGCTGCTTTTTTTTGGTGCTAAAATCAAGCAAAAAAAAAGTAAGTCGCTGGTATTCTTCAGTTTCAATTGCATATTGTTATTGATGCCTACTAATAGTTGATTGGTATTTAGTTTAGTTGCTAAACATGCATGCATATTTCAGTTTCTTTATTTTTAACATTGAACCCCCTAAATTTTATTTCACACCCCCTCAGCACCCGTAGACGATTAATCCTGGCACCACCACTGCTATCAGCTAATGTTACTGTAAAGTTTTCTGCCCTGTAAATTTATTTTGTTCTGTTTCAACCAAAGATGTATCCAGAAAGTACTTCATTATTGTATGTTACACATGTTTGAAATACTGCATATTCTTTATTTGCAGAGTAGTAGAATAGAAGTTTATGACCAATGGGACCTCCACCGGTTGTAACAGGTGTTTCCCCCAAGGAAGGGCCACCTGGAACCAGAATTACAGTCCGTGGAGAAAATCTTGGAACAGGGCCTACTGATTTAATCGGTAATTACCATTTCATTCTAAGTGAACTCTTATTAAAATTACTCCCAAGAAAAATAATTACATAACTTCCGCACATTTTGTGTACTCTCATGTTATCTAAAAGTACACCTTTTTAATAAATGTTTACATAACCACTGCTTCACTAATTTCTATTAATACAATTTTTGATTTATACTTCAGTGCTAATTTGTATTGTTGGTTTTGTAGGTTTGACAATATGTTGCTGCGAGTGCCTTCTTTCAGCTGAATGGAAATCTCCCAACAAAATAATAGCAAGATCTGGACCAGGGAAGGGAAGAGGAGAAATAATAGTTATCACTCGGTCAGGAGGCAAAGGAACCTGCACAATACAGTTTAGAGGTATGTTTCGTCTTAGATTCTTTTGGTTTACTTTGCTTTGCTTTTCTGCCACTTTTTGGCTAATCATGAAGATGGGGATGAGTCATGATATGATGAAATTGATGAATGCCCAGGCTGGGATTCAAATCCTGAACCTCTGGCATCGTAGCGCTATGTGCTAACCACTCTGCCACGAAGACTGGCATTTTGTCTTAGATTTGTGCATGTAATACACACAAATATTTTTTTATGACTACCTACATGATGTTTTTTTTTGCCTGTTTTCTACACAGTGTACCCAATTGTGATGTTTTGTCTTCAATATTAGGATTTTCTACACTGTTAAGTATTGCTTCAGGTGAACAGTACCGAAATATCAATTATACCTGTACTACATTACCGTAATTTTTAGCATGACTGCTATGTCCGGTGTCCTGGACGGGTCACAGGTGGTGGATAGTGAAACCTCCCGCAGATATGAGGGGAAGCTGTGAATAAGGGGAAACCCAAATGAACAGTCCCGGACTGAGGCGGCAAGGCTATCAGGGTTTGGAGGGTGTTCAGTGGCATGGACATACTCAGCTAATACCACAAACAAAACAAAAATAGTGTTGTTCCCAAAAAAAAAACATTGCTTAAATTTGAATTTATGATGTTCATGCAATAATTAACACATATTATTGTGGCTAAAATGAAATTATATGTGTAAAATACATAATTTTTGGTTGACTTTCATTTTCCAGGGACGGGCCACGCTCCCCCTCCTCTTCCGGACGCCCATGCCCAGTAACATCATGTAACGACGTCTACAATAATAAGCAGTGGTGCATTATCTCAGCAGGACAGGCCCGGGTAACTTGTCATATGGGTTCACTCCGAAATGCAGAATTAACTTACTCCGCAGATAGCAATCGATAGGAAAATATCCCTCATCTCATACTGTTATAACGCAGTTTGTCATAAACGTAGTGTAGTGAGATTCAGTTGCTCAACCAGTCGATTCCTTATTGCTACACAATAAACATCAAACCTGGTAATTCATGATCTCTTACCGCTAATATTAGTGTTACATGTGATATTTAAAATGTAACTTCACATTAAATATTTTCAAGGGGGGCCAAAGACTCAGTAGGAGGTGGGGCCCAGGGGCAATTATCCCTTTGTCCTGAGAGCCATGATCCCCTCCTTTGCTATGCAGAGTATACAACCTATGAGTTAAAATGTGTGGCAAGAGAGAGAAGTGCCAAGAGATTGGACAAAGGGACTAATAATTCCCATATTCAAGAAAGGTGACAGAAAGGCATGTAAAACTACAGAGGAATAACACTTTGCCACTCAGCAAAGGTGTAGGAGAAAATACATATTAGAGAAAAAATAAGGGAAGTAACAGAGCTGAGCATGAGAGAGGGACAGTATGGATTTAGAAGATGCAGATCAACAGTAGATCTGATATTCACCATAAGGCGAATGCAGGAAAGGCACTATGAGTATGGAAATGATTTGATTACGGCATTCCTAGATATAGAAAAGGCATATGATAGCATGGTCAGAACAAAGATTTGGAAGGCTCTAAGAGAGAGAGTGTAGAGTGCAGAGCACATACAAGGCCAACCAGAGCTGTGTGAAGACACCAGTGGGAATAACAGAGTGGTGCAGTATAAGTAATGGACTAAAACAGTGAAGGCTCTTTCCCCACTGCTCTTCATGATTACAATGGATGCAATTAACGAAGAGGTGGGGAAGAAGATAGGAGAGGAAGAGATGAAGACCCTGTTGTTCGCTGATGACTTAGTAATATGGGCAATCAGGGAAGAAGTACAGAGACAGCTTGATAGTTGGAATGAGGAAATCAGAATAGCAGGAATGAAATTCAGTGCAGAAAAGAGCGAGGTGCTAATAACAACAAGAGACGGGGCCAGAAATGAACCAAGAATAAAGATGGACACAGCAGAGTTGAGGGTAGTCGAGAGCTTCAAATATCTAGGAATTGAGAGAAGTGGAAGAATAGATGAGGAGGTAAACAGAAGAGCACAAATGGGTGGTTGACTATATCAAAGCATTCGAAGGGATGTACCTATGAAATGCAAGAAGGTAATGTATAACACGTACTATGTGCCAATAATTACATATGGAGCAGAGACTTGGACAATGGCAGAGAGAGATAAAAGAAAGATGCAGACAGTGAAGATGAAAATTTGAAGGAGTATATTGGGGAAGACTAGAAGGGATAGAATAAGGATTGAGGAGATCCGACCGACAGTGGGTGTGCTGAAGCTTCAGAACAGGATAGATCAGGCACAGATGAGATGGTTCGGACACATGAAGAGGATGGATGCAGAAAGACTACCAGTAAGAGCTTACCATGCACAAGGAGTGGGAATAAGGCCAAGGGGGAGACCAAGATGTCGGTGGAAAGAGCAGATAGTGGAGAGTGTTAGGAGAAGATGACTAGATTGGAATACTGTGGAAAGAGAGGAATGGTGGAAGAGCAGGAAAAAATGGAGAGGCTTGACTTCTATGCTGACCTAGCCAGAGGCAAGATGATGATGAGTGCTATGTTGGATGTATTCTGCAATCCCAAAACAGATCAGTGAAATTGCTGCAGGCAAAGCCAGGGCTGACTCAGTTGGAAGGGGCATAGGTTCAAGTCCTGGTCGAGCCTGCGTTTTTTCACTGAAATTTTCTATGAGATTTTTTTGATTTGATTAAATTTTGTATTAAAAGTGATATACCTTCATGTGTTTGAAAATAAAAGTACAGACTGCATTAATTGCTTTTGTTATTGGGATTGCTGTCCGCCATATCTGTGTTCATACTCAAAGTTGAATTATAACTCTGTAACATCTCAAAGGAGATGAAACCGCTTGAAAACAAGGAGAATTTTTGAAAAAATATGATGTGCAAACAAGCAAGAAAAATTATCATTAAGCTGTAAATATATGTGGCAGCTTTCATTAACACATTGAACGAACTTTTCTAAAGTAGGTTCATATATACAGTATGAGAAACAGAGAAATGCATATTTACATATAATTATTTTATTTGCTCTAATCAAACTGTTCAAACATTTTACAGGGCAATTTGTATCCACCTAAGCATGGTTCTTTGTTTTTTAAATCGATTTAAATTTAAAAAATCATAGAAATAATTTTTAAAAATAGAAATCACGATTTTTATCCACCCTGCTTAAAAGTCATCCAGAGCAAACTACCATACTGTTGCGTATATGTATGATATCATTGCTATGTGAATTGCATCTTAGTTCCGAACTTGTTTACTGCAGGTTACCATGAAACGATTGGCCCTCTGAAAGAGAGTGCCGTGTGGGTTGATGAAGCTCCCCTTCAGACCCTTGTATGGGGGAGAAGGTCTTTGTCACCCTCCAGTTACCAGCAAGAGGATCCGTTAGGTCTTTCTGTAGAAGGGAATGAGTAAGTATTGTCAGACTTTGTGTGTTTCTGTTGGTCATTAACTACAGTTAGAGTCGAAGAGTGATATGAAAACGGTTGACCTTGAAAACTCCATGCAGAGAGAGAGAGAGGAAGACACATTTCTGCTCTTCCCACCTACTCACCGTTCGGGGTTCTCGCCAGCTCTTAAAAAATAAAAAAACCACAGCGTACATTCGAACAATTGTAAATTGCCGCTGCACGGCTATTATTGCAACAATCGATACAAATCCTGCACTAGTATTACCAGAAAGCTTTAGACAATTGTATTGTGCTGTAAATTAAACATGTAGAATCTTGAAAATAAGTGAAAAAAATGAAAATATTTTATTGACCATTATTATATAGAGAAAAAGTTCTCTTGTGAGCCGATTTTTTTTAAATGAGATTTGAAATAACTTCCAATGAGAGTTACAAAAAAAACCTCCAGATTTTAAGTTCTTATAATATTTACAGCAATATGTTATTTGGTTACTGAGAAAACTAGAGAAGAACTTGATTCATTCTTTCACGGCAAATGCAACTTCATTCACCGGAGATACCGTGCGCCGGTCTTGTGGCACTCGCACTAACAAGACAACTGCTTGGCATGCATAATATGAACTGAAAAGAAAAATAAAATGCGATTTACTTACATAACGCTCATTCCGTACTGCTGTGAACCTCATCACTTGATTCAAGTTCTTCAGAATCCGTGTCTTGCAAATTTGTAATTGCACATATAACATTACACAATACCCCTTTATCATAATCATCCAAGTATGTAACATTCTTTCGCCAAGTATGACATTTGTCAGGCAAGCAAAAAAAAACAAAAATCGAGCGTGTATAACCGATCTACAACCTGACTTCCGTTGCAATTGTCTGAACTGAACGCAGACCTATCCCACATGCAGCCACTGTACGCTTCTGAGATTTGGCAATGCTGCTCAATGGTGAACACAGGGCACTGTCTGCACTACGAGATTCACTTTCGAAGACCTGATTCACTTTGTACACCATAAATCGCGCTTGTTTGTGTAGCACACAACACTTAGGTGCTTCTGTAGCCATCTTGCACACGTATGTTTACAAATTTTTGTGATCACACTGAGGAAACACGAACAGTCACAACGAAAACCGAACCAATTCTTACTGCTCTAGAAACAAAAGAACGACATCATGCATTTTCCACGGTAGTCTGAACCTCCTCCTTTTGCTACTGCGCATCGAGGCTTGTTCAAGGTCAGCTGTTTTCATATAGTTCTTCGACTCTAGTCAATACTGCATAATTTTAAGGAACGGTGTTATGATGGAAGACAATATCTTTTGATTACTTGTTTTTTTTATTTCAACTCAGGACCCTGACATTGGGGAATGGATAATTTGCATTCTATATTACTATCAGCTGTAATGTGTGCAGCTCCTGCATTAACAAACATTTTTTCTGTATTTCAGTAACATTTGGGTGTTCAGTTTTGCATATTATTTTTTATTACGGTGGATTTACGTTTTAGGAAATATTATCAAGATATTTATCAATGTCACGTAATACAAAATCAAAATTTTTACTAAAAATATGCAAATGGAATGTTGATAATTCTTATTTGTATGAAAATTTATGTTCAAGGACATCAGTATTCTCTACATTTCTGTTAAGTTTTCTATAAGTTAGTATCCCACTAGCTACTTACTGAAATACAATTTCATTGATTTTTCATTAGAAAATCTTCCATTTGAATTTTTGTTGTTTATTCCTAAAAATTCTTTACATTGTTTTGGATTAATGGCTTTCTTAGCCCATATTAAAAAAAAGAAAAACATGGTTCCTGAATTATTTTTAGTTTTGACTATCCCTGCATATAAAACAAATTATATTGGTACACCTTCTTTATGTTGCAATTTCATTATCTTACAGGAAGAAATTTCCAGAAGATGATTTACATGAACTTTTCCCTGAGGGTTCTGGCAATCTGTCGTCAGAGCAGTTTGTCGCTGCGTGGTTTCTCCTGGAGCATCACCATGCAACGACTTTCGAGGATCTTCGTGCTGGACTTTCCTTCTTGAGACGCAAGGTCGAAAGCCAGAAGGAAGGGCAGCTGTCTTTCCTAAAGGTTGGTGCCTTAAGAATATGTTCAAGCACTGAAACTTCTATAATGTTCTCATAAATACAAGATATTGTTCAAATGACTTGATGGCAATGAGAATCGTTTGGGGAAGTGCTTAGTTTACAGAACAGTACAAGAGTAGTGGGGAGCATTCACACTTATCACACCGACTTCTTAAAATCTTTCACAGACTTTATAATTACCCCGTATTTGCATGTATATACACAGAATAACGGAAAAGTCACTTAACAACATAGTCAAATGAAAATAGCTTCCAGAGAGCAATATTAAGCGTGATATACAGAAGGTTGTTCGCTTTATATCCGACCATGTTTGACGGGTACTCACCTTAAGAGATACCGTGCTGCCACCACCGATCATGTTCTATTGGACCCCCAGCATTGTCTATCGCCCGGCATCACAGTTTGTATTGCAGCAAGCTCCAGCACAGGACAGGCATGGGAATTCTGTCCCATTTCTCCCTGCAAGCTTTCCATAGACCATCCAGGGTGCGCAGGCGGCGATGTTGAAGACGTCGTTTCAACAGTCCAAATGCGCAAAAATCCATTGGACTGGCATCTGGGCTTTTCACAGGAATGTCTTCAAACGGAATGACATGAATTCCTAATCCCTCTGCCATTTCCTGATAAAAACGTAGTGATGTTCTGGCGGTATGACTCGAAGCCTTGTCCATATGAATCATCACCTGTTTCGCATCCATTCCATACAATTGTGGGATGTCTCTCCGATAGATAGGTGTCAGAATGGAGTCTTGGAAGTATCTGGCATTCACCTTCACGTTTTTGTCCACCTTGCATATCATCAACTTACCCTCATATCCGAATCCCGTCACAACCATAAAGCCACGAGGGAAACTTTCCCTGCACTGATGATCATAGTTGCTGCGCCCCTTGCCGTCAATGTCACGGTATGTGATCACCCAAATGTGACCACCAGCAGTGAGATGGACATATGACTCATCCATTGTGACAACTTTCTTCCATTTGGAACCCGCCAGGTACTTTTCATACAGTTTCCTGCAGTTCGTCTTGCGTTCGGCAATGTGACGCTGTAGAAGGTGGTGTACACGGGCCTTCCGCACACACTTCAACCTGAGGCGCTCGCAAATTGTTTTGTTCACAGTTGACGGTGCGAGGTGAGATCTGTGGGTCATATCCGTTGAGTCGGGGGATTTTCTTGGCACTCCAATCGACGGATCCCCGTTAGCACTGCGGGTGACACTTTGCTTGCAGCCCTTCTCCTGGTGGTTTTCGTGGGTGAATGTTTCGCAAGGAGAGCCTGTTGTGTGTAACGGGCCACAATAGCTTTCGCAGCAGTCACCACGAGTGTTAAACCATTCTCCCGACACTGTTTCACAATGCGTACGTATGAAAATTTAGCATGGAGAAGGGCCATTACGTTACCCTCCCAATACCGGTTGATTTTCGGCGCCATTTGATAACGTTCACTACCAATACTCACGCACCTACAAGGTCAGACACAACACTGCTCCCGCCAGCAGACCCATAGTTCCAGCATGATACGCCAGGCAGCAGCACCGAATCGACAATGGTCGGTTATAAAGCGAACAATCTCTGTAAATATGTATCTTTGCATTTGCCAGTTGGACATCCGCCATATTATTTAAAATGTGGCTATTATTGCTAATGGTAAATACTTTTGGAAATATCATTTTGTTCCTAGTTATTTTGTATTTCTAAGTTTGTTTATTAACGTAATGATTTTCATTTGCAGGCAAATGTTGGATCTGTGATGGATCAATTGGATACCCTGATGGTTTTGAAGGACAAGTTTGAGGATGATATGAAGATGTATGGGCCCGACTTCACCGCCAAAGTAGAGGAAGCTATTCAAGGTTAATATTGTTTTGCACTAAATTTACAGAATGATGCAATAGTGTGTCAAGTGTTAATGAAAAATGGTGAATTCTAAGATTGATTTCTGCAATCACGTGTTCATTATTTTCACAAATTTTAATTTATAACCTTTATTTTATAAATTTTTCGTAAATTTATCAATTTTCGAATTACATTAGTTTTCTTCATCAATAGATGATGCTATTGATAATATATGAGAGGATTTGATTGAAATGGAATAAAATAGTGTTTTGTTGTTGTAGTGATGATAACTTGATTTATATTAGAAACAAGTTGTGGAATGGAGGTAGAGGAAAGGGTAGAATTCCACATTTTTGGAGGTTAGTTCACACCCTGTAAGTGAACTTATTCATATTATGGGAATGAGAGACGCGGTAATAGATAATTCAGGTACTCACATTTTCCGCGAAGCTGTTTTAGGTAATTTTCTATTAATTTTGATAGCCACTGCCACCATCCTCGTTGGAATTCGTTGAGTCCTTGAGTGACGGGCTTCTGCTGTTTCTTCCTAAATCGCCGCTAGGTGTGCTGTTGTCGCATGTACATATGTCTGTGTGTGTGTCGTCTGCTGTTCACCGGTGTAAGGGAAGCCAGGCATGGTGTGCCTGACCGCTATCTATGTTGATTGATTTAGTTTATTTTACTTCACGTTTTGTGCCTCTTGGCTAATTTGCAAAAATGGGAATGAATGATGAAATGATGAAATTGATGAATGGACATTCACAAACATCCAAGCCCGAGCAGGATTTGAACCTGGGACCCTTGGCATCACAGCATGATGTGCTAACCACTTGGCCACAGGGTCCAGCACTATCTATGTTGAGTTAATAGTTGTAGTGCATGATGGCGTGATGACGAATTCCAACGAAAATGTGATTTGATTTGATTTATTTTACTTCGCTTCTTGTGCCTCCCACTTTTGGCTAATTTGCAAAGATGGGATGAGTGATGATATGATGAAATTGATGAATAGACATCACAAATGTCCATGCCCAAGTCAGGATTTGAACCCGGGACCCCTGGCATCGCAGCGCGATGTGCGCAGGAAATGTGAGTACCTGAATTACAATCTTACTCTAGTTTCAGCATAGGTACACGTTACATGTGCATCAATCATTGTCTCAATTGTGCTGATGTTGCATCTTTATTGTCATTTATTTTCATAGTGTTTGTATTCTCTGCAAATGAGTAGTGTTCCCTAAAGCCTGTTTAAGAAATTCAAATCACTATAATTCATTACATTTCACTAAAGGCTCTTATCAACTTGCTGGATATCGGTATTTACTGCTAGGTTGATAGTGAACTCCTTTTGGATGAAACATGAGAAACTCTAAAAGTTGAACATGCGGAGGATATATTTATTTCTCAGTGTATTTTTATTTTTGCTTTTCAGCCTCAATAACAGAAGCGAACAGGCTGTTTCAGGAAGTCCTGCAGAGGAAGGATAAGGCTGATGCAACTCGCAATGCCCTCGGGGTCCTTCAGCGCTTCAAATTCCTTTTCAGCTTGCCAGTGAACATCGAGAAAAATATCAAGAAGGGAGATTACGATGTTGTCATCAACGATTACGCGAAAGCAAAATCCCTTTTTAGCAAGACTGACGTGCCTGTAAGTAGATACTTGTGAGGTTGGTTTGTTTTCTGTTTTGTATCGTGCAAGTTTAACCACGGTGGCAATCTTAGTGCTTCTGATTTCACAGAAGTAACACGGCAACTATGTGTTTATTTTGCTGATTTTAATATTTTATTGTTGATTAATTTATCTAATGAGAAAATACAACACAACATTGTTATATTTGCATAGTTATTTTTTAAGAGAAATGTTCAGTTTTCCACAAGAATCACATTTATTTCAGTACTGTCGAAACAAATTTGGGCCATTCTACAAAAAGTGGTCTTCTTCCATGAATCAGTCTGAAATTATTGTTTTTAATTGCATTAAAAGTTTAAATGTTTGTGAATCATATAATTTACATATTTTACCAACAACAATTACTAGCATTTGTAGCCTGTACGTTTCAGAAAGAAATCACAAAACATCACACATATAACACATTTTTATTGATTCTTTTCATGCATTCAAACTCTCTCATCATGTTCAAGTTTGTAAACTTTGTTAGCAGGCACCACAAAGTACTTCATAATTCTATTAATTAAATCAGTTCATTATGAATAGGGCTAGAATTTTTATTGCCTAAAAAATTATGAAAAATATGCAAAATAAAAAATGCTCTTATGACCTAAAGTTTAAAAAAAAATATACACTATAATTTGAAAAATATGCCCTTAGAATTGAACTGTTTGAAACGTCAATATTTAACATGCTAAGATATTTTCACATACTGTTTTTTGTTCACTTCATGAGCCCTGAGTTGCAATGTACAACGAATACTTTGTGTAAATTTTCAAATAAAAATGATTGCCTATTGTCAGCCAGCAAAGCCTTGTACTGAGAAAAGCTTCTATCTACTTCGGCTGACACAAGAGGAATATATTTAAAGTAAACAATGTCATTCGGCTCAAGTTCTGTAGTATCGAGAGAAAATTTGTATTGCATTGCAATAGAGGAGGAAGGTAGTTCTCATAATTTTGCAGAAATAAAAACTGTGATCTACACTGCGAACAAATTCAACAATAATCCCAGTGTAATTTGAGCGATTTCCATTTTTTGATTTCATTCCATTAGAAAAGGACATTGGTTTTCACCATTTTTCAGGAAATCGGCTGGGATGTATAATTGTAAAGAATCCAACAACTTTAGTGAACAGGGGAGTAAGAATGAATTCATTTCGAAAATGGCTGTATATTCCTTGAAAAAGTTAAAATATGCCGAATATGACCGAGAATCTATCAAAATATGCTCTATCATGTAGAAATGGCCAAATATGCCCTTAAAATGCACCTTAATTTAATTTGTTTCTTCGTATGAATTTCTACATATTTAGGAAACGCATCACTCTTACCAAAAAAAATATATGCTGTCATGAAAATCCTATCCTTAATTTTAATATTTTAATCCAATCTCATGTCTAGAACCTTACACTTTATGCATAATGTATACATACATAACATAGGGATACCCCATTTGAGTTTTAAAAGAAACCATGAAAATATTCTTGGCTTTCTATTTTTTCTCACTTTCATTGTAAAAGCTGGGTCTGATAGAAGAATAGAAGCAACATATGAAGAGTTTTCAAATTACTATTACCAGAAGCAAAAGGACACTTAATTCCTTCAGTGTTGTGGTAAGTGCAGGTAGTGCAGTGCTCTTTCATATGGTGAAGAGTTTATAGTCAGATAGGCTCATGCCAGACAGTATCTCAAATTTTGCCTTTGGAAACTAGGGGAACCGTAAATGTTTCTAGCATATTTTTTTTCTTTTTTAGGTCTTCCAAAAGGTATATGCTGAAGTTGAGCAAAGGATTGGCACTTTACGAGAGCTCCTGCGCTCAAAACTGCAAGAAATGCCATCTTCAATAGAAGAACAGAAGAAAGTGATAAGGTACAGGAATCAAAAATACCGTATTTTGAATTTGAGACCAAATTTTTGACTTAAAGTCTCTAATGTCCTATGTTATTCTCATTCACTTCTTCACCCTGTCACATATTTGTGCATGCACATGACACCATTACAATTTTTACAAGGTGGCGCAGGGTAAAGGGAAATTTTGAATCTAGGATTAGCAACACTGTAGCACTGTCATTTGTTCTGGACTGATGAGACATCATTGAGAAGGCTTTGCATTTAGTGATGATGGTGCATTGGAGTGGTGCGTAACGTGCGTTTGCTGTGAAATTGTTTTAAATGAACGGTGATAGTGTGACTGCAACACAAAGGGTATTTTGGCAGCATTACCAGTAGGATGTCATGGTCGTGTCCCATCGGCTCATGCGATTACAACCTGGGTGTGTAATTTTGAAGAAACTGGTTCAGCCTTGAAGAAGAAGCTCCCAGGAGGCGTTCGAACTGTACATACCCCAGAGAATATGGAATCAGTTGAGAGAGGAGCCCTCACCGCTCCGTTCGACAACATGCATCAGCGCTACAGTTGAGTCGAAGCAGCGTACAAAGAATAATTCATGAATTACAGTTCCACCCCTATAAGTTACAGATTGTGCAGCAATTACATCCTCACGACCCTATTTTGCATAAGGGTTTTTGCAAAATGGTGTTGGCTAAGGTTAACAAGAATGCCAATTTCCTTAACAACTTGTGGTGGATGTCAGACGAAGCCCATTTTCACCTTAGCGGCTACGTTAACAAGCAGAATTTCTGTTACTGGCCAAAGGAAAATCCTTGTCAGCTTCACGTGTGTCCATTACTTACTCGTAGCACCAAGGTTACAGTATGGTGTGCAGTGTCATATCATTGTGTCATCAGCCCTTATGTTTTGAAAGTGAGGAGGGCATTGCAACGACAGACATCGGCTCGGTATGTTGCTATACTTGGAACATTCTTTGCACCGAAGTTGTACGATGCACATCTTGACATCGAAAACATGTGGTTTCAGCAGGATGGAGCCACCCATGTCACATACTGCTCAACAGTTGATGGAGGGCATTCACAAATTGTTTGCAAGGCGGGTCATGTCACGTAACGGTGATAATCCATTGCCTCCGAGATCCCCTGATACCAGTGTTTGCGATTTCTTTGTGTGGGGACATCTCAAAAGCAAAGTGTACAGCACACATCCTGCAACCATCACTGAACTGAAACAGAAGATTGAAGAAGATATCACTGGCATTCCTCGAGACATGATACACCAAGCATTCTAGAGTTTTCACAGCAGACTATCAGAATGTGTACGCCGAGATGGAACGCATCTTTCCGATGTCATCTTCAAGATGTAAAGTGACATGTAAGGGCCATAGTTATGCATTTCAATCATGCATTCTCATGCATGAAATATATTTTTCCTGTGTTTATTCATGCATTTACATGAATTGAAATTTTCCCATTTCCCTTCACCACCTTGTATTAACAGAAATGGAATCTGGTAGAATACCAAGTTTAATTGACCATTTTATCTTATTTATTTTTGTATATTGTTGTTTCAGGAACTTGGTTAATCTTGAGGCAGTGGGAGATCCATCCTGGGAAGGAATCATGTGTCACTATAATTACATAACACAACTCATGAACAAATGCAAAGATGAACATATTTCCGCAGATTCTGCTGGGGATGAGAACAGTACGTGGTTTTTTTTTTTTTAATTTTTAAAATTGGATGGATATACCTGTTCAGTAAATTTCTATAATGTCTCTTTGAACATCATGTGAAAGGGCAACAATTTGGTAAAATCTCATAGAAATGATGAGAATTAAATGCGGAGAATTTTCATGTTGAAAGTCATTGTTCAAATAGTGTGCGTTGACACAGCACAGTGTAGCTTTACATAACAATCTCACTTGAATTAGATTAGTCCAATCTTTGTTACTCACTATCGGCCTTTTTTTTTTTTTGACAAACACAAAAATTATAACCTGGTTGTCAGTTAGTGATAGAAATAAATTGCCTGTTTAAAATTAAGTCTGTACGTAATTGGTGGGGTGAATGAAAAATAAAAAAATTGCTACGAAAACTGGGCACATTTCGAGATCAAGGGTGGAATATAAATTTTCCATTTTGCTGTTTAAATGGTGAATATAATCCTAAATTTATTTTAGAAACTACACTTATTACACAAAATAAACATTTCCCTTCTATTATTTATATAATTATCAGAGTATTAAGTTTATTTCTGTGTAAAGGAGTCCACTTTTGCTTCTCAAATATTTACAGCACAATTGATCAATTTTGCATGATTTTGCATAAGAATTCAGACTTCAGAAAGTGCTGTGTAGGTAAATAAACACAAAGTTTCATGTTTAGGAGTTAATTTTTGCTTTTGCAGTTTATTTCGCATAATTGTGTGACAAAACATGGCAGGGAAAGTGAAAAATCAGGCTGGCTACCAGTCAAGAAAGTCAAGAAAAAGTCCGTCGTTGCCTTGTAGTCAAGGGGTCCCGGGTTTGATACTTGGTGGAGGCACATAGTGGTTCGGATTCCACTTTAAACTGTAGGTCCAGTCCCAATTAGCCTTACTGTGCATAAAGTGGACTTAAAAACACCAAATGAATCAAAAGTCAAGTCAAGAAAGTCATGAAAAGTCAAGAAATTATGATTGTGGTCAAGAATTTTTGCTATTTTTTTTACAGTATAGTGAATTTACATTGTTATATCTGTAGTGGGATTTCATAAAATTGAATATTTGAAATCTAAAATGGTATTGAGTTGTGGTTAAGATTTTAAATTTTGTTTCTTAAGAATTACAATCTTGTATATGTGAAGTTGTGTAAGAATATTAAATAAAGTAATGTGGCCATTACCCATCCAGGATGAAGTCTGAAGCATTAATTTTTAAACATGTCTAAATCTGTTGTTAAAGTACAGCTTCCGTTTTCATCTTAACTCGCCTTGTAGTAGTTGTTTTTCATTAAATAAAAATATCCATTTTCTTAATTTGCAACTATACCTAAGTAAGGGGCGATAAATGTTAAGAAAATGAAAAGAGATGGTCAAGAAAAAGTCAAGAATTTTGAATTTGTTACTTTAGTAGACACCCTGAAAATGAACACTGCGTGGCAGAGTGGTTAGCACAGCATGCTACGACACCATGGGCTCCAGGTTCGAATCCCAGCCTGGGCATGGGTGTTCTTTGTAAGTGTCCCTTCATCATATCATCACATCCTCATCTTCACGATTAGTCAAAAGTGGCAGAAAAGGAAAGTGAAATAAACCATATCAAGCAATCAATCAATGAAAAAATGAACATTACAGCATGTTGTTTCACATTTTTTTTTCTGTCAACAACGAAATATGCATCTAGCAATTGACAAGAAAAGGGAAAATCACCTTAGCAAAATTGTACACAATGTGTATTGAAGAGAATTCTACTGTTCATAAAGGGCCTCCCCAGTGGCACAGTGGTAACGTTGTCGCCTTGTAATCAAGGGGTCCCAGGTTCGATACCCGGTGGAGGCACTTAGTGGTTCGGATCTCACTTTAAATTGTAGGTCCTGTCCCAATTAGCCTTACTGTGCATAAAGTAGACTTAAAACAATCAATCAATCAAAATCTACTGTTCATAAATGTGCTTCATAGTCAAAACTATATATATAATCAGGAATTATGAATTACACAGTGGCATATCCAGAAACTTTTCAAGGATATATATATATACTTTCCCATTTTTTGTGTGTTTTTAAAATCTGGATCAAAAGTTCAACCCCCTCTTAAGCAAACCACTAGATGTGCATATTTGTGCAAACATAGAAATGGCTGCATGAGCTTTTTAACATGTGACTGTACAATTCTGTTTGAATAAGCAGATGATAATTGTATGATACAGTTTAGAAATATTCTGACACAGAGGAACAATATCTACCAGAAGTATAAGTTGTGCTTATTCAGATGTTAATTTTATAATTTGATATGGTTAATTGATTGACTAGTGATGACAATTTACTTAAGTATAACATATATATATTATCTTGGCAGATAAATCTTCCAAACTGCTTGGTCACGCTACACCACCAACTGGAGGGAATTTTGGGAAGAATGTGAATAATATGACTCAGTCACAAGAGTGGCAGGTGAGTGCTTGTTGTTGTTTGAGTATGTAATCAGACATTCATGCTGATGTGAAACCAGTTCCCTTGTTACATATACAGAGTGGCGACAAACCTGGAAAAGTCAGGGAATTGGAGAGGTCAAAAAAATGTCAGGGAATTTTGTTTTGATTGACAAATGTTTTTTTTTCTTTTTGTTGAACTGTAGATGCGATGTGATGCAATGAACCTGCCAGACATTTGATTTTGAAGAAGTCATAATAAGTGCTGCACTTAAAAGGGAAATCATCTTGCCAGCCTTTGTCATAAACTTTTAGGTCTCCATTATGCATTGGACACAACCACGAAGCCAGAAACAAGTAATGGAAGTGAGGTGGTGGGGAGGAGAAATTTCCAGTGAGGCAGACACATTTGATGAACCTCTAAATGTCACATTTAAAATGTATTGACATGTTTTTTTTTGTTTTTTTTTGTCTATGGGAGCTATAAGGGGTCGTGCCTGTCGACCAGAAGGGTGCACCCACTCTGGCACCGTCTGACAGATGCCCAACACCTTACTATGGCATTGTGTGGACATTCTGAAGGAACATTGAAACGAATGAGAGCTTTTGTCCAACCTAAATTTTTGTCGTGTTCTGTGGAACGACATTTGATCTGCCAAATATTTAGGCTCCATTGATGCATGTGATTTTTGTTGGATAAATCTGATTCATGAAAAGATTCTCTCGGGCCATTGACCAGGTGAGTTGTAGCAAAGCTTGGAATCTTTTCCACAACTCACTTGATCGATAGCCTGAGAGAATCATTTCATCATTCGTTGCCAGGAAAGATTAGACTTACTTAAATCTGACTAATGTCGAATTGTGACAAAATGTCTCACTACGACATAAGAAAGCATGCATGGCACTCTTATGCATGTGATATTTTTGTCTGATGTAGTGCGACATTTCATCGGACAAACTTTCAGGCACTCATTCCTAAAAACATATCATTTTCGTCAGTAATCAATGTACCTCTGCAAGTTCTACTGAATTTTTACTTTTCATCTACTGTTATTGAATTTAACAGGCTGAAGCTTTATACAAGAACGGTCCAGAAAGTACATTCCAATTAGCCATAAATTAAAACACAAACTTCGGTAATAATTGCCATTTTATTGTCTTAATTACAGTGACTCATAACTTACTTTTCAACATATTCACCACTGTTCGTCAGGTATTTTTTGTGGTGTGGCACTAAATTTTGTATGCCCATGTCATATGTCTGCCTCCAAAAAGCAGAATCATCTGTACATCAGCGTTACTGTCAAAACGTATGTACTGTCAGAAACTGCTTCAGCGGAAGGAGGAGATGAAAGTCGTAGCACGTGAAATCGAGCCTCCCACTTAAAGTGATGCAAAAGAGCCCACTTGCGGTCAGGTGTGTGGGGTCATGCATGATGGATGGATCTGCGTTCTATGAATTGTCTGCACCATCGTCTGACCATAATGTCACTAATGGCATCGAGTCCTTACGCCTCTCACAAGTTCCGGTGGATCTCTGCCAGCATCCGCTTCCGAGCGTGCAAAAATAATCTGATTACAGCATGCAGTTGGTATATGAAAACTGCCATCTTTCTCATAGAATTGAGCAAAGGTAACTCCTGTCGTCCCCCGTGCAGAGTGGAGAGCACATCGTGCTACAACACCAGGGGTCACGGGTTCGAATCCTGTCCTGGGCATGATGTTTGTGAGTGTCCATTCATCAATTTCATCACTCATCCCCATCTTCGCAAATTAGCCAAAAGTGGCACAAAAAGCAAAGTAAAATAAAGCAAATCAATCAATCAACCAAGCTAACTCCTGGTGCAGGACCCGTCTTTATGGCAGTGACCTGCTGTTGCCACTTTTACCCACAAAGAGACTTGCGGTCAAACAGCCAATTAGGCCTACCGCTCCCCCCCCCTTTTTGCGGAACAATCGGCAACCTTAGAATCCCTCCTCCCTGCAGTGGTCAGTAAGGAAACAATATTTTTCCAAAATAACCATTCTGTACTGTGAATACAGTCAGGAGATAGCTTGGCTCTGGTATAACGCTGTTCTTAAATTGACTCCCTTCACAACAAAGGGACTGCACCACATTACAGACATATACCACTTCTTCCTATCTGCATATGCGCATCATGCTGCAACCACTAGTGCAGCTTTCCAATGATATCGGAACTTACTTTCTGGACATACCTCATATATAAACTTACAGACTCTGTTATTAACAGCATGTTCCTATCATATCATGTCTGATTCGCAAAATCAGGTGGCTGTGCAGTGCAGTAAGATTCTTCTACTATAAATTGCTTGTGTTAAGTTTTCATATTATGTATATACAAGATGTATATACACACACACTTTTTGCAGGCAATATAGGTAACAGCGTGTTGTCAGTTTCCTGGTACTTGGATATACTGTGAATGTTTGTACTGAGACAGAAGTCTCATTCATAATGTAAGGTAATATAACACTTTGTTTTGTACAATTCCATTGCTTCACTTTCAGAACGTTTAGTCCAGGGAAGCAGGTTTAAGATATGTTATGGTTTTGAGTGCAAAGCGGATGCTATGTGTTGCCATGTTCACATCAAACAAGCCACGAATTCACCATACCAATATCTCAATCATGTGTGCATGGATTAAGTTGTTTGTTTGCTTTATATAGAAAAGAGGCACAGAATACAAGCATTACTGCTTCGAAAATAAGTTTGCATTCATGGTTCTTCCAAGCGGCAGGTGAAATATCAACATTTAATAACGAGAAAGGCTTAGAAGAATGAGAAATTACAAAATTTCTTCATTATAAACAACTAATTTACTCTAATATCATTTAGTCGTAACTTTAAAAATAATCAAATATTTTATTTAAGCCTGCTTGTAAATGAGAAAAGCCCTGTAAAAGTCCGTCCCTAGCTTGTGAATTGTAATAATTTTTCATATTCACTATTTTTCAGAACGAATATAAATTGTAGAGAAATTAAGTCAATTTCTTGTAAGCTTATATAGATACTTTAAGGCTCGCTGGACCTTTGGCAGCCGTGAGTTTTCAAATATTCCTTTTCATTCAAAAAACCACTGTGATATTCCAAAATCTGAAAAATTACATCACCTTAGAATTCATTGTAGAGTATTGACGTGAATTTTCGTGTAGTTTCCTTTCACTGTCATCTAGATATTATCAATAGTTTAGTAGACTTATGTAATCACAAAATTGTTGAGAATGTCTAGTTAACAGTGAAAGCAAACTACACGAAAATTCATGTCAATACTCCACAAGGAATTCTAAGCTGATGTAATTTTTCAGATTTTGAAATATCACAGCAGTTTTCGAATGTGGAGGAAAATTTGAAAAAAATCGCCCTTACAGCTGCCAAAGGTCCACTCGAGCCTTAATACTGAAAGCTGTACGAGTTTATTTTCCATGTACAAATACGTGGATTTAGTTCAAAATTGTCAGGGAAAAATGCAAAATTTTTCCCGGAAAACGTGGAAAAATCAGGGAATTTCATTTCTGTTTGTCTGTAGCCACCCTGATATATTTCCAATCAGAATAAGTAATGCTTAGGAGTAGAAGAACATTACTCTTCTTAACTACAGTGAAATATATGTTTCATCTGTAAAATTACTAATAATTTTAAATAGCCTGAAATTTTGTGCAAAATTCTGCCATCTTATTATTTTTATCATTATAAATATGTAATTAATGTGTCCTGCTTTTATAAAGTAAATGTGTAAATGTACTGTTTCTTTTCTGGGCACAACCCATTGCAATCATGTGCTGAAATGCATTAATTATGGCAGTTAATGAACCTTCATCTTCTTCAATAACTTATTTGCTATTTTATATTGCATCTGTAGAATATTTACACTGCTCTCCATAAATTAAGCAACAAATGGTGATCATCCAATAGAATCAAACACAATCCAATACCTGGTATGCCAGAAATCTGTGCGAGGGCACGATGATCGCACTTTATGACTCACCTGTTTTCCCTAACGCATTCGTTGCTTTCTTTCAGCATGCCCACCACTCTCCTTCTCTTTTCTCCAACTGATTTCTCTTTTACCTCACATTTTCTTGTTGTTGCTTAATTTCTGGAGGGCAGTGTATTTTAACGGTATTCATAAATTTTATGTTGGTACTCTATCAGTATTGGCAAGAATTCCATACCAGTCCATCTCTAACATGCACAGCACTGTAATAGCAAAGTATGTTGATGTCACTGCATAACATTTTAATGGTTGAAAACTGCTATGCTGTCAAATTTCTTATAATTTCGCATGCATTTTTTTTTTTCAAAATAGTGAAACTTTTTTCACTGTATGAAATTTTTAGCTTTGAAATTTATAAGGGATAAATGAATTATTTGTACTGGACAATCCACTTGGTCGCATAACAAATTTTAAGACATGTGCTTGTAGTAAGATAGCAAATTGAAAAGGTGTATTTTAGGAACAAAACTTTTTTCTTTCTTTTCCAGAGTTCAGTACCGCAGAGGGTCCTTTTCGTGGAGGAAATTACAGATATTGTGTCTGTTCATTTCCCTGATATGTGGAAACTTGGTCAGGCATATTTCAGTGGCGAACTTAACGTTAAAATCGAACCAGGCAAACAGTCCCATTTCAAGGTATTTATGACGCATGTAACAAATAGAATTTTTTCGTGTTTTTCTGTGGATACAGTGTGTGTACCATTAGCATTTTGTCTTTAGAGAAATATTAGACGTGCCAGAAATCATATTTAAAATGTATTTGAAGCACAGGTACATGGAACATATTAGAACAAACCATAAAGAACTGCCTTAGCTCTAGATTGAACAATGTGAACAGTTCCTACAGAACAGATGTGTGAACTAACTCTCACAATTAAAATAGTGCACTTTTAAGGTAATAATTGATCAAGGTGGATGTTCCTTCACTTTCGATCAAAACAATTTGCCAATAGTATTTTTCACAATGTGCAGAAAACACAGTTATCAGTCACATGAAAACCTCTGTACTTGTGTTGCTTGGTTTGACCTACTTCGAAAGTCAATGTAGTAAGGTGGGTACAGAGGGTGCTTCTTGTAAAAACATTTCTGTTCTCTGGTTGTAGCTTCATTGCTTGAATTTTACAATAGTTTGTTATTTGAATAAATAGTACATTAAGGACTGGTGCAAAACTGGAGGCATATTACTTTCTATTATTAGCATAATAATTTCATGCTGATTTATCAAGTAAATTAGTTCTGTAAATTGTTTTGGCTGAGAAAGAAAAGTATATACCAGTGTTTTGTTAACATATTAACTTGTGGTGTAATTCATAATTGGGAAAAGAGACGCGGTAGTATATAAATATGGAGAAACTAGTACTCACTTTTATCCGCAAAACTGTTTTTTCTTCTTTATTAATTTCAGTGGCCACTGCCACCATCCTCGTTGGTGCTTGCTGTACTGTTGCTTGGCGTGCGTCTTTTGTTTGTAGTTCTCTGGCTGCCGCTAGGTGCACTGTTGTTAACTGTATGTCTGCACCCGTGTCGTCTGCTGTTATTTCCCAGTGTTAACTGTTGTAGTAGGGGAATCCAGGTGTTGTGTGCCTGTTCGCTATTGATGTTCAGCTCGTGCGGGAAGTGCATTATGGCATGTGTTTCCTTGAATTTGGTGTCTACGAGTGTGTGGGCAGTGTGTTTGACTTGTACCTTTTGAATTTTATGGATATGGTATTTGATGTGTTTGGCAAGACCAGTAGTGGGTTGGGCTTTTTTTGCATCCATTAGGTGCTGTTGGATTCTTTCATTCACAGATCTGATGGATCTGCCAATGTAATGTGCCTTGCACTCGCACTGTGTATCGTATTCACCTGGATTATCAAGGGGGGAGAGGAAGTACCATTTGTGTTTGTTTAGTTTATCAGCTATTTTGGCATTGGGTTTGTTCACTACTGTAAGTTCAGAATTTACATTAAAATTGCAATTTACAACCTTGTGTATAAAGTAGGAATTGTAGCTTTCCTGGCGAAGTGATTCGAACAAGTATTATTGGGTTACCATCCAGGTTAAATTTACATTGGTATCCAATGGTTTGAGCACATACATTGCTCTCATCACTTATTCTTGTGTATAAAGTTGCATCCTTACTACAGAGTCTTCAGTTACCAGGTGTGCCAGTTAATAATTCTTAATTTCTTCACTGGATGGTGCTGGAAGCAAGGGTTGGTGCACAGTCTCTACTGTTATGTCAGTGTGTTGCCAGGACAGTACCTGTCAAAATGTGGATGTGCAACCGAGTGCGAGTGATCGTGATATTGGGTTTGTGTGGGAAACATGTTGACCTTCAAACCAAATAAGAAGCATATGTGGCACATCCTGCTTTTCTTGCTCAATCAAAAGAAAAACGCGAGTGAAAGCCATCGTATCCGTGTGGAAACGAACGGTGACAATGTCCTAACGCAAGACAAGTGTGTGTGTTGGTTTCGACGATTCAAAAGTGATGATTTCGACTTGAAAGACAAAGATCGCCTGGGCCAGCTGAAAAAATTCCAAGATGCCGAATTGCAAGCACTGTTGGACGAAGACGATACACAGACGCAACAACAACTGGCAGAGAAGTTAAATGTTGGTCGCCAAACCATATCTGATCGTCTGTCTTTATGCCATGGGAAAGATCCAGAAGGTAGGGAAATGGGTTCCACATCATCTGTACAACAGACAAATGGAAAAGCGAAAAACGGTGTGTGAAGTGTTGCTTTCTTGGCATGAAAGAAAGTCTTTCTTGCATCGGATAGTGACTGGGGACGAAAAATGGATCTACTTCGAGAACCCAAAATGCAAAAAGTCATGGGTTGACCCAGGACAACCTCCAACATCGACCTCAAAACCGAATCGCTTCGGAAGGAAGACAATGCTGTGCATTTGGTGGGATCAGAAGGGTGTGGTGTACCATGAGCTTCTGAAACCAGGTGAAACAGTGAATGCCGTTCGCTACTGTCAACAACTCATCAATTTGAACCATGCATTGATCGAAAAGTGCCCAGATTGGGCGACAAGACACGGAAAAGTGATTTTGCAGCACGACAATGCCTCATAACACACAGCGAAAGGCATCAAGAGACACACTTTCTGCACTTGGCCGGGAATTCTTGCCCCACCCGCCATACTCACCAGACTTAGCCCCTTCGGACTACCACTTGTTTTCATCGATGTCTCACTCACTTTCCCAGCAACACTTCAACAATTACGAAGATGTCGAACAATGGCTTGCTGACTGGATCACCTCAAAATATGAACGATTTTTCTGGAAGGGCATCCACAATTTGATGGACAGATTGGCACAATGTATAGCTAGCAATGGTGCATACTTTGAATAAATCATTTGTTACCTTTCTCCCCAGATACACGTGTTTTCTTTCGGATCAATTAAGAATTATTAACCAGCACACCTGGTAAGCAAATTTTTTTAAAAATGTGTTATTTTGTCAGTTGTAAAGTATTTAAGTTCCCCTCCCCTGTAAAGGATCTGACACTGTCAACAATACCTCCCCTATTTCTTCTAATGATGGACAAGGGAACATAGCTTGGGGCTAGGCTTGCAGCGTAGCTACAATTTGTGTTTCAGCTGTCCCCTCCTCCCCCAATGCTCTCTTCTGAACTTCACCTCCTGAAAAGAAAAGTTTTGTGATGTCTGGTCACGCATTGTTACATCTGGCACAGATGTAAAAATTTGTTGTAGACGGAAAACACAACTTATACTAAAATACACCATGTTGCATAACATTTAAGGACTCAATGTCACATAGAGCAAACAGTAACAGGAAAGGGGATTGTCAATTATGCCAAAATCTGCTAAATTTGTTAACCACCTTTTTATTTCGACTTGATCTGTTCACTGTGCATCACTTCATCACAGTTTTTTATAATATTTTCAGCGAATGGTTCTGGATGCAATCCAACTTTTCTGCAACCTCTTGAAAGCAGCTTTGGTTCCTCACTCGCTGGATAGGATGTCGCTGTATAAACAGAATTATGGCGTTTGGCCAGGGCAGGTGTACGAAGCAATTGGTGACTGGCTTCCTCCTTGTCTGAGGCACGTCAGAAGTGCCTACAACACACTCATTCACTTGGATTTGCCAGGCGAAGCTCTAGACATAGTAGCCGGTTTGATTTTTGACATAAGGTTAGTACTAATGCCATTTTACTTCCTAGCTCTTTTTTATTTTTCTGTGTTTGCAATTGGGAAAATGTTTGAAGAAGTTAACGTACACCGATTAATATATTAGTGAGAATGTGGTGTGGTGGTGTTTTTTGGGTTCCTTTTATGATTAATATAGCTTGGTTCTTGATAATTATTAATGTAATATAATCACATTTTCTATATGGTGCTACTTGCTTCTATCAGATATATTTTGTTTAGTTTTTCATGTATTTGCTGATGGACTCTTTTTAATTTGAACTCGAAGGGAACACGAAATAAATTGAAATATCCAAAATTATAATTAACAAAAATGTGCATTATTAAAGAAAATCTATAAAACTAAACTACTGTACTACAGCATAAATTAAAATATGAACATGCATTTGACTTTACCATAAAAATTACCATATTTCGTGACTGGTCCTATAGTTCAAGCCATAAACAATTCCTCTCACAATAGTAGTTAAGCTACCATTAAATGGAAAAGAAGTTTAAGTAAGTACACTATAGTAAAACACAGAATCACATACACGTGTAACAACATTAGCTAGCTGTTCTGAAGAAGTTCGTGATTTCTGTTTGTTTATTTTTACATGGTTAACAAAATCTTCAATTAATTTTTTTGCTTGAAACAATTCATCACTAATGTTTGCTCGAAATTCAACATGCCACATACCATGATTAATCACAACTGACAACTGAGAGCAGATAAGAAGAATTTCACAAATCATTGGCTAGTGAGGTTCAAGAAAAAATGCCTGTGCATAAAGAGAAGGAAGAGGGGCTAATCCCATGTTATTGAGGAGAGGGTGGAGGCTGCATACCAGCAAACAGAAACTTTCTCTTCCCTAGGGCTGTCTCTAGATAGCTGACTTCGATCCAAATAAATGTTCGAAATCTTGAATTACCGAATAATTCAAATTATCCAAGTTCAAATTTAAAAGAGAGCACTGTACTATGAAAGAGTTATAACTAGGGCTCGGAAGTTGAGGAGAAATCCTTTTTTTTTCCCTAGTGTCCAAAGACTAGGCCCAACATAATATATGATCATTTTGGGTCATTGTAGGCCAGAAAAAGGTGGGTTTTATTTGTCCTTTTTTGCCTTTTTCGGCATTTTTTGGCTTATTGGTCCTTTTTTAGCCTATTTTTAGGTCTTAACGGCTTTTTTTTGCAACTTCACCTTCTTTTGACTAGGTTTTTACTGACCATTCTCAGTTCGAATCATCATCAGTTCATCACCTCTTAAACATCATTTCTGTAGTAAAGACAATAAAAAAGAATATATATATATATATATATATATATATATATATGACTTGGGAGGGGGGCGGGAGGGGGGGTGAGGGTTGGGCATTAAGGCTCGTCGTAAACTGTGTGTGTAGGATGAGTTGGGAGGGGGGGTGGGAGGGTGGGTGAGGGTTGGGCATTACTGGGTGGCCTTGTTCAGGCCAGGTGGAGTGGTTGCACTCATGGCCGATATATAGGCTCTCTCCCATCTTTTGCGAACAGAGGTGTTGGCTGGTTGGGGTAGTAGATGGATGATCGCTACCCGGAAGCAGTCGTTGAAACTGATGTTGTGGTGGTTGGTGTGGACGGCGACAGTGAAGTCCAGGTTGTGGGTGGAGGAGCGGTGGTTATTGATGCGGAGGTTGAGGGCCGTTGATGTTTCCCCCAGGTAAAAATCACCACAGATGTTGCGGGTGAGGATGTAGATAAGGTTTGAGGCATGGCAGGTCCCTTTGGGATGGAGGGTAAATTTGCCAGTGGCCGTGTGCACCTGGAGGGTGTGAGAAGTGATGAGGATGGGGCAGGTCTTGCACCTGGGGCGGTTGCATTTATGGGCAGGGGGGTGTTGGATGTGTGGTGAAGGAGTGTTGTGGACCAGGATGTTTTGGAGGTTGGGGGGGCGTTTGAAAACTACTCTGGGTTTGTCGGGAAATATGTTTTTGGTTTCGGGATCACTGTGGAGAATTGGGAAAAGAGAGTGCAGTGTGTGCCTGATTTTGTTGAGGTGGGGATGGTATTGGGTGATGAGTGCAGGTGGGTTGGTGGCAGCAGGTTTCTTGGTGGTGGTGGTATGTGAGGCAGCTCGCGATATTTGCTTGGTGACCAGGATGGAGGGATATCCACGGTTAACCAGGGCCTGGTGTAGGCGGAGGTTATAATTCTGGCGGGAGGTGGGTGAAGTGTTCAGGCGCTGTCCCCTGAGGGCCAGAGAGAATGGAATGGCTTTTTTGGTGTGGAACGGGTGGGAGCTGGAGAAGTGTAGGTATTGCATGTGGTTGGTGGGTTTTATGTGGATGGAGGTAGTCAGGTGTCCTCCCTCGATGAGCACGTCCACATCCAGGAAGGTGATCTGGTTGGGGGAGTGCGTCCAGGTGAATTTGAGGGAATGGAAGTGGTTAAGTTGGTCCAGGAAAGCTGACAAGGATGGTTCTCCATGTGTCCAGAGCATGAAGATGTCGTCGATGAAGCGGAGCCAGAGGAGGGGTTGGAGGGGTTGGGTAGCCAAAAACTCTTGCTCAAGTTTGCCCATGAAGAGGTTTGCATAGGATGGAGCCATTCTGGTACCCATGGCTGTACCTCGGATCTGTAGGAAATTTTGGTTTTCAAAGGTGAAGTTGTTACAAGTGAGGACAAGGTGGGCTAGGTGGGTCAGGAAGTTGGTGCTGGGGTTGTGAGGTTTGGGTCTGCTATTGAGATAGAATTCTATGGAGCGGAGGCCATGGAGAACCATCCTTGTCAACTTTCCTGGACCAACTTAACCACTTCCATTCCCTCAAATTCACCTGGACGCACTCCCCCAACCAGATCACCTTCCTGGATGTGGACGTGCACATCGAGGGAGGACACCTGACTACCTCCATCCACATAAAACCCACCAACCACATGCAATACCTACACTTCTCCAGCTCCCACCCGTTCCACACCAAAAAAGGCATTCCATTCTCTCTGGCCCTCAGGGGACAGCGCCTGAACACTTCACCCACCTCCCGCCAGAATTATAACCTCCGCCTACACCAGGCCCTGGTTAACCGTGGATATCCCTCCATCCTGGTCACCAAGCAAATATCGCGAGCTGCCTCACATACCACCACCACCAAGAAACCTGCTGCCACCAACCCACCTGCACTCATCACCCAATACCATCCCCACCTCAACAAAATCAGGCACACACTGCACTCTCTTCTCCCAATTCTCCACAGTGATCCCGAAACCAATAACATATTTCCCGACAAACCCAGAGTAGTTTTCAAACGCCCCCCCAACCTCCAAAACATCCTGGTCCACAACACTCCTTCACCACACATCCAACACCCCCCTGCCCATAAATGCAACCGCCCCAGGTGCAAGACCTGCCCCATCCTCATCACTTCTCACACCCTCCAGGTGCACACGGCCACTGGCAAATTTACCCTCCATCCCAAAGGGACCTGCCATGCCTCAAACCTTATCTAAATCCTCACCTGCAACATCTGTGGTGATTTTTACCTGGGGGAAACATCAACGGCCCTCAACCTCCGCATCAATAACCACCGCTCCTCCACCCACAACCTGGACTTCACTGTCGCCGTCCACACCAACCACCACAACATCAGTTTCAACGACTGCTTCCAGGTAGCGATCATCCATCTACTACCCCAACCAGCCAACACCTCTGTTCGCAAAAGATGGGAGAGAGCCTATATATCGGCCATGAGTGCAACCACTCCACCTGGCCTGAACAAGGCCACCCAGTAATGCCCAACCCTCACCCACCCTCCCACCCCCCCTCCCAACTCATCCTACACACACAGTTTACGACGAGCCTTAATGCCTAACCCTAACCCCCCCTCCTGCCCCCCCTCCCAAGTCATCCTACACACTCACAGTTTACGACGAGCCTGGTGACGAAACAGTGTTTTTTCGTTCTACGCACCGCTTCCTCTTCGATGGGGACCTGGCAACTCTGCAGGGCCCCAACTTCCGGTTCCGTCTATTTCTCCTCACACCGATGATGCTATGAAATTAGCGAAAATTTTGAATTTTTTTACTGTCCGGTGAGTGTTTTCTTTTATATATATATATATATATATACCTTGAACCATCCCTGAAACGAGAGAAAAACATTTTTGGACGACTGAAGCAGGTACGGTACAAGGTCCTTTAACCGTAACTTGTCTGGAAGGTCGTGCTGTAAGTGGCAACTTTATCTTGTTTTGAAGCTTTCAGCATGGTGTATATGACCAGACAGCATGCACCTGAAAAGATCTCAAATCAGATAAGAAGGTGCCGTGCATATTCATTAAATATGTAATTAGAACTGAAGGTATTAATTAATTTGGATCACATTTAAACGTCCTTTTTTCTGATTTTAGGTTGTTTTTTTAAATATATTTTTAGGTCTTTTTATAGGTCTTTTTTTGGCAATTTATAGGTCTTCAACTTCCGAGCCCTAGTTATAACTTAGTTGCAGATCATTAAGTTTCTTTAGCAAGTAATTACTAACCTTCAACACTACCATTGTACATTTTTCTTTATTTCTGTCGTTAGTAATAAATAGTACTCTAACAGTAACATCCAAATTTTTGTAAGTCGAGAGAAAAACTAAATTTGTTTATATTGTTGACAAAAATGAGAACAGTTGCTTTATAAAACTTGAGTTTCTAGAAGGAAGCCAGATTAACTGGCTCGTTAATGTGAATTTTTCCATGCAATTCATTTGTACTTACCTTCTGAGCATTTAGACAGCCTTTTTTTTTTATCCGTGAAAAAGGTCCCAAGTGTTTCTTAAATTTTGGAAATCTAAAATTTAATGATACGGTGTTAACTTAATCTGGCATGAAATCCTAAATTTTGACATATTTTTTCTAGACAGTGGGAATGTTTTTCAGCTTTTCAAGAATCCTTTTTTTCCCCCGGATATCTGCGCCAACAGGGGACAGCTGGACATATCATCACAGATGAACTTAAATTATGAAAGATTAATTTGAGTCTGATTCTGTGCTGATTCTGTTTTTGTTCATTTCACTTACAGACTATTCTGCATGAACACTTTATTTCGTCAAGCTTCAGATTACATCAAATCTCTTCACAAAAAGGAGACATGGAAAAATGAATATGATGCTCAGTATGGAGGAATTACAGATCTCGTAAGTTGAATAAATTTTTGCACCTCATGAATATATCCTTCAGAAGTATTACTAGAATGTGGCAGTCCTGCATAAAATTAAAAGACTGGTATTGTTGAATTGGAAATTGGACACTGATCTTCTTTGTTTTATAATAATAATAGTAATTGTATCACTTGATTGAACAATGAGGTGTTTGAATGGAGTAATCTGAAACTAGCCTTTTATCTTTGAAAGCATCCTGTTTGTTGGATAATTATCCATAAAATTCCAGTGATGGGCATTTGAAATAGGTCACAAAATGTAATGGGCAGACACATTCTTTAGAAATAGAGGGTGCACACAATTAACCTCCTGGACTTTTAAGTGATGGGAAATTAAAACGAACACACCTGCACATTTTTTGGTAATTTTATTGCAAAGAGCAACTCAAAAAGTTTCTTACAAAAAATTACCACACTTCTATGTGAGCACCTTTACTGGCACAAAGAATGTCCAGCCGGTATTCCACTTTGCACCACATGAGCTGCAGCACGTCGTCAGGGATGGTATCAATGGCAGCAGCAATTCGGTCATGCAAAGCATTCACGTTTGGCACTTTTGTTGAGTAAATTGCATCCTTAACATACCTCCAGAGGAAGAAGTATAGACGAGTGACATCTGGGCTATGTGGTGCCCGATTCAATGATCTGGAAAAGTGTCATCTACTGACACATGGCAAACAGGTAACCTCCAATGAGAAGGGGCACCATCTTGTTGGAACACAATATTTGGATGCAGATGTGCAATTTACGGAAAGACACACTGTTCCAACATGCCCAGATAATTAGAGTGCACAGTGTCTTCATGAAAGAAATATTGGCCTACAATCTTGTTATGCATCAATCTACACCAAACGTTCAGTTTTGGGCTGTCCCTGATGAGCTCCTGAACGACATGTGGGTTTTCTAATCCCGTATGCGAACGTTATATTTGTTAATTTTGCCTAACACGTGAAATGTTGCTTCATCTGAGAACATTACCATGTTCAGAAACTCGAGGTTATCGTCAATGTGAGAAAGAACATTGTTTGCAAAGTCAGTTCTTTTGGGCTTGTCGTAGCACTTCGAAATGTTGATGGAGGCATTTGTAGTTTTCGTGTGGCTTGCCTGATCGACTTCCGCAGGCTGTGGACAAAAACATCACAAACTTGCTCAACTGCCTCGTCTTAGACGCATGGTGTTCCTCACCCTGGCTTCTTCAACATACTCCCAGAAAACTTCTGTACCATGCCCTGATGCTCTTGTCCGTTGGCAAAATTTTGTTAAAAACACACCTAAACTTATGCTGCATCGTAACAATTGATTTTGACTCCACAAAACATAACCACACCATGTGCTTTCTCTTGAAAAGAAGCCATTTTCACAAAAGCGACGACAGCGTGCCAAGCATGACATGCGCAAAAAAAAACACTTGAGCGTATATGGTACCGAATGATGTAACTTTATTTTCTGATTTTTAACATTGCGTAGAAAGCCTGGAGGTTCATTGTGTACACCCTGTATATTGTTTAAATATGACAATTTTTTTAAGGAGTTAAATCAGGAGTTAGGTTTATGTAATTGAATGTGTTGGTGTCAAAATGCTGTTATTTTCCGATTGAAATAACCCATTCAGGGCAGATGATGTACTGGTATTATGGAAGAAGGTGGATTTTACTAGGTTTGTTTTGATTTCATAAATAATTTTGATTTTGTTACCCTTATGCATGCAGAGTACACACAGATAGATATTCAGTGTGAAAAAATGTAATATGTAGGAATTTTCTAGTTTCAATTTCATTATTTCACAGCCCAGTCAGTTTGAGAATAGAGTTCAGGAAGTTGTTCAGCTGGTTAAAGAATCAGTATTGGTACCAGAGCAGCGTGAAATTCCATTGTTGGAGAACAATAATGCTCAAAAGGAACTGAATACCCTGGTGCAAAATATGTTGATCAGCTTTACCCAGGTATGTAGAATTGTCTATTGAAGGTTTATTCTCTCTCTCTATCTCTCTCCCCCCTCTCTTTCATGCAAAAGGAGCTTGTAGTAAAAACTTTTTTTTTTCAGTGTGCAAGTTTTTATTTTATAACTTTTTTAAAATATTAATGTTTTGGTCATTTTTGTTTGACATGACTTTGTTTGGACAATTGATAAATCATGCAAAATTTTCATAAACATGAAACAACTATTTATGCCATTGAGATATTTACATATTTGCTATTTTGTTCATTTTGATGCCACATTCAAGTTTTTTGGTTTTATAAATTAAACTTTGTTCGCAACATTTTTTGTTTTACATTTTTTTTTCTTTTTTTTCTTCTTAAGGTGAGGAGTTACAGTTACGCACGATGTGTGCATTCATTTCAATATCATCGGAATGGGTACTGCTACTAAAAATAACCTGGGCGTATGCAAGAGTATGAATGAGTGGAAGCATTTTTTAAATGTTGATTATTAAGCTAGACACGATACTTGAAGAATATGATGAGTCAGTATTTTCAGAAACCCATGCATTTCTTATGGAGAAATAAAACTCACCAACTTCAACTTCAAGTTGCAGCTAATCTAAAAGAAGTTTTGTTTATTCTGCTGGTCAAAAACATCATATGTCTGTCGTGTTCCCAATGATACCTTTTTCTATGCCATCGGAAGCTTGATATTCCCAAGAGAACAAATCAAATAATACTCCCATAAACACAATGCATTTCTCCTTGCCTCCTTCAGCCATCCTGGCAGTGTTGCCAAACCTGATGGACATAAAAGAGCTAAATCTCAGCTTAAGTGAAGTTTAAACTGACTTTCAAGGAGCTATATTTACGAAGGCTGGATAAAGTGTCTCGTAGGGTAATTTTAAATGTCGAAGAGGTGGTGGTGCTGCTATTACAGTTACCTTTAAAGTAATGACAATTTATTCTTAGTTTTCCGGTCGCATTACCCATCTCAATAATTCACCGATGGTCGTATGAAATCGAAAAATTTCCAGATAACAATATTATGTCTGATTGATTTGTTGTTTAAAGTTCACTTTATGCACAGTATGGCTAATTGAGACTGGATCCAAACCACTATGTGCCTCCACCAGGTATCGAACCCGGGACTCCTTGATTACAAGGCAATGATGCTAGCACTTCGCCATCGGGAACAATATTATGTCATCTCCATGGTGCTATAAAAAAGTAGCTGGGTAGGTAAGAGTGGGTGGAGCGGTCAGTATAACAATATCATGTCAAGTGCAAAATTTCATATACTCATGGCAAAAGTTGGTCTATGTGAGCCGGAGCCAGTGATGGCATCATATTGGGGGATGGGGTCAAGTGCCTCAGTTCACAGCCAAAGGAGTGCAAGAAAGAGCCAGATCTGGCTCCAAAAGAGCTAAGTTGGCAACACTGAATTGGAGGGAAGAGCCTGGCAGAAACTGTTCCACATGCCCTTAATGTTTCTACCACAGTGAGTTAAATGAAACAATGATGATGTATATATGAATTAGATAAAACAATAAACACAGTGAATCATCACGCCTAAGTCAAACATTTGATGAGTTGTGAGTCAAGTGCTCAACATGTTTAATATGAAATAGTCACCCTATCTGAATTAGTTAAAAAATTTATTTTTTGAAAATCTATTAGTGTTATTATGAAATGAATTTTGAACATGCACCTTCCTTTTTAATTTTTTGAAAGCAAAAACCCAGTACAATAATTGAATTTCTTAATAAATGTTTGCTATTAAACATTTTATTGGTAGCACTAAGCAATTCTTTTTAGTCCATCTCTTCTTTGTACTAACTAATGTTACTTTTGTAACCTTAAACGTGAGGCTCAATTTTTCTTTCCAACTATATATTTTCAGGCTCTAGAATCTTTGGCGTTCAGCAAGGACATGAGAAACCATCATCAGTCGCCAACCGTTTCGCAGTTGATAGGGTCTCCTACAGTTTATGACCCATATAGAGGCGGAGCAGACGGTGACACGCAAGGGTGGGAGAACCGTTTGTTAATCACGCTCAGCAATTGCCACTACACACAGCAGCACATTCTTCCTCATCTTTCCGAACTGTTTCAGAAGCATGGCTACCCCAACCCGGCGCAATCTATATTGGCTGCGACGAATTCCTTGAAAAACCTCGACAGAAACATCTTTGAAACCTACATGGAGCAGAAGTCGGATCCTTTGGTGGGAACCATAGAGCCATCCATGTACATCGGCCACTTTGACTGGGATAGTTGCTGGAAGCCCACTGACGTGCAACCGTATGTTAAGGAGATCATTATGAACATCATCGGGGTTCATGCTGAGGTAAATTTTGTTTTAGCTACATATGTGCTATGACTTTTTATGCTTCTAGTTATATACAAGTAAGACAAGCACGTTTTGTTTTGCACGTGAGTTAAGATGTGATTATTACATATTTGTTGTTAATGTTATTTGTGAAGAATTGTTTGATTGCCTTCTGTTTGGTTTTATCACATTCATTGTCTTCAATTCAAACACAATGCGTGACTGTCAGTTGAAAAATGTTGAAAAGAAAACAATAAACTGCAAGTCTGAACTCATAACAATATCAGTACCAGTATTATTATGGATTTAACCAGTACTTGAAACTTACAACAATTTGTAACAATTGAGGGTATTTATAAATTTTAATATAATGTTTCATTGGAGCCATGCCATCTCGATCTGCCAGAATATTCATAATTTCTCATGAAATTGTCATTTATTCACAAAATACATTTCTGGCCACAATGTTGTTGCAAAAATAATGAAAAGTATGTTGTTTTTTTTACATACTTTCCAGGATATTTAGTTGTTGTGTGCCATTTTTAGGGACTCCTCGAGATCCCTGGATTCTGGAAAGTATCAGCTGGCATTGGTGATTAAATCCTAACCAATACTTTCCGATAACACCTGTATTGGTATCGGCTCGCTCTTAATAAATAGTGATTTTTGCTTCATCCATAGGCAACATTTCTTAGTGCATGGAATCTTTGTGTTCTGCTGAATTTATGCTTTGTTTTCCAAATCGTTTGTTTAATTTTTCTTTTGCTTACGCTGTTGAAGTAAATATTTTTTTAAATACTAGTACATATGTATTTTTCCAGGTCCAAATGATGAAACTAGGTAATGCTGGAAACATTATGGAATATCAAAGTGAAATATGTCATGCATGTCTTCTTGATGAAGTAAATATGTAACAGAATGTCATCCTTACTGCTTCTATATAGATGCAAAAACATTTGTTAATAGTTATTGTTTTCTCTTAACAGGTTCACAGTGTGTCTCCTAGTTTAGTTCCTCGTGTACTAATCCAAATAGTGGAAACTGTTGCGGAAGAACTTTCAAGGTTAATGTCCTGCGTGACTTGCTTCAGCAAGTATGGCAACATCCAAGCAAGAGCTGACATCTTGGCTGTGCAGGAGGCTGTGAAACTGTACACTCCGCCAAGTGCAAAGTAAGAATTTCTTCATTGCTTCTTATGTAGATTGTAAGAGATTGAAATAAATAAATCCACTCCATCTGAAAATTGGAATATAATGTTGAAATAAAAAAGGTACCAAAGTTTCACCCAGGGTGTCTATCATTCTGGATATCATGGAAAGTCAGGGAAATTTACCGTTATTCTGGAAAGTTCAACGTTTTTCCAATTGTACAGTAAAAGGAAAAAATGTGACAGGCAAGAACTTTTATTTGTGAGCAAATTATACTTCAGTTTGATATACCAGTACTGAGTTTAACCAGTCGTTAGAGTAGAAATTGTATAGTAAGTATTCTGGGAAAAGGGGTACTGTTATGAAATCTTTATCATTCACAAATCTACTACAATAAGTGGCACTTTCTTGTTGTCATTTGCTAGATAGTTATCTGAAATAATATATTACTAAATTTTACTACAGTTATGTGTTATTTGCACTATCATCATCATCATTATTACTTAGATAATTATTTGTTATTTTGTTGAAATAAAAAAGGTACCAAAGTTTCACCCAGGGTGTCTATCATTCTGGATATCATGGAAAGTCAGGGAAATTTACCGTTATTCTGGAAAGTTCAATGTTTTTCCAATTGTACAGTAAAAGGAAAAAATGTGACAGGCAAGAACTTTTATTTGTGAGCAAATTATACTTCAGTTTGATATACCAGTACTGAGTTTAACCAGTCGTTAGAGTAGAAATTGTATAGTAAGTATTCTGGGAAAAGGGGTACTGTTATGAAATCTTTATCATTCACAAATCTACTACAATAAGTGGCACTTTCTTGTTGTCATTTGGTAGATAGTTATCTGAAATAATATATTACTAAATTTTACTACAGTTATGTGTTATTTGCACTATCATCATCATCATTATTACTTAGATAATTATTTGTTAATCATTAGTCAATATATTTCAAGCTGTATTGCATCGAAGCTTGATATGACTGAGTAAAGTTAATATTCTAAAACTTGGCTTAGTGGAATTCAAAGTGCCAGTATTTGTCTAAAATGTAGTGATCATGTTCCGGACATGTTCATGTACACTAATTACCCTAACGATTTGGTCTGGAAAACCTCAAAAGTCAGGGAATTTTGTTTCTACAATATTGTGGACACACTGTAAATTTTGTGCAAACAATAAAAGTTAATGAAAATGGAATACGTTAGCTAGTAATTATTGATATTCTTGTCCTGTTATCAATATGATGTCATAAATTGAAGGAAGTGAAGTTTGTAACTTTCTTGTAAATTGCACAACACAACAGATACTCTCTTTCTGGAGAGAAAGCCCCCTTTTTTTAATGGTATCAAGTAATGGGATTCTTGTATTTGTTTAAAAAAATGTTTATTTTTATGAGGTAAAGATGCATGATATTATCCACTCATTCTAATATGTTGAAGATGGCAGATATTGTTCCCCTAATTTATTTTACATGACATGTTATATTTTCTAGAATAAAGTCATAATGTAGTGAGCTGATTTTTTATTGTATGTATATTATTAAAACGTCTTCTCAGGTTTCCAGCCATGTAAGTTTGAGTTTGCTTCCAACGTTTTGAGTGCATACGTTATTCTCATCATCTGGATATATGAGAGATGAGAGCAATGTATGCACTCGAAATGCTGGAAGTAAGTTCTGACTTAACTGGCTGGTAACCGGAGAAGACATGTTTGAATCACATTGCAATAAAAGCTACAATTCCACCATATATTATTGTCATGTAAACTCCAAAGAGGTACCTTTTTTTCTTCTTCACAAAACTGATTGATTTCGTTAGATTAAATTTTGTGGCCACTGACAACTTCCACTTCGGAACTCTTAGAATGTAGAGATTGGATTGTGTTCATTCTAATGAAATTTCACTATCTCAAGAAGAAAATGCTGTTATGTGACATTTAGTAAATTATTTTGTAATTAGGTTGTATTCCCTCCAATGAATGCACTGTTCTCTTTTTGTTTCTGTCTTATATTATGCAAGGTTGAAATACATGAACAAGCAACAAATCACAGTACTTCATTCTTGTCCTACCAGTTACCAGTGTAGAGATTTCTTGAAACCATGTCTATGAACTTAATTTGCAGTTTGTGTATTTTTTTATAGGAGGCATTTTAAAGAAGCTCTTGATGCTATTCCCTCATTGACTGATCCAGCTGATAAAAAGTGAGTAGAATATCTAGCATAATGTAACAGTGATATTCCATCACACAACATGTGAGAGACTACTTTTGTGAGGATCATGTTGTCAACTTTTTAGTATCTCCAAAACAATTTATCTGTGAAAATTTTCAATGTATGTGATGTGGCATGCATGTTTTATTAGGAATGTTGTTGCACCAAAAGTTGAGAGTTGCATTGTTAATTTATGCTGCAAAATTCTTACATGTGTTTGCCTTAATCCCCCTCCCCCATGTTTAAATTTTTTCATCTGGTTTACGTAATATGTTTTATTGTGCATTATGTTGCAAGGTGGGTGTAACTTTGGGGGAGGTGGGTGCAGAATTTTGGAGGCAGAATCAAAAACTTTTGGATCCCATGAAAATAGCATCCAATATTATTTTACTAAATAACTGTTACATTTGCGAAATCAAAAAATATTACTTATTACTTTGCCCCTCATGTTCCAGAAGGTTGACAAAAGTACCATTAACTTGTAAATTTTCATAAACCTGCCTCCATTGCCCCCTCCAAGTTACACCTATGTGTCATATCTATGTAAATCTTACATGTTCATCATCTCAGAAATTACAATTTATTAGTGGAAATTTTAAAAAATTGATAGCATTCATCTGCAACATCAAAGAAAAGAGAACTAACTAACTAAACTAACTCTCTAGACCTCATAAACCCAAAGGCTTATGGCTGCTGCAACACAAGCCTTCCATCTGTCCCCATTCTGGGCAAGATCAATCCAATCTTTTCCATCCTTACAGATTTCCTTTAGGTCCATCTCAACGTTACCCCTCCATCTTCGTCTTGGCCTTCCTATAGGTCTCAGGTTTCCCAACAAGAATCTTGTAAACTCTTCTTTCCTCTCCCATTCGTGCCACATGTCCTTCCCACCTAAGTCTTCTTAATTTAATTATTCTAATGATATCTGGATATGAATACAAATTATGTAAGTAATATGGAAATATAATGAAAATATTTTCATGGTAGGCTGCCTTAATTTCCCCTCATTCTTTAATGTTTTTTTTATTGTAGGTTGGTTGAAGAAGTCCTCAACAATTTCAAAACTCGCATGAGAATGCAGTTGATGTGCTTTGGTGATGCTAGAAGCCAAACTGCGAATGGTTACAGCATATGACACTAGCTGAAGAAAGAAACCAACCAAGTAAGCTTTGAAGCATATTCAGTCGTAGTGTACTGGGAGACACCTGTGTGACTTACGTGCATTCCACAAAACACTCTTTTTGTAAAAATGTACATATTAGCCTTAGATATATGGCAGAGAGAAGGTTAACTCACATGGAAGTTATTATGTATAAATATTTGTTATTTATTGGAACGGTCTGTAGTTTGCAGTGTACATAAACCAGTTTCCGTGTACAGTTGGCAGTATATCCAATCTCATTTACCTAGTCATATCATAAATACTGTCACAAGGTTTGCAGGAAATAGACACAAGATGGTTAGGGATAGTGTAATATCCATATAATATATGGTACATGGATATGTGAGGAATGCAAAACACCCATAGCTACTCAAAATAACCACCTTTGGCACACACACAGTCCTTCAGTCTTTGTCGCCACGAATCAATTACGCACAATATCTACAGGAAAGTCTGCCACTGCCTTCATGAAAGAGTGCTTCAAACTGGCGATGTTGGGGTGTCTTTTCTTGCTTGCCATTTCCTGAAACACAGCCCACAATTTGTAATCCAGAGGGTTAAAATCGGGGCTATCAGAGGGCCAATCAGACTAAGTCTGCAACATTCGTATGGAGCCACTGCTGGTTCGTCTTAGCCTTATGGGCTGGTACCGAATCCTTCTGGAAACTCCAGGTCTGACATCAAAAGAGGGTGTTCGTGAGACCCTTGACCACACCCTCAAGGACCGTCTCTTGGTACAGCTTGGCCGATAATTTGATGCCTTGCTCGCAGAAATGCAGCTCAGTGCTGATCTCGTAGCTCACCCCCACCACACCATAACTGACACTGAATGATGGACCCTCGGAGTCTTGTTGGCAGCTTCTTGTGAACTCCTTGCATATGCCCTGTGAATGCCTCCTCAACACTGAACTGTTTTTCATCGGTGAAGAGGATTCGTCTGTGCCCATTTGCTGCATACTGCGTGAGTAGGCACTTTGCTTTGATCAACCTCTGCCGCTTTAACGCATCTGTGAGGAAGCTTGCAGTCCCAGGTCACAACATAACACACGAGACATGAACATTTTGGACAACTTGTGGTCCTGAGTTCAGCACTGACTGTCTCCTGACAGGATTTCTTTATACACATGCTGCCACTGCTTTCACAACCTCGGGCATCTGGACTGTTCGAGGTTGCCGCCCTCCCCTGGACCGGTCGTTCACAGTTCTAGTTTCAGTGTATCACTGGATAGTGCGATACACAAACCTATTTGAGATTTGAAGGTTCTGGAGAAGTTTCAAAAACTTCACCTGCTGCTTTCCCTACCGTATGTAGTGAAATGACAGGTACTCGATTTTCATACTCGCCCCATTCCATCCTGACCTGTATCGCAATTACCTTCTCCCGTCTGCAGCTTACCACACAATGACTAAGGTCTTACAGCTCCCCTTGCCCTGAGGGTGTCCAGCCAGCCTCCAAAGCTGTGACAGTATTTATGATATGACTAGGTATTAACAAGTTTGTACCAGAGATACAAAGGTGAAACATTGACTCTTTTTTTTTCTAGGACCATAAAAATGTATTACTTGCTCCATTAATTCATTTTCCTTCACAAGTTCTAAATTCGTTCCCAATCAAAAATACAGTTTCCCTTTTTCTGGAAATATATGTTATATTCTTGTTATTTATTTATTAGATTCATCAAATTTGTTCTATTAGAGTTTTATTGTATAGAGATTAGCATAATTATATTATTATTATTGACTCACTGCCATGGGGAATCTGTACCAAAAAAATTACAATTCTGACATCATTACCTTTTGCTTTTTTTTTTCTATTTAAAAAAAGACCTCAGCTGTTGGGAAATGTGCCTCAAATTTTACATGATCCTTTAATTTTGTTGTTGCAGTGAAACGTTTTGAATTTGGTTCTGTTAAGTAAGTTGTAAGACTTTAAAATATTTTGTAATATATAAAGAGCGAGGCAAGAAAAAAGGTAACATTTTCTTCAAATTGAACAATAACTACAATATTTTTTGTTAGCTTGAATAAGTTTCATGTTAAAATTTTGTAAGTTTATAAAATTGTCATAATCATCTAAACATATAGGAAAATTTTGCTCTTCCAAGAAATGCTGCATCTAATGTTGCTATCATTTATAGGTCGATAACTGTACATAAAAGTGAAAAAGTCAGAAATGAATTGTAATGAATCATTTAATAAATAGTAAGAAATGTTTAATTGATTTACTAAAATGTTTTATCCCCGTATGGTCCATATAGTTTCCTTCCTCTCAAACCTGCATTTTTCCCTTCCTGGTGATGATGACCTTGAGAGAGTCGAAAGCTTGAAGCTGAATTTTTGATTTGTTCCATGCTGTCTTTTAGTTTTCTCGATAAAAGGTAAGTTGGATTTTATCATGATGTGAACTTTACTGAATAAAGTACTTAGGAGAAATAACAAATGAAAAATGATATTAAAGAGGAAATAAAAAACAGACTTAATTCAGGAAATGCATGTTACTTTTCTCTTCATAAACTTGTATCTTCTCACATAATATCTAAGAAACTAAAAGTTACATAATTTAGAACTACATAATTTGTATTCATGTCCAGATATTAGAATAATTAAATCAAGAAGACTTAGGTGGGCAGGCCATGTGTCTTGAATGGGAGAGTTTACAGGATTCTTTTGGGAAACCTGTAGGAAGGCCAAGACGAAGATGGAGGGATAACGTTGAGATGGAACTAAAGGAAATTGATAAGGATGTAAAAGAGTGGATTTTTTTTGTACTCTCTTCTGTCAGAAAATTCTCATTTGAACCCCCTGAAATCAAAAACATTCCTGTGTCATTGTACATGTGTGTGTAATGCACCAATTTCAGCTTTTGTAATGGAACCTACAATAATGTCCTGCCTTGAAAGACATGTTGGTAGCATGGAACTTCATGATGTCACAGGTTAATTTTCTATTATTGGTTGTTCTCTCTGTCGCTGACATGGCCCCCCTTCTTCTTCAGTCTTCTCCTTCACATCTAACAGAATGGAAGTGCTGTTTGAGGGTTGCAGAAAGCTGCCACTGCTTTCCACACGGACAAGTTCCTGTGATTCCAGATCCTCTTGCAAAAACCTGCAAATACAAAAATGGATGCAGGATAATAGGAAAATTGGTAGTACATTTACATTTGTCTATTAAACTGATCATATGAACATAAACATGCAAGTCTCTGTACTACAGATGTACTGATTCATGATATTTGTGTACCAATGTGTACAAAGTACCAACAGAAAATTAATTTACTAACACTGGTAAATGATAGTGAACCGAATGAAAACTCTCAGTGGAAAATCTGAGTGAAATATTCATCTTAAAAATATCTAAATAGGAGTATGTCACATTTTCACAAACATGAGTTTGGGTGCTAATTTACTTGTGAAAAAAGGATTGAATTGAGTGATCAAAATTATGCCCATTCAACAGTGTCTACCATGACTGCATACTTAATTTTGCAATTTTTGTTGTACAAGGCAATTATTATCCAGGGGAGCTAGATTAAACTGAAATCTCTTTTTTGCCATCATGTAACATTCACATTTTTAGAACCTCTTGTGTTATATCAGGGTGGCCACTCTAGGACGTCGATAAAATTCAAGTATAATTCCCAGTTTTCAAGGCAAACTTTCCAAAAATTCAAGGATACAAACAGATGTTTTCTCTATTTCAACCTTACATATTACCGCCCCTCACACCCACACACACATGCACACACAAATACGTATATTGACAGTATAAAGGGTCTGTGCAATTCCAATTTATCCAAAAATTTAAATTAAATTAAACAGTATCTCATATCTTCTATATATATAAAAATGGATGGATGTGTGTATACAGGGTAACTGGTAATTAGATGTATTCCCTGAAAGGGGTTAAAGTAGAGACAATTTGCAATAAATTTGACCATATGATACCCTGTCCGAAAATTAGTAGTTTTCGAGATAATCGAAGTTCTATTGTTTTTTTTAAAAAAAATGACAATTTTCCACATAAAAAAGATGAATTGAGAAAAAACTGCTCATTGTATGGCACATATTTCAGCGTTTTCTGATAGCTAACAAATAAGTGGTTCTTTGAAAAAAAGTTTTTCCCAACTAACAATCACATGTAAGTAACGGGTGGGTCTAAACTTACAAGTGATGATAAAAAAATGTACTCTTTGTTGACTTGGCAATGTATTAATAACAAAAATGGTATGACACGAAGCATACAAATTACTTAAATTACTTCCTTGGGTCATCTACTATCCAACAAGGTACAAATGTTGCTAACATTCACATTTGTGTACAAGAAATAATACTTCATTCATCTTCATGTGAATGGAATCAATGAACAAAACAATTAAAGAACATTACACGTCAGTGACTCAAAAAGACCAACTCAATCAATCAATCTGTTCTAGGAAATATTTTACAATGCATTATTATGCAATGTAATTAGTACAATTATTAAAGAATATACAGAATCGTTAACTTGAACATTGGAAAAATGAAGTTTGTCTGCTTTGAATATAATAGATAATGTAACAATTAAGTCTTCACCTTGTACCTTGCATATTACATTATCATGAAATGAAGGGAGCCACAAAATTTCTACAATTTTTGTCTTTTTTTAAAAAAAAAATTGTTATTTAGCACCGCTTTTCTGCCTCTCTTCGCTAATTTCACAGCGAGATATAAACATGTGTTCAAATGTTTACAATATAAAAGATGAAGTCTCCAAATTATGATTTCACATCTTCAATGTGTCTACCTTTGGTCTCACGACACACATCTATCCTACAGTCCATTTCACTCCATACCCAACACAGCATATCAGGGGTCAATGGCAGCTGTGACGTGACATTGCAGATCTGAGTGATGATATGATGAAATTGATGAAGGGACACTCATAAAGAACACCCCATGCCCAGACAATTTGAACCTGGAACCTCTGGCATCGTAGCATGCTGTGCTAACCACGGAGGCCGGTGAAGACACGAGTGAATGCATAATGCTTGTTCAGGCTGTGTCAACACCTTTTGGACTTGTTTTAACGTAGGACTGCACGTCAGCGGGACTACAATGGCAGATGGCATTAGAAATCATAATTTGGTGAGTGCAGTGCATGCATGGCTATGAAAATACAGCCGTTTGTAATGTTTCATGGATTGAGAACATTGGATCCTGACACTCTGTGGTTTGGACAATGCAAAGTTGTCGCAATTTCTGTTCAGAGTTTACATAAAGTACTTTCTTTATGGAAACTCATCATGACAGAAATAATGGTTCACAATGAATCCAACAATAGTGCTAAATGCAACCATTTCTATAATACTTTCAGTTTTTCTGTTAGGATGCATCTCAGACATCTTAACGTACAACATTATCAGTCTATTTGTGCACACAGTGAGGAAACATGAAGCACCTCAACAACCAAGTTCAGCCATCGCCAACAAAAGGAAGGTCCATTGACTTGTTTGCCGCCTGCTTTGGATGGTCTGTTCATAACGACCCTTTTGAGCAAGCCGAGATGGTTGTAAAACTGTGACGTCATAGGGATGGCAGATTGCTGGGGAAAGTTTGGTATCCGCTAGTTTTAGCAAGGGAAACTTGTTTCTCTGTTCTTTCCTTGCGCTTGTATTCGTGTATTTCCCCAGTAATTTTTTTATACAATTCATATTGTAGTGTCTGGGTGACAATACATAATGTCTCACTGTGCTCCAAGCGCATGAATATATCAATAAAATGAAAAATTCCCATGTTGTTTACCTTATATTTCCGTCCGATGAGAAGTTCCGAGCAAATGCTATTAAAAGACAAATTTCAGGTTGCTATTTTTTTTTTTTTTTTTCTGGTTGGTAGAACATGTTACCCTAGATGTTCGGTCTACTGGATGCGTTCCTATCTTAGTTCTACGGCTCATAATGTGGTTGGTAATCTGTCATTTTTCTTAAAAAATTGTGTTCTTTGCAACACTGCTGTGCACTGTTTGGCTGCAGGAAATGACGTCACAAATGCGATGAAATGTTGTATTGGGTTGCCAGCATTCAGGCTGTAAAAACGAGCCTTTTTTTTAATGACTGTAGTGTCAAAACGATGCACCAACGAGAAAAATGTTACCGAGAAAAGTTAATTGTTTCGATGTCCTCTGTACGTTTCTGTGGTCTGTGGGCACCCCTGATTTGTTAAATAAAAGTATCCTCGACATGCATTACCTGGTGATACAATGTTGCACGATATTATCTATCCTAAATCCATCGCCCATCGCGCATTCTACAGCATGTACCTGATACCCAACGTGACGGTGCATAACAACACCATCAAGGTCGGCAGCAAAAAATCAGCGTCACCCCCGGGCGGTACAACCTGTCTACTTTGCAGGCCTACTTGCCAGGAGGTGTGCTGCTCTCGCAAAACTCTGTGACCCACAGGGTGGAAGTGGTGTCTGCTACGGAAACCGTGGACTTAAGTACTGTCGGAGACGGATTCGAGAACGGTACCAAGCTTGAACCTGGCATCAAGCACATTGGCGCCAACATTCCTAAATTTCTAGCCACCGAGAGTCTGAATGTGCACTGCAATGTGGCGGAAGGCATGATCACCAAATCCTCGGACGGCATGCCGGGCAGCCACAAGCAGACAGGGATCATTGTATGACAATTACTTTTGTCACCAGTCTTTTTTGTAGTTTATGTGAGTGTATTTTAGAAATTCGTAAATACTGTAACAACTTTCTATAGCCAGTTGTGTTTTTTTGGCTTTTCTTGGATTTTCGGTTCTAGACGGCGAGGGTAGGAAAACAATACCGAGTTGTGGAATTTTTTGACACTAAGGGTGACTTTTACTTTTCCAGCGAAAGGAAGAACGTCCAAGTTGCCGATCGAGGGGGAGTTCTTTCGCAACATGTGTGAAGACTGCTCTGTTTTTTCCTTCGCCCCCAAACCCCCCAAGTGGACAAGGAGGCTGGAAGAAAGACCACCGTCCAGCATTTTTTCTAAGCTAACGAACTTCGAGGCGGTTAATTTTTGAAGTTTCAAGTTTTCCTTAAATACCCTTGGACTCCAGAGGACCGACACAGTTTAGCGCCATAACCCGACCGAACACCATCTCCGCGTCACTTTGCGCGAGATACGGAACTTTGCTTTGTTTTAACTTTTCGACCGCGTCGTGTTAATTGTCGTGAGTGTGTGATCACAGTGACAGTGCCAGGAATTGAGGCCGTGTTAATTACGTGGTTCACGTGCTCCAGTTGTGTTTTTTCCTTTTTCTAAGGAGGGACAGTGAATGAACATGGTCGGCTAAAAACTACGAGAGGGAGGGGACCCTCGGGTTTCCGATTACTGCTGCCATGAAACCAAGAGAAGACGCCGCGACGCTTGCATAACGACGCCTGAGATGAGAGTCACGCCGCAACGGCAGCTCGCATTGACAACCCAGGTGAGAGACGACAGTACGACAAAGTCGACGCCAGTGAGACGGATGCTACGCCGAGAAAAGGAGAAGAGATAGAGAGAAAGAGAGAGATGAAACGACGTTAGCCGTTAGACGACCCGACGCCCTGCGTATCGCCGAACGGCCATTGAAGCCACGATCGGATGCAACGCCCCGAGCAGACAGATGGAAGCGAGGTGCTTTTTTTTTGGCCCATCTTCGTCGCTGCGATGGAAAAGGAAGAAAAATGAATGTTACGTCGAAGTACGCCGAAGAGACCGTTTGACATCAGCGGGGCCACGCCGCCATTGATTCGGTATAGTATTCGCCAGTTATCTCTTTATATGTGAGAGTGTACATTTGTCCACCCACGTCGCCACTGTTCGTCATAAGACAAAGCGAGATGAAATCGAACAATGTTGCCTGCAATTACTAATTATTTTGACCAGTCCAATCAAAAGTTCTATAAATCTTCAAAAATTAAGAACCTATTTCGCTCACCCTTCGAAATTCTATAAATGTAAAAGAACTACGATTTGTTATTGTTTTTCCTATCCTCGCGCCGAGTATTTATATGATTAATTATAGGTTTGTTTTAACTGTTTACCCTGCTCTTTGATATATAGGTATTTGAAAACTTGGTACTAAATAGTATAGCCGACTTAATCATTTTTTAATAAATCCTAGTTTATAGTACCGTCGTTATTATTATCAGCAATCGTGTATTTGTAATCAAGTTAATTTCCTCTTGTCATTCATTTAGTGTATGCTTATTCTATTAGCATAGTTGTAATGTCGATTATTATTTACTTTTGGAAACTATGACGCCACCTAGCTAATCGCGTCTCGTATGTGACAGAGCGCTGGCCCCACGTATTTACATTGAAAGCAAGCCTAAGGGGTAGTAGAAATCTCAAATGTTCGAAGGTACACGGGAGATAAACCAAAGAAGCGATTTGATATTTTATCATGTAATGGTATCTTGTGTTCACCCCTGCAGCGTGTGTGTGTGAGAGCATGATTGAATGAGAGTGAGGGGATATGTAACGTGTTATATTATCATTGTTGTGTTTATTTTTACCGAATACACGTATATATTCGTTATCCTACAGGTGTTCTTGATTCATTTATATATAGGTATAGATGTATATCCTCGCTATGGTCGATATTTTTGGTTTTAGTTCTGAGTTTGAAGCTGAATAGCTTGTCTCCATTGATCAGAAGGGTTATAGTTTACTATTATTACAACAATTATTATTATTATTGTTATTGCTAGAAATGAATAACAACACCACTTTATGCACGACGTGGCTTACCGCCGGAGGTGTAAATAACCAATCCGGTGACACGAACCTGGAATTGAACCGTTAGCTGGTGGTAGGATTCGTGTTTCCTTAACCGGAGACGCAAACCAAGGACCGACGACCAGCCAATCGGGCGGCCGCGGAACCCTGAACCAACGGACCAGCGGTGTAGTTGTTTGGCACCTCGAACTGGGGACTTCGGTCTCCCGGACGAAGCGTCAAACCCTTTACAATCGCCACGTTCAAACCGAACTCGGAGTTCATGGAGCCAATCATCTACACGCCCTCGTCTCCGATATACTTTCCTGTGTGCCGCAACCGCATAGACAACATAAAGTTGACGGTGATCAACGAGAAGGGCGAGGTGGTGGATTTTGCCGGAGCCACGACGACTGCCATCGTGGAGATCAATGTGTAATAAATAACCATCATGGAGCAAGTCGAAAGTTACGAGTTGCAGTCCTTCCCTCCCAATCGTCGCACGTTTGCGAACCTCAACGAACCGAACTGAGAGATCGAGTTCGATGTGGACGTCAGGGACGGATTCATCCACCCTCACAGAACCGACCTGTACGTCAAGTTCGATGTGGTCAAGAGAGACAGCGGTGAAGCTTTCCCCACCAACGCGAACCTGAGGCTCGTGGACAACTTTGTGCCATACCTGTTCTCGCAGGTGGAAGTTAGGAAGCATGGCACCGTCATCGATCGAGTCGACTACCCCGGGATCACCTCGACAGCTGTGGGAACGTTGAAACTGTCTAAGGCCGATACCGCTTACTACCAGGCAGGGGGATTCGAAGCGGGCGCGAAGATCAAAACCCAAAGCCACACGGTGTTGTTTCCTATGCGATTGCTACCCGGTTTCTTCTCCGACTACGCAGAGATTATGTGAAAGGGTGGTTTGCGCGTCACCTTTCGCAGAGCTGCCAACGACAACGACGCGCTGATGCGTTACAGCATCTTGGGTCCGGACGGGACCACCCCGATTCCAAACACACTACCCGACACTGCTAAGTGCCTTGTAAGGTCCATGGAGCTGCGCATGCCTGTGGTGGAATACGAATCCAACTACGCCCTCAAGTACAAAGCCGACATCCTGAAGAATCCACAAGTGCCCATCCAGTTTTACGGTTACCAGTGCGTGCAAAAACCTGCTTCCCGCAATCATTTCGAATTCGACGTGACCACGCAGTTCAACAGCATCCGGTACGACATGCCAGAGTTCGCGGTTGTGCTCTTTCAGGCAGGGAAGGACAACAACCAGGAGAAAGATTCTAGCCAGTTCGAGAACTGCAAAACGTCTACCTCAAACGAGATCTTCCCGCGCGAGAACTACAACCTAAACATCGCAGACGACGACTACCTGAAACTGTACGAGGCGTACACAGCCTACAAGAGTGTGACCTCCGGCAACGTGGACGTGTACTACACCCCCAACGAGTTCATAGCTCGTAGACCCATGTTCGTCATCAATACGTCGAGGAGGAAGCAGGTGGTGGTCAACGATCGCACAAACATCAAGATTGTGTGTGAGTTTCACGATGCCTTGCCCGCCGACAACCTGTGCAGCGTCATCCTCATCGCGGAGAAAACTTTCATCTACGACGTGAAGAACGAGAGAGTGACAGAGCAGTTTTAGATACAAAAAGAAAGTATTCAGCACACATATGAAATACACAATCCTATAAAAATTTATACTAGCTATATAACCAGACGTCAGAGCATTTGTTAGCCTGCAAGAAGCAGTTTCCCGGATGTACTACACATGAACAAGTGAAGTGAAGGTTTGACCTTCTTGGGAACATTGGTGGCCAGCATGTGATCGAAGAAGTGAAGGTTGACAATGGACATTTCCACTTTGACATGAAAAACGTTTTAAATCCATTCATTTTAGAGATAATGACACAAACATGAGATGTGCAAAATATCTCGGCGATATTTGTTTCGGTTCTCGAGAAACACCTTCAAACACCGCTGAAATTCACCTCCTACGTCACGGATTTGAAAACGTCCTCTCCACAGACAGGAGGTCCTCTGACGTCATCACTTAGAAATGCGTGCAGGCGGGGCTTCTGCTCGTCCCTTCAACTTAGCATGAGCCGCGGAAGCGACAGCAAATTCACTTGTTACTGTGTAAAACAAGTATCTTACAACTTCCAGTGCAAAAATCTGGGCTCCATTTCTTGGAGATGAATTATGTATGCCCTAGCAGTATAGTAGCATTTACTATAATTCAGCCACTCGGTAGAGGGTTTTCCCATTAGGGTGACAAAGCAAACCTTGTAACAGTCAATGGCTGAACACGTGAACAGCCTTGTTCATTGCGAATACATAGGTTAGTTCTGACTGGCAAGAACTTAATGTTATAGGAATGACTTTTCTGGAATTACAATTATTTTCGTCATAATATTTTCTTCACAAATTTTAAGATAATACTTTTAGAACACACTGGTTTACACGCCAATTTCTGCAATATAAGAGGTGATACGGTATAAAAAGATACGGTGAGTTTTTAAATTTCCTGCAGTAAATGACAGTTTTTTTCAGTTAATATATATATTGCAAATTTTTGTATTTAGCCTACTTTTACGTCGCTTTTCCGTTCACTTTGTTTAACCGCAACGATGAGAACGCATGGTTAATTTATTATGTATCATCTCTAACATCACATTTCTTCCCACTTTTGGCTAATCGCTACAATGAAGATGAATGACTACAAGCAGAATTCGAAGTCGGGGTGCAGGAGGACCCCCTCCCACACACACACACTACTACCACCACCAACAAGCACAATCTAAGTATCACCCAACCTGCTACGATACAAGACGAATTTTTTCTTCTGTCCCATCTCATTTCGAAAACATTCACTTGTCCCATCTCCTTTTATGAGACGAGACGGAAAATGTCTCGTCTCGTGAGCAACACTAACATTAACAATAGAAGCATCTACCTAGCTGTCCCCAAAGTCTCGACGGGCCTCCCCCATGGCGCAGTGGTAGCGTCATTGCCTTGTAATGAAGGGGTCCCGGGTTCGATACCCGGTGGAGGCACAAGTAGTTCGGATTCCACTTTAAACTGTAGGCCCAGTCCCGATTAGCCTTACTGTGCATAAAGTGGACTTAAAACACCAACTCAAACTCCAAAGTCTCGAGCAAACATCCTCCCATGTAACAATTTCGATTTCAATGAAATGTCACTCACAAGGAAACAAACAGTCATGCCCAGGTCGAGAGTCAAACCTGGAACATGCGACTTCCTCAGATAAATCATGAATTTTGTGTATAATAATTACAACGCCAGTTCATTCCTGGTAATTCTGAATCTGCAGTTTGGTTTGCATATATAAGCAGGATAATATTTAGTTTTCGAGGGCTGTACCGTCGAAACGAGGAGTAAAAAAAAGTAATAATAAAAAAAATATTAAGAAAGTTTTTTTTTTTTGTATTTATAATGATAAGCCTACGCATACGTTGTTAATTCTATATTTTTCTAGACTTGAGACGAGAACGAGAATTGCCCTCCCAAACCGAGACGGATGTTTATAAATTGAGACGAGACTGTCAATGAGACCTTTACAAATAAACACGAGACAGACATTTACAATTCTCAACGAGAACGAGACCAAGGCTGCCATGTCTCGTCTCGATAGGATCCTTAGTGGTGACGTTGTGAACCAACCAATTTATGCGTTCGGGGTAACGAGATGAGGCGGCTTTTTTCGCAGTACAAAATTCAAAATAATTATATCGTACCATTTCAGTATGGGATATTGTTATACACATGGGCGTATATATAGTTCACGGGGGGGAGGGATGGATCAACTTTTGGTATGATTAGGGTTGCTTTATTTCGTAAGTGAAAATCCAGGACACTGCTGGCCGGAAGCTTGTTGGGGAGCATGGGGGGGGAGGGGATGTTGGACCCGACAAAGTTGTGTGTTTATTGTCACGAAGTCACGCTACTTAGTATTGATACTTTTCTGTTCATCTTGTGTCACTACGTTTTTAAGAACCAAATTTCTTTAATATGATTCGAGGGGGGGAAAAATAACTGATTTGACAGTCTCAATGCAGTTTCTTATCGCAGAAATTCCGAAACTATCAGGAAATTGCAAATATTGGTCTGCAGTCCCATCTGGTGTGTTTAATTACGAAATTTCCTTCCCATCCGTTTTCCGTCCTATACGTCTCTAATTTAAGAGAATGAAATAAGTCCGAAGGAATTTTTTATGAACAAGCGGATAGAACAAGGAAACTGGTAATTTTAGTGAACCAAAAAAAGAGGGGAGTTGGACCCGTTGAATCCCCCTTAAGTACGCCCATGGTTATACACATTATTTCCTTGTAATAATTATACACAAACTAAGTATAGATATGTACTGTGCAACTAATGTAATCTTCTCAGTGTATTTTCTCTTATCTGCACAAAAATATTTGATCATAATTTACGCAACAGAAATTGAGCACAAACTGAAATTGCTTTATGGAAAAGAAAGTTAAATAGGCTTTATAAATAAAGTGAAGAATGTGAAAATTCTTATTTTGCACTACATAGGTTACGGTAAATATCGATAAATATAAGTTTAAAAAATATTTTTGAGTGTCTGGTCAGCAACCAATTTTATAAGCAATATTTTTCGCATGGCCTGAGAACACACACGCAGCTGAACCCTTTCATTTATTTTGCACGTGAGCATCACGGATATTTCATAGAAGAACGATCATTACAAAGCATAGCTTTCCTTTCTCCTATCGCTCCTTCTTCCATTATTTAAATCGGTACAGATTTGTAAAACTGCTGTACGTGTTCGCTCACCGTGGGCTACCCATCCGGAACTGGACGCTCGAAGCAGACGACAAACGAGCTCTCCCTAAGGAGTGACGTAGTAACATGGCGGCGGCGTGTTTTCAGCGCAAAGCTAGCCTCGCAACTTTGGAAGTCTCGTTTCTGCCTTAAACTGGACGCAGAAAAACGCGAGAACTTGCAGTGGTCATTTTTCCAGGGTGTAGTTTTTAAAATTGTTGTAAAAAAAATTGAGTGGAAATGTCCATTGGGCTTACTCCATGGAAGCATCGCCCCTTACATCACATATTGCAACAATAGTGTTACTCGCAAAATATGTCGCGGACTACAAACAATAAGAGGGGAATTCATATAAAAATATAATAATAAAACTCAAAACCTCCACCCGTTTGCATTCGAGGGCAAACACTGTGTTCCAGCGACACAGTAAATTAAACTGGAACCCATTACTGCTTCGCACTGCTTACTGCTCCATACTACACTCGGGACAGGTTTTACTAGTTTGCAGGCCATAGTGGTCCCACGGAAGTGTGTGGACCCCGCATCAAGGACGCACCTCGTGTCGTTGTGAGCGTCCAGGGCGACCTTCCTGACAACATTGGACGTCAGTACATTCTTTGCAATGTATATGAATGATTTACCAGGTACAATCAAATTTTCAAAGTGTTTAATGTACGCAGATGATGTTAAAATATATAGAGAAATTAGGGATATTACGGATACTAGGAAATTACAGACTGATATAAACATGGTTCATAGGTGGAGTGTAGAAAATGATATCAGGTTTAATATTAAGAAATGTTCATACATGATATTTTTATTGTTGTTGATTTAGTTTATTTTACTTCGCGTTTTGTGCCTCTTGGCTAATTTGCGAAGATGGGGATGAGTGATGAAATGATGAAATTGATGAATGGACATTCACAAACAACCAAGCCCGACCGGGATTCGAACCCGGGACTCTTGGCGTCGCAGTGCGATGTGCTAACCACTCGGCCACAGGGTCGGGCCATACATGATATTTACCAGAGCACGAAATAATGTGCGAAATGATAAGTATGTTATTAACGGTGAATTTGTAAAAATAATGAATTCCATTAAAGACCTAGGAGTAATTATTACCCATAATATGACTTTACTGAGCATATTTCTTGCATTGCCCAGAATGCCTATAGGAAACTTGGATTTCTAAGAAGAAATGCTAAAAGTTTAAATAATATATGGTCTTTATGTATGCTATACAAATGTTTAGTTAGAAGTAAATTAGAATATGCTTGTTCCGTATGGGCGCCAACCTGTGACTCCCAGAAAAATGTGATCGAACGTATACAGAAGAAATTTCTCAGATTTTTATATTATAAGAAGTATCGAATATCGCCAATAATCCTTAAAATACCATACAATGATTTGTTAAATGAATTTGATTTTGTAAGCCTCTCAAATAGACGTGAAATTTCTCAACAAATGTTTCTGTATAAATATTAAATGGACATATTGATAGTAGTTCTATACTAGAGAGAATGTGGTTTAATGTGAGACAGGGTCATTTACGTAATAGACGTTTACTCTCATACAAAATCCCAAGAACAGAAATGTATAAAGGTTCCCCACTACAAAAAATGACACTTCAATATAACAAAATCTCAAATCATTTGGTGAACTTGGATTTCGGTATGACACGATCCAAATTTATGAATATGTTACAGGGGTATCTTTCTTAATAATGTATTTATTATGAGAATTGGATTTGTCATATTGAAGTTTCGTTGTAATGATATATTGTAACAGTGTTTGTGATACTTGTTTTGTGTAATTCAGATGAAATGTGTAAATATCTGAAAATTTCTGTTCTCACAGTTAAGCAGTAAACCTGTTCTGTCACCAAGATGTATGTATATATATATTATGTATTATCTGTCTATGTTTGTGAATATGTGTGTGTGTAAAGGAGAAAGGAGGGAGAGTGTGTAAGTGCGTACGTACAAGTTGTAAATTAAAATGTAATATTTTGATATTACCTTCTGTAATTGGAGACTTGTCTCTGTTGAAGGGAAATAAATAAATAACTACATGGTCGGCGCTCTGGATACGCTGCTCCGTTCGTAGAACGGACGACCTGGTTCGGAGGCACTCAACATAGTCCTCGAATGTGAGGTGTCCCAGACCACCTGCCTGCCCACGCCCTTGGCCTTTTTGGTGACAGAACCCTCGGCCCGGATTGCATAAGCCTTGGCGCGAAGACCGGCAAACTCGAGAATTACGTCCCCGTCCTTCTCGTCTTTTAGTTTGCCAGGCACCTTTTTGTTCCGAGCCTGGATTTCGTACCGGTTCGGCTGGGGATAGTCCGAGGTGTGGAAGAGGTCGACCAAGGATGGAACTGTGTCTATATCCATGTATGCGTCGGCTGTGCGGACGTGGTACACCAAGCTGTCTGTATCTGTGTAGAGGAGCGAGATATTGTTGCTGTAATGTTGACATAATATATCGTAGTATGTCTCGAACATGAGCAGCTTACTCAAATCCAGAACTGTGGCGCCAACGTAGATAGGCTTGTTGAGTTTCACCTCGGCCTTGTTCATATGGATCAGAGCCAACTGCTTGTTGTACATTGTCCGAGACTTAAACAACGGACTCGCGACAAGCTGCCGGCATCGCACTTTCTTTGTTATCAACTTTACATCCACACGATTTCGCACATTCTCCATGGGCTTGCCAAACACAGCGTTGTTCATCAACTTGAAGAAATCTCTGTCAAGCTCGGAAGTGGCTGTGGTGCGATGCTTGGTGTTGACTTCGATATATGGACGCAACCATGAAGAAAGGTTGAACTTGAGGGTGCGGTGAATAGTGTGGACTGCAACCCCTTGCTGCAACAGCTACCGGAGATTCTAGTATTGCACAACGTAACGCTTTTTGAGCTCGAAATCCATGACGAGCTTTGTCTGATCCGAACCGGGTAGACACTTGAATTTTGGAACTGGGGGAAGGTCGCAGAAAATATCGTGTAGGTCTTCGGAAAATTCAAAATCCAGCTCAGCGAAGAACCCGTGTTCCGAATCTTCGAAAGCTTCGACATCGAGACCAGAAGAATCAACCCACTCAAACCCTCCGGAGGGTAGTTTCTGCATCATGGAATGCCCGTAAAGGTTGTTCACATCCGTGTGCATGATGTAGCTCGACGGTTGGGAGGAGTCGTAGCCAGTAGCCATGTGACGGTTGTTGGCGCGCGCATGCCGTTGAGACACCTGGACCATTCCACCCCGGACAGCGCGTTCCACAAACAGCACCATGTCGTAGTCCGAAAGGAGCTCGAGCTCGACCTTCATGACCACGCCAGTCCGGGGAGACTGTAAAAGTACGCGGGGTCCAGGTGGTAGATTTTCATCGCGGTCGCATAGAAGGCCTGGATTACGTCGGCGAGAAGCGTCACATCGAGCTTCAGGAACGCGTCGTGATAGTCCCCGAGATTTCGGCAATTCAGCTCGCGCCTCATGGTTTGAGCGTGCTGGTACTCATCGTCAGGGATGTCCGTGTCCCGCAGCCGACTGTAGAATTTAGCCTGGGGAGGCAGCGACTCCTCCGCGAACTTGGCAGGGTGAGTGACATATTGGTAGGGGTAGATCCCTTACGCCTGATGAGACCGACTTCCAAGTTCGGAAAGATGGCGGAGGTGGTGAGCAGTTGCTCGTCGCTTAGTTTCCCAGCAAGGACATCGAGGCTTGCCGGGAGGAACCTCAGGAAATCGAGGAACCTAAGCTCAATAGCGGAGTGCGATCCTGGGATTGGCACCCACTTGCTCACGCTGATATAACGCACCTCGTTCTGGGCCAGAACGTTGATTCCCGCGTTGTCGCACCCGAGATGCGTGACCAGGTGGTGAAAGTCGTACCCCGAGCCGTTGTGGAAGAAGATCGGAATAAATCGCGGATCCCGGGTCATGAGATTGCAGCCGTTGCACCAAGGGCCAACATAGTTGCCACTGAAGTGGTTGTGGTGGCGAACTTTGCTGTTGTTGGCGGTGAACTCCTTGGCGCAAACAGGGCAGGTGGTAGCCTCCTTGTGCCTGCGCCGATCGTCGGAGGAGAATGGTAGCATAGGCTTGGGGGGCCAACAGCACCTTCCCTATCTCGATGGCCTCCACAACCATCCTCTCAAGGAAATGATTGGCTGTGTTGGGACCGCGATACACATAGAGCTCGGGGTCGAAATATTGGTCTCGCCACACCACAACATAGGCGAAACTCGAGGCCTCGTGGAGTTGGTAAGAGGTGGTGGAGGTAACTTCGGGGTTGGGGTAGCATGTTGGCATATGTTTCAGGAAGGCCTCGAAGTCTGCGATGATGATTGCAGGGTGCTCTACTATGGCGTTGTGCATGTGAAAACGTTCCACAGTGCCGGGTTTAGGTAAGACTGGTACCCTTGGCTCGTTGGCACTGCAGTAGGGCTTGTGGCGAGCGAGCTTCCCGGTTGCGATGTCGGGGCCTCGGATGCGCTGGTAGTCACACTGTTCTCGATTGTCAAATGTGGACAGGCACCTGCGGCACACTTCGACGTGGCGACTATCACTGCTCCTTTGGCTCGAAACGAGCCGGGAGAGGGGGCGAATGAGGGTGTAATGATGGTGGTTTTCATCCTTCCTTGAGGGACAGAAGGTGAATCTCCCGCACACCATCGCCATAACCATGTGGCTCACCGAAATGGGGTACACCACATTTTCCCCCTCAGTGGGGCCATAAACATTCATGGCCAGCCGCGAGTCCAACAAGTTGCGCGCACGGGCCTCGAATTTGGGAATATCCGAGACTTCCACCGGGTATTCGATCCCGACCGTCGCGTCTTCCAGCTCCGGCTCGTACTGCATGTAGTGGGCAACACGGTGGGGGTGGTCTCTCCGCTCGACCGGGTGTAACGCTGCCAGCACAGACCAGAGGAAGCACTTGACATCGCTCTTCTGAATGTTCAGAACAGCCTTCTTGACCATGATCTCGGGTGGCAGGGGAACATTGCTGGATCCGGAGAGGGGCGCGAACTTGTTAAGTTTCACATAAAGTTCGTGGGGTGCGCCACACAGCGAACCTCCCGAGCCCTTAGCCTGGTGCCCCTCCTTCTTGGCCACCAGCTCCTCGACAAGCTTATCATAGATATCTGCGAAGTTAGTGCCATCCGCCAAATGCACCGTCTTTGCCTTTGTATTGTGGCAAAAGCTATAAGTTTCATCGGAGGGCTTCTTATATTGGCAACGAAGTGAGCGTAGAATTTGGTGGAGTGCAAGAAATTATTTTGGCCTGCTTGTCCTCCAGAAAGCTACGCACGTCGCAGAAGCCGTCTGACATTAGGACAAAGTCCTCTAGCAAACGCTCAAAAGCGAACCGGTTTGCTTTCACCACAGGCTTGACGCGTTTGGCGGATGGTGACATGTCGAGGGGAGCTGCTTCCGCTTGATCGAGGTGGACGGTTGTGACATAAGTGCTCCGGCGATTTTGCTTGTTGTTAGATGTCTTTTCAGATGACCAATAGAGATGTGTTTACCACACCTAGGACATGGTTCGGTCGCGATCAAACGCTTACCTGGCACCGCAGCGAACTTGGCAGGGTGAGTGACATATTGGTAGGGGTAGATCCCTTACGCCTGATGAGACCGACTACGACAGTGTCTTTGAAAATTTTTACTTGAAACACCAGTTTCGCACTTAGGGCAAATTTTCACAGAGCGCATGGTGGTGAGATTTTTGTGGGTATGTTATTTTATACACGACGTGAAGTGCAGAAAAAATACACAAAACTTACCTTTTGGAAATAGTCCAACTTGGAGCGCTGCGACAGGGCGTCCCTATTCTTCGACCGCTCTCACGGAACTGACTGATCTGAGCTGTCGAGATTTTCCAAGTAACCTAAGCGCGGACCGCATGGAAAGCATCCTCAATAGACAGCAAGCCAATCAGAAAACGCCACGTCAGATATGAATAGACAGCGAGCCAATCAGGAGACGCCACGTTAGATATGAGTCACCACATGACGTAATGATGTGCAACTAGTTGCAATGTGTTGCGTAATTCTTTCAGCCAATAAGAAGACGACACATTATGGATGACTCACCATGTTATGTTGAAAAGTGTTGCGCAATAGGTGTTCTGAGTCACATAACTTGTTGCAAAATGTATTGCAATAGCTTACTTTTGTAAGTAATCCAACAAGGAGCGCTGCCGCAGAACATCCACACTCTTCGATATATATGCAATACGAAGAACAGGCATGCATGTGGCTTCTAGGATTAGGCTCATGGTAATAGGGTCCTAGTAAGCTGAAACGGTGTCGGCGTATTTTGCAAAAATTTTCAATGTTAAAATTTTATTTTATAAGTCATAACTTCCTTACAGATGACCGTAGAGACCTCGGGTTTGGTGTGTTGGTCATGTCTCAATATCCCTTTTTACATCCTGTCGAAATCGGCATAGGTTGTCATGAAAGCAAATTTACCCCCTCTGAAAATTTTCCAAGTCCAGGGTTAAAAAACCTAAAATTGCAAATATCTCGAAAACGGTGAGAGATAGGACGAAAATAAATCGAAAAATCTCCCCATTTAGTAGCGTCAGGTACCCCTTGTCGATTTTGGTGATGTAGAGTACGTATGCCAAGTTTGGTGGTCCTAAGTTCAAGGGGGAGGGGGGTTTGGTCTAAACACCAATTGCCAATTTTTTTCATTGCTCGTAACTTCCGAACAGATGGTCGCAGAGAGCTCAGGTTTGGTGCGTTAGCATTGTGTCAATGTCCTCTGTCCTCCCCTACCAAAATTGGTATAGGTCGTCATGGAACCAAATTTACCCCCTCTGAAAATTGTCCAAGTCCAGTGTTAAAAAAAACAACTAAAATTGCAAATATCTAGAAAACAGTGAGAGATAGGGCAAAATCCTCCTATTTGGTACCCCTTGTCGATTTTGGTGATGTAGAGTACGTATGCCAAGTTTGGTGGTCCTACGTTCAAGGGGAGGGGGGTTTGGCCCAACCCCCGAAACTTTAATCAGTCGAAATAGCATTATCTCCGTAACCAGACAAAGTAGTTTGTCATTTTCGCGCTTCTTCCTCTCCCGACATCGGCTCCAAGCGTGGTCTCGAGGGATCAAGCTTGTGACATTATCAAAATGGCATCCAAATCCTGGTACACTTGTAACATCATCCAGTCTCAACCAGGATCCCTCGCAAAGCTACAGGGTAGAAGATTGCAAGAAGCTAGAATACACAGCATAGAAGGCTACAGCAAACTAGAATATGCAGCATAGATCGTATCAGCGTTGCCAATTCACTAGTTGTAGGTTACGTTAGCTTGTAAAACATTGAATGGTGAAATTTCCATGAGGTGGGTTGGCAACACTGCTAGCCTCACTTGGTTGCCTTACATGGTTTTCATTGTAAGGGGGCGAGCCTCATTTGGCAAAATTAGCTTCAATCGGTGGCACAGAACCGGTCCAATTCCACTACTTCCTTATGAGCGGCCGCGACTATGTACAGTGCTCAAAAAAAGTTTTGCATATTATGATTGCATGCAGTTTGAGTCGCGATATCCCCAAAAGGTATACAACGTTCATTATGTGAGCAATGCCCGAGACAGAAACCGACATAATGTCCCAAGTTAATTCGATATTCAGCAGATACAGGGCAGTAGATGCCACATGATCCCTGAGCAGATTTGAAAGCAGCCCGATGGGAGGCATTGTCCGTGTCTTATCCACACTTCTTAGTTGGAAACTGCACAGAGAGCGGGTGGAAAATGAATGGCAACATGCCTCGAGCAACCATTTCTGCTACGGACCACATTCGAATTGTAACGCTGCTGCAAGAGGGATATCGCCAAGTGGAGGTCACTGCCCGTGTTGGAGAGAGCCAAAGTGATGTCTCTCAAGTGTGGAAAAAGTTCAGGGAGGCACAATCAGTTGGTGATCGACCAAGGACAGGGCGACCATGCAAAACAACACACAGGGAAGATCGGTACGTGGTGATTTCGGCACGTCGTAGACCCACTGCAACTGCTACCAGTTTGTGCCAGGATCTGCGGAGGGCCTCAGGAGCGAATGTTTACAATCAGACAGTGTGGAATCGACTTCATGAGGAAGGATTGACGTCAAGAAGACCCATAGCCAAGGTTGCTCTGAAACCGCAACATAAGAGAGGTGGGCAACAATGCACAGCGAATGGAGTCAGGAACAGTGGGAGCACACGCTCTTTACAGACGAGGTCACCATCAGTTTGCACCCGTTAAGCAAAAGCACAAGGGTTTGGAGACGATCAGATGAGAGATTGAACGAGCCCTTCATCCTGGAACGTCACCAGCAGCAGGGGGGCTCCATCATGTTTTGGGGTGGGATCATGTTTGGTTGACGTACGCCCCTAATTCCTCTCCAGAGTCACGTGACTGGTCTGATGTACAGAAACGCTATTCTCGAACCCGTGGTAGCAGGTTTCTCTACAACTGTTGGGGATGGCTTCACGCTGGTGGATGATAACGCTCGACCACATCGAGCCAGAGTGGTTAAAGTGTTCCTTGATATGCACGGCATTCGACGTATGGTGTGACCTGCGTATTCTCCAGACATGAATTGTGTGGAACATGCATGGGGACAGCTGAAGCGAGCAATTGTCAGCCGCGAAAATCCTCCTGTGAACAAGGTGCAATTGCGGGAGGCTGCCATTCAAGAGTGGGACAGTCTTCCTCAGGAAAAGTTGAATGCTCTTATCCTTAGCATTGCCCGTCGTGTTCAAGCATGCCTTCGGGCTCGAGGTGGCTATACACGGTACTGAACTTCCATCTGTTGATCCCAAGCACGCCTGCGAGCCGTAGGTACACGGTATTACACTGCCTTTCGTTTGTGTTTCGCATCGAACACTTTCAATCTTGTGATTCTGGTGTGACTTTGTTTCTTCTGCATGGCTGCACTGTTTTCTTTCTCTTTGTATGTCTCCCCTGTACTCTTGAATATGATTCCATGTATCTAGTACAATAAAATGATCACAAACCCTGAATATGCAAAACTTTTTTTGAGCACTGTAGTTTAAATCTTGTTCAGAATAGTGTTCAATTTACCTTCACTCCAGAAATTAAATACTTCCACTATAAACCATTACTCACGTTTAATCAGACTTTAAGGTTAATTTTCGAAAATTCGATTTCACTTCAGGAATTTTCATTCTCACAATTTACAAATGAGGAAGTGTCGAATGAGATGAAAGTAAGCGTTGAAAAAATATTTTATCAAACACAATTATGAAGAAATGTTCGGAGTAACGATTTTCAGAAGTTGCTGATTCTCAACGTTCATCAATAAGAAGCAACATCAGATGCGATTTTTCTTTGCAGATTCTAAGACAATTGTTACATCATAGCCGCAAAGAATGGTAAAGAGACAATGTAACTCACTCCCATAAAAGCACAGACAATAACCATTAATAGCATAAGTAGAGACAAATAGAGAGTTCTAAAACCTCTATTGGGGCTCGAATCATCATGTGGGGCTCGTCGTAGCCTTTTATGATGTATATTTTGAGGGCAGAGTTGGCAACACTGTGGGGGGCACTGTAGCCTTTTATGAGGGGGGTCTATTGCCCTCTGTTTACATCTTGCAACACTACCGTAGATTTTTTGACAGTGTTGTTAACCTACTGGGTTTTTTTCACTGTAAATTTTTATTAAAGGACCTGAGAGGCTCGTCGTAGCCTTTTATGATGTATATTTTGAGGGCAGAGTTGGCAACACTGTGGGTTTTTACTGTAGCCTTTTATGAGGGGGGTCTATTGCCCTCTGTTTACATCTGGCAACACTACCGTAGATTCTTTGACAGTGTTGTTAAACCTACTGGGTTTTTTTCACTGTAAATTTTCATCAAAGGGCCTGAGGGGTCCATGTATTTTTTATGTTTGCCAATACTGTTGGGGGGGCTAGTGTTGGCAACACTGTGGGTTTTTACTGTAGCCTTTTATGAGGGGGACCTATTGTCCCCTTTTTATATTTGGCAACTCTATTGGATGTTTTTTTTTTTTTTGAGGCTTGGGTTTTACCAACCCATCCGAAGAAAATTCCACTATATGATCTTTTACTGGCTAAGCTAACCTACAAATAGAAATTGGCAACACCGACGAGTCTTGAATTATTATTTGAGGCTCGTCGGTGTTGCCTACCCACTCTACAAAAATTCCACTATATGATTTTTCACAGGTTAAGCTAACCTACAAATAGGAGTTGGCAGCACTGACTTATAAACCCACTGGGTTCTCTTGGCATGTTTTTTCATGATGTGTTGCTAGGCTATTGAGCATCTTGGCGTATACAATGTATATCCTATCCGCGACGGAGACCGTGGACCTGGGCACCATGGGAGAACTTTTAGGTTTCGAGAACAACCACCCAAAACTCGAAGCTGGCATCAAGCACGTAGCAACCAACATTCCTAAATTCCTAAAATCTTGGCGTATACAATGTATATCCTATCCGCGACGGAGACCGTGGACCTGGGCACCATGGGAGAATTTTTAGGTTTCGAGAACAACCACCCAAAACTCGAAGCTGGCATCAAGCACGTAGCAACCAACATTCCTAAATTCACCTAACCTAACCTAACCTAACCTAACCTAACCTAACACATAACCTAACCTAACCTAACCTAACACATAACCTAACCTAACCTAACCTAACCTAACCCACTGGGTTCTCTTGGCATGTTTTTTCATGATGTGTTGCTAGGCTATTGAGCATCTTGGCGTATACAATGTATATATTTTGAGAGGGGGGTTATGGCTTTTTATGCTGTACGAATACTGGAAGCTTGACAGTGACAACCAACAGAGTAGGTAAACCTACATCCAGAAACTGGCAACACTAGTTTCTGACAGTGAATTTGAAATAAAATATTAAACAAAATACATGAGTAAGCACTGTGAGTACAAATAGTACCAGTGTTATGCCCCCAACTCCAACTGGACAACTGGGGAAAATAATTGTACAACAATTTGTACCTAATTGTACAATACTTGTACCTAATTGTACAACATATACACAGACATAAAAGAGAGAGCCTTCCCGTAACTTACTTCATGTACAATTTATATGATTTTACAACTGTGAAAAGAAAGCATATGTGTTCTGTATGCACACATTTATTCTTATTTTTCGAAGTTGAATGAAAGCACATGTTTTTACGCTCTCGTAATACTAACCTTGCTCCACTGATTTTAAATTGCTTCCATCCGCTTTTTTTTTCTGTGTTATTTCCGCATGCACGCAACATTCGCTTTCAATAGACAGAAGGAGTGTTAGTATAGCAGGCTCCGAGTTTACAATTTATTAAATTAAACAATAATTTATGTAAGAATATACTTGTACTTACCGAACACAAAATAATAAAAGCACATGTGAATATTTGCGTGTGTTCATGTTATATGACGACTGAGTAAAAAAATAATATTGACTCCCCGAAAAATAAAAGTTCCTAGTTCGACATCAGATGCATGCAAATTTTATGTTTTGCTCTCCAAAATCTTGATTTTTATGTTTGTGCTATTTGTCATACAGCAGAGGAGGAGAAGAGGGGAGAGAAGAGGGGAGGGGGTACTATTAGCGCCATCTATTAGCAAACAATAGAAATAAAAAGTAAGTCAAACTTTTTCAACACCCAAACATTTTAAACGTCCTTGCGTAGTAATACGATCTAGCTGAAGATGTTTAAAAGAGTACTCTTAGTCGACGAAGCTAATTGCTAGGGCCCTTATATTACTAAAATATTCTTTAATTTGCATATTTCTCATACCGCCATATGTAGTTCTAGTTGACTTCTTCCAAAAAAATGCTAATTAGCGAGAGTTAATTAAGCAAGGCAAGTAAAAGAAGCAAAATAGAACAACATATGGCGGCGTGAGAATATGTAAAAAATTCGATTCAGAGGTGAATCGAATTAAAGTTGGGGGATATTTTGCATTTTTTCCCTATAATGTACAAAACATTTACCGTACATAATCTTTTCCATTTACAACAGTATAAAATAAGAGGAATGTGTGACAATATCCATATTAATTAGGAAAGTATGTTGTATGCTAGGTTAGCTAATTGTGTCTTCTACAGCTTCACTGTATAGAGGGAAGATGGAAAAAGAGAGCTCTACGGAAACTGACGCTCTTAACAATATTGTACGTCCGTGAAAATTATATATAAATAAGACTTAAGCGTATTATCTGCTTTCATGTCAGATTTTACCAACCTGTGAGCTGTAGTGTTTAGGTGACAAGCGACCTGCTCAAATATGATACTGTTGATAATATTGTACGCCCGTGAAAATTATATATAAATAAGACTTAAGCGTATTATCTGCTTTCATGTCAGATTTTGCCAACCTGTGAGCTGTAGTGTTTAGGTGACAAGCGACCTGCTCAAATATGATACTGTTGACAATATTGTACGCCCGTGAAAATTATATATAAATAAGACTTAAGCGTATTATCTGCTTTCATGTCAGATTTGCCAACCTGTGAGCTGTAGTGTTTAGGTGACAAGCGACCTGCTCAAATATGATACTGTTGATAATATTGTACGCCCGTGAAAATTATATATAAATAAGACTTAAGCGTATTATCTGCTTTCATGTGAGATTTTACCAACCTGTGAGCTGTAGTGTTTAGGTGACAAGCGACCTGCTCAAATATGATACTGTTGACAATATTGTACGTCCGTGAAAATTATATATAAATAAGACTTAAGCGTATTATCTGCTTTCATGTCAGATTTTACCAACCTGTGAGCTGTAGTGTTTAGGTGACAAGCGACCTGCTCAAATATGATACTGTTGATAATATTGTACGCCCGTGAAAATTACATATAAATAAGACTTAAGCGTATTATCTGCTTTCATGTCAGATTTTACCAACCTGTGAGCTGTAGTGTTTAGGTGACAAGCGACCTGCTCAAATATGATACTGTTGACAATATTGTACGCCCGTGAAAATTATATATAAATAAGACTTAAACGTATTATCTGCTTTCATGTGAAATTTTACCAACCTGTGAGCTGTAGTGTTTAGGTGACAAGCGACCTGCTCAAATATGATACTGTTGGCAATATTGTACGTTCGTGAAAATTATATATAAATAAGACTTAAGCGTATTATCTGCTTTCATGTGAGATTTTACCAACCTGTGAGCTGTAGTGTTTAGGTGACAAGCGACCTGCTCAAATATGATACTGTTGACAATATTGTACGCCCGTGAAAATTATATATAAATAAGACTTGAGCGTATTATCTGCTTTCATGTCAGATTTTGCCAACCTGTGAGGTGTAGTGTTTAGGTGACAAGCGACCTGCTCAAATATGATACTGTTGACAATATTGTACGCCCGTGAAAATTATATATAAATAAGACTTAAGCGTATTATCTGCTTTCATGTCAGATTTTGCCAACCTGTGAGCTGTAGTGTTTAGGTGACAAGCGACCTGCTCAAATATGATACTGGTAGCCATAAAACTGAATGGGCACTTGAGGATTCTTCAGGATGTCGGCTTTGTACTTGAGAGCATAGTTTGATTCGTATTCTACCACTGGCACGCGCAGCTCCATGGACCTTACAATACACTTGGCAGCGTCGGGTAGTGTGTTGGGAAGCAAGGTAGTCCCGTCCGGGCCCAAAGTGCTGTATCGCATCAGTGCGTCGTTGTCGTTGGCAGCTCTGCGAAAAGTGACGCGCAAACTACCCTTCTACATGATCTCCTTGTAGTCCGAGAAGAAACCGGGCAGCAGACGCATGGGAAACAGTACTGTGTGACTTTGAGTTTTGATTTTTGTACCTGCTTCGAATCCCCCTGCCTGGTAGTATGCTGCATCGGTCTTGGAGAGTTTCAGTGTTCCCACGGCAGTCGAGGTAATCCCGGGGTAGTCAACCCTATCGATGACGGTGCCGTGCTTTCTAACTTCCACCTGCGAGAATAGGTACGGCACAAAATTATCTACGAGTCTTAGGTTTGCGTTGGCAAGAAATGCTTCGCCGTTGTCTCTCTTCACTACATCAAACTTGACGTACAAATCAGCTCTGTGAGGGTGAATGAATTTATCCCCGACGTCCACATCGTATTCTATCTCTCGATTCGCTTCGTTAAGGTTGGCAAACGTGCGACGGTTGGGAGGGAAGGACTGCAACTCGTAACTTTCGATTTGTTCCATGATGGTTATTTATTATATGTTAATCTCCACGACGGCAGTGGTCGCGGCTCCTGCAAAATCAACTACCTCCCCCTTCTTGTTTGTCACTGCTAATTCTATGTTGTCTATGCGATTACGAGATACAGGAAAGTATATCGGTGGGGAGGGTGTGTAGATAATTGGCTCCATGAACTCAGAGTTTGGTTTGAACGTAGCGATAATACCTGTCTGCTTGTAACTCCCTGGGATGCCGTCAGAGGATTTGGTGATCATACCTTGATCATTTTTTTACAGAGCAGTTCGGGTAGGTTGTTATTTATAGACCCCACCCCAATTTTTTTTTGTTTCGTGTTCATGGCGATGGTCGTACCTAATGCGGCGACCCGTTCGCCCAGCGAGACGTCTCTGCTGACGAGTCTCCCGAAAGCTGCGTGCTCTAACTTTCTGTCAGCATCATGACGTACATCGAGATCGGTATTGGTATTGTAGGCAATATCGTGATTCTTGCATGCAGCATCCAGGGGATTCACACTCTTGTCGCCTCTCTTTTATTCGCTGTTCGAGTTTGGTACCGGGGCCGCGGTACTGGTAACCTGGCAAGTGCATCTTGAAGGGTAGCTTGTTGATGATGTCGTTCACGAGACCTCGGCCTTCGGCCACGTTCCAAAATTTCGGAGGTAGGGTGTTGATGATTTTGATGAGGTACCCTATGCCTTTGTCGTCATTCACAATGAAGTTGGCAAGCTTGGAGCTAACCATGTCCACAATTCCTACCTTCTCGTTGCGAAAGTTGCTGTTGCCTGTATTCTCCTCTCCTGCAATAACCAACAACCTGTCTATGAGCTTGCGCACGTCGTCAACCCACACAAACTCTTTGGGCAGGTTGTTGTAGAGTTTGACGCCGCTGCCTGTTTTGACCTGGTTCCATATCGGCTTGATGAGGTTCTTGTATTTTTTACGGAAAATACAGCGTTGCAACGTTTAGAAAGTCGTTAATTTTGTTTCTGTATTTTCCGTCGTTGGGTTTCCTCGTCATGTCGATCGTCGCGAATCTGAAATCGTCACTGTTCCAGCAAGAAGAGCAGCGTTCCGAAAATTGATTGATCAACAGGCCGTTGAGTTTAGTTCGAGAAAGACGAGGTTTTCGGATTGTACCCAACCATGGAACTCAACGAGGGCGTGGTTTGGAAAATCGGAAAATCGAAAGTCACGTTCGAGGGTGACAACATGAAAGTCAATTTGGGTGAGAAAAACAGCTGGAACAGGTATCCCGGCACGGTTGGACTGTGGGAACTCATCACCAAAAAAGCAGCCAAGAGATTACACAGACGAAGATTACCAAAGTTACAAGAAAATTTTGATCATGACGGATGCCTTGTACCAAAACAACAACGCTACGCAGAATCGCGTCAAATCTAGCAGCGGCGAAAAATACAAGAACCTCATCAAGCCGATATGGAACCAGGTCAAAACAGGCAGCGGCGTCAAACTCTACAACAACCTGCCCAAAGAGTTTGTGTGGGTTGACGACGTGCGCAAGCTCATAGACAGGTTGTTGGTTATTGCAGGAGAGGAGAATACAGGCAACAGCAACTTTCGCAACGAGAAGGTAGGAATTGTGGACATGGTTAGCTCCAAGCTTGCCAACTTCATTGTGAATGACGACAAAGGCATAGGGTACCTCATCAAAATCATCAACACCCTACCTCCGAAATTTTGGAACGTGGCCGAAGGCCGAGGTCTCGTGAACGACATCATCAACAAGCTACCCTTCAAGATGCACTTGCCAGGTTACCAGTACCGCGGCCCCGGTACCAAACTCGAACAGCGAATAAAAGAGAGGCGACAAGAGTGTGAATCCCCTGGATGCTGCATGCAAGAATCACGATATTGCCTACAATACCAATACCGATCTCGATGTACGTCATGATGCTGACAGAAAGTTAGAGCACGCAGCTTTCGGGAGACTCGTCAGCAGAGACGTCTCGCTGGGCGAACGGGTCGCCGCATTAGGTACGACCATCGCCATGAACACGAAACAAAAAAAAATTGGGGTGGGGTCTATAAATAACAACCTACCCGAACTGCTCTGTAAAAAAATGATCAAGATATGATCACCAAATCCTCTGACGGCATCCCAGGGAGTTACAAGCAGACAGGTATTATCGCTACGTTCAAACCAAACTCTGAGTTCATGGAGCCAATTATCTACACACCCTCCCCACCGATATACTTTCCTGTATCTCGTAATCGCATAGACAACATAGAATTAGCAGTGACAAACAAGAAGGGGGAGGTAGTTGATTTTGCAGGAGCCGCGACCACTGCCGTCGTGGAGATTAACATATAATAAATAACCATCATGGAACAAATCGAAAGTTACGAGTTGCAGTCCTTCCCTCCCAACCGTCGCACGTTTGCCAACCTTAACGAAGCGAATCGAGAGATAGAATACGATGTGGACGTCGGGGATAAATTCATTCACCCTCACAGAGCTGATTTGTACGTCAAGTTTGATGTAGTGAAGAGAGACAACGGCGAAGCATTTCTTGCCAACGCAAACCTAAGACTCGTAGATAATTTTGTGCCGTACCTATTCTCGCAGGTGGAAGTTAGAAAGCACGGCACCGTCATCGATAGGGTTGACTACCCCGGGATTACCTCGACTGCCGTGGGAACACTGAAACTCTCCAAGACCGATGCAGCATACTACCAGGCAGGGGGATTCGAAGCAGGTACAAAAATCAAAACTCAAAGTCACACAGTACTGTTTCCCATGCGTCTGCTGCCCGGTTTCTTCTCGGACTACAAGGAGATCATGTAGAAGGGTAGTTTGCGCGTCACTTTTCGCAGAGCTGCCAACGACAACGACGCACTGATGCGATACAGCACTTTGGGCCCGGACGGGACTACCTTGCTTCCCAACACACTACCCGACGCTGCCAAGTGTATTGTAAGGTCCATGGAGCTGCGCGTGCCAGTGGTAGAATACGAATCAAACTAAGTAGTGGTATTGACTGTACAACCAGCACCACTTATAGGTGTAGAAAGGAAGAGCCCCTCTCATGCAGATTTGCTATACTTAAAACTTGCTCAACATGCCCATATGAGTTTTTTGCTCTAGTGTGGAACCCTGCCTAATCCAAGATTTTTGTAAAAATGCTCTTCGGAAAGAAAGAGTTTTTTCGGAAAGGAAGAGCCCCCTCTCAGATTGATTTGTCTACACTTACAAAAGGCACTTCTGTGAGACTTAAAACTAGGCCACCCACACCCATACACACCCACCTATACACACCTACACCCACCCACACCCACCTACACATATTTACTTCCGGTCCACTTCCGGTTTGCCTACTTCCGGTCTACTTGTGGCCAAGTTGTGGCCTATTTCTGATATTTTTATCCAGCATAGAGTTTTGATTTGAATCCCAAGAAATTGTATATAAATACCAAAGCCAAAAATATTAAGTGTATACACACATACACACACACACAAAGCACATACACATATACATACACACATACACACACACACAAAGCACAGTGTTGAACCCAACTGATATTTTTATCCAGCATAGAGTTTTGATTCGAATCCCAAGAAATTGTATATAAATACCAAAGCCAAAAATATTAAGTGTATACACACATACACACACACACAAAGCACAGTGTTGAACCCAACTGATATTTTTATCCAGCATAGAGTTTTGATTTGAATCCCAAGAAATTGTATATAAATACCAAAGCCAAAAATATTAAGTGTATACACACATACACACATACACACACACACAAAGCACAGTGTTGAACCCAACTGATATTTTTATCCAGCATAGAGTTTTGATTTGAATCCCAAGAAATTGTATATAAATACCAAAGCCAAAAATATTAAGTGTATACACACATACACACACACACAAAGCACAGTGTTGAACCCAACTGATATTTTTATCCAGCATACAGTTTTGATTTGAATCCCAAGAAATTGTATATAAATACCAAAGCCAAAAATATTAAGTGTATACACACATACACACACACACAAAGCACAGTGTTGAACCCAACTGATATTTTTATCCAGCATAGAGTTTTGATTTGAATCCCAAGAAATTGTATATAAATACCAAAGCCAAAAATATTAAGTGTATACACACATACACACATACACACACACACAAAGCACAGTGTTGAACCCAACTGATATTTTTATCCAGCATAGAGTTTTGATTTGAATCCCAAGAAATTGTATATAAATACCAAAGCCAAAAATATTAAGTGTATACACACATACACACATACACACACACACAAAGCACAGTGTTGAACCCAACTGATATTTTTATCCAGCATAGAGTTTTGATTTGAATCCCAAGAAATTGTATATAAATACCAAAGCCAAAAATATTAAGTGTATACACACATACACACATACACACACACACACAAAGCACAGTGTTGAACCCAACTGATATTTTTATCCAGCATAGAGTTTTGATTTGAATCCCAAGAAATTGTATATAAATACCAAAGCCAAAAATATTAAGTGTATACACACATACACACACACACAAAGCACAGTGTTGAACCCAACTGATATTTTTATCCAGCATAGAGTTTTGATTTGAATCCCAAGAAATTGTATATAAATACCAAAGCCAAAAATATTAAGTGTATACACACATACACACATACACACACACACAAAGCACAGTGTTGAACCCAACTGATATTTTTATCCAGCATAGAGTTTTGATTTGAATCCCAAGAAATTGTATATAAATACCAAAGCCAAAAATATTAAGTGTATACACACATACACACATACACACACACACAAAGCACAGTGTTGAACCCAACTGATATTTTTATCCAGCATAGAGTTTTGATTTGAATCCCAAGAAATTGTATATAAATACCAAAGCCAAAAATATTAAGTGTATACACACATACACACATACACACACACACAAAGCACAGTGTTGAACCCAACTGATATTTTTATCCAGCATAGAGTTTTGATTTGAATCCCAAGAAATTGTATATAAATACCAAAGCCAAAAATATTAAGTGTATACACACATACACACATACACACACACACAAAGCACAGTGTTGAACCCAACTGATATTTTTATCCAGCATAGAGTTTTGATTTGAATCCCAAGAAATTGTATATAAATACCAAAGCCAAAAATATTAAGTGTATACATACATACACACATACACACACACACAAAGCACAGTGTTGAACCCAACTGATATTTTTATCCAGCATAGAGTTTTGATTTGAATCCCAAGAAATTGTATATAAACACCAAAGCCAAAAATATTAAGTGTATACACACATACACACATACACACACACACAAAGCACAGTGTTGAACCCAACTGATATTTTTATCCAGCATAGAGTTTTGATTTGAATCCCAAGAAATTGTATATAAATACCAAAGCCAAAAATATTAAGTGTATACACACATACACACATACACACACACACAAAGCACAGTGTTGAACCCAACTGATATTTTTATCCAGCATAGAGTTTTGATTTGAATCCCAAGAAATTGTATATAAATACCAAAGCCAAAAATATTAAGTGTATACACACATACACACACACACAAAGCACAGTGTTGAACCCAACTGATATTTTTATCCAGCATAGAGTTTTGATTTGAATCCCAAGAAATTGTATATAAATACCAAAGCCAAAAATATTAAGTGTATACACACATACACACATACACACACACACACAAAGCACAGTGTTGAACCCAACTGATATTTTTATCCAGCATAGAGTTTTGATTTGAATCCCAAGAAATTGTATATAATAAACAACAACAAAAATGCCAAGTCAAAAATATTGTAATCAATGCAATAAAAATATATTTAGCTCTAATTGGGCCAGACACCAAAAGATTTGTAACCCAGACAAATACAGAACTCCCACAAAAATTTGCCCCAAATGCAATAGAAAATATAGCATGCAATACTTCACATATACACATAAAGATACTTGCTCTGTACAGTCATCAACACAACCATCCACATCTGGTCTGAAAAGGAAGCATGAAGCACCTGTTAATGCTAGAGCAGCAAAGCAGCCACGCTATGAACCTATCCATAGCAGTTTTAAAGGCCAATTAAGAGATCACCGGTTTGTATCAGAGCCAAGATGTGGCATTAAGAATTTTTTGAACAATATAAATTCTGATCTGCAGGCAATTCTAAATGCACAAAATGGCTCTTATAAGCTCTCCCTCAAATTGTTTACACAATATAAGAAAGCAAATGGCACAAAATTTATACAGCCCCACATAACAGAAACTGTACCGGTATATTCAAATGCAAATTCAGACAAAATAATAAGCAGCTTGATAAATCAATTGAATATTAAACACTCTGAATTTGCAGCAAAAGAGTCTGGATGGAGCCTATGCGGTTCATCACACAAGTTATATGTTAATCTTTCTGAATTCAGCCCATTACAAGGTTCTACATATCTGCCATTACCTGCTAATATCAAAAACAAACAAGCCGTGGTTAATATAAAAAATACCGACCAGAAATGCTTTTTGTGGTGTATATTAGCTGCCTTGTATCCAGTTTCAAGAAATCCTCAGAGAATAAATTATTACAAACAACATGAGCACGATTTTGACGATGCAATGGAGGGTTTGGAATATCCAATGTCTGTTCAGAATATTGATAAATTTGAAAAAAAGGCCAGGCATATCAATGGCAAACAATTATCTATTAATGTATTTACTTGTTCCACTGGCAATTACCCGATAGCACCTCTCAGAATCAGTATATTTGATGATGATTCTGCTGTTCCGATTGATCTGCTCTTAATTGAAGGGGATGGCACTTATCATTACACTCTGATACACAGTCTTGAAGCTTTAGTGAGAACACAACTAGACAAAACTCATACAATATTCAAGTTGTGCAGAAGATGTTTATCTGTATTTTATGGTCAAAAAATGGTGAAGGGGGTTCGGGAAGAGAGTGCAGAAATTGCCAAAAACAAGTTAATTGAGCATCTGAAATACTGTGGCAACCATAAACCTGTTCATATGCTTATGCCCAATCCAAGTGAAAATTGCAAATTCAAAAAGTTTGAAGCCTTGTTGGAACACCCAGCATATATTGTCTGTGATTTTGAATCGAATCTCAAACCTCTTGCATTCTGCAATCCAGATCCTGAAGAATCTTCAAGTACACCATACCAGCTACATGAACCTTCCAGCTTTTGTTATATAGTTATACGGGATGGTGTAGCTAGTAAGCCACACTTATACATGGGACCAAATGCCATCAAAGAATTTGTACATAGAATAGAAAATGTGTGCCGTGACATAGCATCTAACATCTTATTAAAATCAAAGCCTATGTTGCCTTTAACAGAGAAACAGATTGAGGATTTCAACAATGCAGAAAAATGCCCGGTATGTGATTCTGAATTTTCAGATACAAATATCAAGGTGAAACACCATTCTCATACAGATGGTAAATTCTTAATGGCCCTGTGTAATAGCTGTAATATTCAGATCAAGAGACCAAGATTTGTCCCCATATTTTGCCATGGTGCATCCAATTATGATTTCCATCATCTGATCAGGTACGAGGGGTTTGAGAAGCAGAATTTAAATATTTTAGCTGAAAATGATGAGAAATATATTGCTATTAGCAAGATAATTAAAGTTGATGGTGTTCCTATTCACATAAGATTTCTTGATTCTTACAGAATTTTATCTGCTAGCCTGCCTACACTGGCCACTCAATTATCTGATGATCAATTGAAAATCACACGTGCCTCGTTTCCAAATCAGGACCTGAAATTAATTAGGCGGAAGGCTGTATATCCATATGATTATGTTACAGATTTTTCTAAATTTGATGAGTGTTCCCTGCCACCACAAGAAGAGTATTACAGCAGAATCAGAGGATCTGGAATCACTGATGAAGATTATCACCATGCTCAATTGACGTGGAACAATTTAAAATGCAAGACATTTGGTGATTATCACATGGCATATTTAAAACTTGATGTCACCCTCTTAGCTGATATAATGCAGGCATTCAGAAAATCTTCTATGCAAAATTATAAACTGGACCCAGTGTATTTTTACAGTGCCCCGGGCCTAGCATGGGCTGCAATGTTTTTCAATACCAAAAAGCCATTGGATCTGATCCACGATCAAGATACGTATCTGTTTATGGAGAAAGGTATAAGAGGAGGGATGGTGCAATGTTCCCAGAGATATGCCAGAGCAAATAACAAATATATGTCTGATTATGATGCAGCACGGCCATCAAATTATATAGTATATGTAGATGCAAACAGCCTCTATGGTCATGCCATGATGCAAAAACTACCATATGCAGGGCTTGAATGGGTTGAAGATTTCAATATTGAAGATCTTCAGGACTTTGATGACAGTGACTATGGCCTCATCTTAGAGGTTGATCTGACAATTCCTGATGATTTGCACAATAAATTTTCTGATCTGCCCCCAATTCCCGAGGTTCAGTGCTCACCTGGCTCTAAACAAAAGAAATTGATGATGACACTGGAGCCGAAACAAGGATATGTCATATATTACAAAAACCTCCAGTTCCTGATGAAACATGGTGTTCAAGTAACCAAAGTTGGAAAAGTTTTGAGGTTCAGGCACTCAGAATGGTTGAAACCATATATTGATACAAATACAGAGCTTCGAACATCTGCAAAGAGCCAATTTGATAAGGGCTTGTTTAAATTGATGGTGAATTCAGTGTATGGCAAAACTATTGAAAATGTCAGGAAACATACCAATGTTAAAATAATTACTGACCCCAGCCTGAGCAAAAAATTGGTTGCAAAGCCTAATTTCAATTATAGAAGAATTTATGATGAGCACATGGCACTTTTCAACATGAAGAAAACAAAGATCAAGTTTGATAAACCTATTTATGTAGGGGCTGTGATATTGGAATCGTCCAAATTACATATGTTAACATTGTATTATGATGTGCTGAAACCTTTTTATGGTGATCGTGTAAAATTATTGTACATGGACACGGATAGTTTTATTCTTGATATTCAAACAGAAGATGTTTATCAAGATATGTCACAGCCTGAATTGTTTCAATACTTTGATACCAGTGAACATACAATAATTCAACCCCACAACAAAAAGGTGCCTGGCAAGTTAAAAGATGAGACACTTGGTGATGTTATTGTGAAATTTGCTGGGTTAAGTGCCAAGATGTACACTTTTGAAACATGTAGTGGTGCTGTTGCCAAAAAGGCCAAGGGCATTGGCAGAGTAACTGTTGAAAAAGATCTCCAATTTGAAGATTATGAAAATTGTCTCAAATCCCAGAATTTAATCAAAACATCAGAAAATAGAATTCAGAGTGTGGATCACTTATTGACTTCAAATATTGTAAGAAAAGTGGCCCTGGACCCACATGATGATAAGAGATGCATTTTATCATGTGGCATACATACTTTACCATGGGGGCATTGTGATTTGAAAAATGGGAATCAATGCCCAATTACAGAGCATGATTTGAAATAAATAAACATGCCTATGAACTTATTTGGGTTCAAGAAACAGGCTATTATGGAGCTGCCAACACCACAACCCTCTTCTGATATGCTGTCTAAACTGAGTGGCTTGTTAATTATTCATCTGAACAGCATACTTACAGATGTTGATGATGAAACAGGCAAAATATTGTACATATTTAACAATAATTTAAATCATTACCAATTACCTGTAGGTGGGCAATTGCAATTTATTACAACCCCTGAGGGTGATGTCAAGATTTCAGTAGGGAGAAATATTTATAGAATTAAGCACTCAAACATGATTTCTGGCACTGTATATACTGTTTCTGCTGGTGACTGCTTATATATTGAGGTCCCTGGATCATATGACAAGCTTATACCCTTTTTTATAGAATTAAGAATCAGATACTCTATAATAAATAACCACTAAAACAAAAATGCCTAATGATATATTTGGCCATACAAGACATGAAGATCACAGTGATGAGATTCTTATGCTTGATGTCAGAGTCAAGAAATTAAGAAGTGATTTACAAGCTTTACAAACCACACTCAATGCCAGTCTTCAATTAGAAATTACAAATTTGCAATCACAATGCATGGACCCTCTTCTTAAAATTGACTCAGAACTCAAAGTGCTGCTTCAAAAATATACTGATCTGGCAACATTAGATAATTTTCAAAGTTTAGAAGAAGCTGTAGCAGCTCTTCAAGCCAAATTTAAGACCCAGGCCACCAATTCTGAGCAATTGAAACATCAATTGGAAGAGCAGATAAATAATGTCCAGACACAGCTCCAAACAATTGTCAAAAGCATAAAATCACAAGAAGATTTTGATCTAGTGATTTCCACTCTAAAAGAACAGATTCAATCACTCCAAATACCTAATCTGGACCCTCTGAACAATGCCATAGCCGAGGTTAAAGAAAAAATTGAGACACTTGAAAATTTTATGAACAATTTGCCATCTTCTGATGCTTTGAGTGCAATAACTCGGAGTGTAGCAAATATTAAGCTGCAACTTGAAACATATGAAGATTTTGGAAAAATTCAAAGTACCATAACCCATCTTGAAGGTACAATAGCAGCAGTGCAAAATGATTTGGCAAATGTACTAGAATCCCGCCTGCCCGGTATTGTAGACACACTTGTCAGTGTCCAGGAACAGATCACAAAGCTTGAAAACCTCAACACTGAATCTGAGCTATCTCATTTTCATCACTTGATTGATGATATTCAAACAAAACTTGAAATTTTACAACAATCAACACCCTCTCAGGCAGATATAGCCCTGCTCCAAAATGCTATGCAAAATGTGGCTGATGCTTCTGAATTAAACAATGTGAAATTGGCACTTGAATTTTTGCAAAATACAGTATCAAATCTTCCTACATCACAGGAACTTAAAAATATTAAGAGAGCAGTGAATAGGATATTGAAATCAGAAGATATCAAGAATATCCAGACAGAGATCAAACAACTCACACAGACAGTGGCCACTCTTCCAACCAATCAACATATTAATGAACTGCATGCCCTGTTTGAGGATATCAGAAGACAGGTCCATGATCTTACTGCTCAAAATTCAAAATTGGCAGTTGTTGAAAATTTACAACAAATTGTAGCTAATATCAAGCAACAGCTAGGGACCATGGAATCCAATCAAGCAAATGCTCTGTCTGTTTTTGCCACCCAGCTTCAAGAGATTGTGCAACAATACAAAAAACTTGTCGTGGACATAAAAATCAAGCCAGGCCATGATGATGTTGTTAGGACCATCAATGAGCACCTTGAATCTGTAACAAGCAGATTGCTTACAGCAGAAAAGGAAATAACAGGCATAATCGAGAATCCAAAACATACAGTAATTCTTGAATTGTACAGCATCCCCAACAAAGAATATGACTCACCATTTACTCCAGGTGGCAAAATATATATGCTGTCCCCTGCACAATTTTATTACCAGTTTTTTGTTGGGGGCACATTGAGACCAATCAAGATCAAATATTGGCTTCAACCACAGGCACACCACTACCCCACCTTATCAATAACAAATGCTGACAACAAACCAAAAATCACCAGTGTAGAGTTAGAGGATTTTACAGATCCCGATACATTAGAAACAACATATGTTGAAGATGATGGCTCTCTGGAATTTAAAATACAAATAGGAGACAAACTGTATTTAGAAAATCCTGCAGTATCAGCTGCTGAACACCCCATAGTTGCAATATTCTTGTTTTCATATTATGTCTAGACAAATTATTGTTGATGAATTACACAGACAATCCAGACATAATTATAAGAGACTGCCAGTAGTCACAAAAGGCATAGATGATTTATGGCAAGGGGACTTGATTGAGATGGCAAGTGGACAGCTGAAAAACTTAGACAAAATCAACAAGGGCTACAAGTATCTACTCACTGTAATAGATACATTTTCAAAATTTGCCTGGGCTGTGCCACTCAAATCCAAGACTGGAAAATGTGTTACAGAAGCCTTCAGGACAATCATCAATCAGAGTGGAAGATCACCGCGCTATTTGCAAACAGATAATGGCAAAGAATTTTATAATTCGGTGTTTCAACAATTTATTAAAAGCCAGGCAATAAAACATTACTCGAGTTACAGTGACCTCAAGGCCTCAATTGTAGAGAGATTCAACAGAACCTTAAAAAATCTTATGTATAAACAATTTACACTTCAAGGTAATTATAAATGGATTAATATTCTTCCAGAACTTCTACATAAATATAACAACTCGGTCCATTCCACAATCAACATGAAACCCTCTGAAGTAACTTCATCTGATGAGCAAAAATTGATCAGGACTGTTTATTATCCTAGATACCAGCCAACAACAAGAAAGGCCAAATACAGGGTGGGTGATCAAGTAAGAATCAGTAAATATAAGCACTTATTCAAGAGAGGCTTTACAAGAAACTGGAGCACTGAATTATTTACAGTGGTTCAAGTTAAACCTGGGACCCTTAACACATATATAATAAAAGATCACCGAGGAGAAATTCTCAAAGGCAGGTTCTATGAACAAGAACTCAGCAAAACTAAACAGCCTGACACATATCTCATAGAAAAAATCATCCGCAGAAAAGGCAACAAGTTATTTGTCAAATGGCTGGGTCATCCGGAAAACAGCTGGATCGATGCAAACAAAATAATAATATGAACACCTGGGATGTTATAAAAAGGCTGCCAGAACCTGAACAACAGAATAAGAGAAATGGCAACTTGCTGCCTGATAATATTAGGTGTCTTATTGTTGGGCCATCTGCTTGTGGTAAAACTACACTAATGGTTGATAATTTTTTATTGGCACCCAACTGGTTAGACTGGAAAAACAGGCACTTGTATGTTTTCTCTAAGAGCTTGGAACAATTAAAATATCAGCAGCTGATGAAGCTATATGATGGATTGGATATTGCCACTTTTGAATCAGATGTTAAGCCACTTCATGAATGTCTCGATAATTCTGTTGTTGTGTTTGATGACATTATACTGGATAATCAAAACAAGGTTAGAAATTTCTTTACACAGGGCCGACACAAAAACATTGATTGCTTCTACCTGGCACAGACTTTTTCTAAAATTCCGAAGCAACTGATCCGAGACAACAGCAATTTTATATGTGTGTTTCATCAAGATCATACCAACCTCAAACACATACATGATGAATATGTAGGTGGGGACTTGAGCTACAATGATTTTTCCAAGTTTTGCAGCAGGTGCTGGAACCAGGACAGTTATGGGTTTGTCACAATTGATATGACAAGAACACCCAATAGTGGCAAATATAGAAATAAAATCAACAATTTTCTAGACATTGAAATATAAATAAATAACCATGAAAAGGCCAATTATTGACGATCTTAAATTAAGAGATTATCTTGTAAAAAGATTTAAGGGATGGAAATCAGAGAACCGGGGAATTTATGAAAAACACAAACAAACAGAACAGCCCATAATTGATGCTATTAGTGAATTAGGTAAGAATATCAAAACTGTTACAGAGCAAAATCAAGATTTGATCACAGAGCTTGTACCTGTAGCTGCAAGGAACATTTTAGATTATCCATTCACCCCACTTTCCAGTATTCATACACCTAGTCCTATTGCTCCTAGAAGAATTGAAGCTACTCAGGATCCTATTGAATTGGGTCTTCTTGCTCAAAAATATTTAACCACACCTAAAGACAATAAAGATGAGGTGTTTGGCTTATATGCTGATACAGAGCTTGATGGTAGCATCATACATAGAATTGGCAATTTCAGAGTAACATTTATGGGAGATGATCTGATTGTATATTCAGAATCTCGTCTCGGAGAAAAAGGTGCTTTTGTTAAATATCCCGGCACACCTGGATTGTGGGAACTGATGACTCGGAAAAGGCCTGACAGCTATACAGATCAAGATTATCAGCACTACAAAGAAATATTAATAAAATCAGATGCTCTATACCAGAACAATGATCCCACACAAAAAAGAGTCAAGTCTAGCAGTGGGGCAAAATACAATAATTTAATCAAGCCCATATGGTCACAAATTAAGACTGGCAGTGGAATCAAACAATACAACACCCTGCCTAAAGAATTTGTGTGGGTTGATGATGTCAGGAAACTTGTAGATAGGTTATTGGTGATAGCTGGGGAGGAAAATGCTGGGAACCACAATTTTTACAATGAAAAGGTTGGAATTATGGACATGATAAGCACAAAATTGTCTAATTTTATAGTGAATGACACTAAGGGAATTGGATATCTCATAAAAATTATTAATACTCTACCCCCCAAATTTTGGAATATTTCTGAGGGTCGGGGCCTTGTTAATGACATTATAAACAAGCTGCCATTTGAACTACACATTCCAGGCTATCAGTATTGTGGTCCAGGCACAAAATTGGATCATAGATTACACAGAGGTGATCCTGGTGTTAATCCCCTCGATGCTGCTTGTAGAGACCATGACATAGCATACAACACACATTCTGATCTTGACAAGAGACATGTTGCAGACAAGAAATTAGAAGAGGCTGCATTTGGTAGATTTGTAAGCAAAGATGCTTCTTTGAGTGAAAGAATAGCAGCATTGGGAACCACCATAGCTATGAGCACCAAACAAAAACTGGGGTGGGGGTTGTGAACGTGTATATAATAAACCTACAATGAAGGCCAAGGGTGTTATGTATCAAATACCTTATGTAGGTCTTAAATCTCTTAAAACTATTGACAGTCTCTTGACCAAAAAGCAGCGCAAGAAAAAAAGCTCTTGTCTTGCCAAGGGACATGGCATGAAATTGTTGCTTAGTACCCCCCAATTAAAAAAATTACAGCAATCTAGAAAAAAATCACATGTGGGGGGATTCATATTTACTATCCCTGCCATCTTAGCAGCACTTGGGGCTGTTGGGAGCTTGGCTGGGGGATCAGCTGCCATAGCAAAAACAGTAATAGATGCCAAGAAGAATAGGGCAGAATTAGATGAGCAGAGGCGCCATAACCTGGCCATGGAGAAAAAAGGCAAAGGTGTTAAGAGAGCCATGAATAAGTTTAAAAAAAACAAGAGCCGCTTACAAACCAAGATATTGAAGCTTTAATCAAGCCACTGGGCATCAAAAATTTTAGGGGTGTGTACATGTCTGATTCTTTGCCAGAACAACCACTCAACAAAGAGTGTGGCATTGTTAATTTGGATGAGTACAAAAATCAGGGCACTCACTGGATTTGTTATCTTAAATATTTAAACAATAAGGCATTTGTGTTTGATTCATTTGGAGGTGTTCCACCTGAAAATTTAGTAAAATATCTAAAATCAACTAATCTTTGTTACAATAATGCCCGTGTTCAAAACTTCAAAGATGTTAATTGCGGACATTTGTGTTTATCTGTTCTTAGATATATGTCTCAAATAAATAAACCATCAATTGAAAATTTTCAAAAGGCCTTGTGGTATCTGAAACATCATGGGGGTATTCCATCTCACCAGCCAAAATTCAATATTGAAACTCAAATTGCATGATGATATAGTGTATCCTAAAACAATAGCTCTCAGAGCATTTTACGGCATGTACTTGATCCCTAATATTACACACCACAACAACAAAATTGCAGTAGGGGATCAAAAAATTGTCATCACTCCAGGGCAATATAATCTGTCCACTCTAAATGCTCAATTACCCAGAGGTGTAGTGTTAAGTCAAAATTCTGTCACTCACAGAGTAGAGATTGTATCTGCTACAGAAACAGTGGATCTGGGTACTATAGGAGAGCTGTTAGGCTTTGAGAACAACACAAAACTTGAACCAGCCATCAAACACACTGCTATGAATATACCTAAATTCTTAGCCATAGAGACTCTGAATATTCACTGTAATGTGGCCGAGGGTATGATCACCAAATCAAATGGTATAGGCACTCACAAACAAACTGGGATCATTGCAACATTCAAACCTAATTCTGAATTCATGGAACCAATCATCTACAATCCATCCCCAACATTATATTTTCCTGTGTGCCATAATAGAATAGATTATATTGAATTGATGGTCACTAATGAAAAAGAAGAATTAGTTGATTTTGCTGGAGCCACAACAACTGCTATCATAGAGATTAACATTTAAATAAAAATACATACAATGGAAAATATTGAGAGTTATGAGCTACAATCATTCTCCCCAAACAGGAGGACATTTGCAAATTTAAATCAACCCAACACAGAGATTGAGGTTGATCTTAATGTAGGGGATGGTTTTATACACCCTCACAGAGCAGATCTATACATCAAATTTGATGTTGTAAAGCTCGATGGTACAGATTATCCGGCAAATTCAAATATAAGATTGGTAGATAATTTTGTGCCGCATCTGTTCTCTGAAATTGAGATCAGAAAGCATGGTGTTGTTATAAACAGAGTGGATTATCCCGGCATTACCTCCACAGCTTTGGCCACACTAAAATTATCCAAAACCGAGGCTTCTTACTACAAAATAGGTGGATTTGAGGCTGGTGATAAGATATTATCTAAGAATCACACAGTGCTGTTCCCCATGCGCCTGTTGCCAGGATTCTTCTCGGATTACAAAGATATTATGTGGAAGGGTGGTTTAAGAATCACATTTAGAAGAGCTGCAAATGATAACAATGCTTTGATGAGGTACAGCACATTAAACCCTACAGGAGAAGCTCTGCCTAATACCTTACCAGATGCAGGCAAATGCATTATTCAGACTATGGAGTTAAGAATCCCTGTTGTTGAATATGAGGCCAGTTATGCTCTTAAATACAAAGCTGATATAATAAAAAATCCACAGGTTCCTCTGCAATTTTATACATATCAATGCGTACAGAAGCCCGCAACTGGTACTTATTATGAGTTTGATGCTACAAATTCATTCTCCAGTATACAATATGACATGCCTGATTTTGTGGTGGTATTGTTTCAGACTGGGAGACACAACAATCAGGAAAAAAATTCAAGTAAATTTGATAACTGCAACATCAAGAACATTTATCTTAAAAATGGCAGAAATGAGGTCTTTCCTAGAGAAAATTACAATTTAGACATGTCCAAGAATGATTTCCTCAAATTATATGAGGCATTTTCAGCATTCAAACGGGTCACTACAGGCAGTACTGACATGTATTACACACCAGATGAATTCAAAGCACAGAGACCTATGTTTGTAATCAACACTTCAAAAAGGAAACAAGTTGTGGTGAATGACAGGACAAACATTAAAATTATCTGTGAATTCCATGAGGCATTACCTGATGACACCATATGTAGTGTTATTCTCATAGGGGAAAAATCATATGTTTATGACGTAAGAAATGAGAGGGTCACAGAGCAATTCTAGAGGGTCTCTGCATATTGCATTGTCTTAGTACTAGATATGCAAGATGAGCCTGGTGTCCAATTGAACTCAAACCGGAAGTGGACCGGAAGTGTACCGGAAGTGGACCGGAAGTGGACCGGAAGTAAACCGGAAGTGGACCGGAAGTAGACCGGAAGTGGACCGGAAGTAAATATGTGTAGGTGGGTGTGGGTGGGTGTAGGTGTGTATAGGTGGGTGTGTATGGGTGTGGGTGGCCTAGTTTTAAGTCTCACAGAAGTGCCTTTTGTAAGTGTAGACAAATCAATCTGAGAGGGGGCTCTTCCTTTCCGAAAAAACTCTTTCTTTCCGAAGAGCATTTTTACAAAAATCTTGGATTAGGCAGGGTTCCACACTAGAGCAAAAAACTCATATGGGCATGTTGAGCAAGTTTTAAGTATAGCAAATCTGCATGAGAGGGGCTCTTCCTTTCTACACCTATAAGTGGTGCTGGTTGTACAGTCAATACCACTACTAAACTATGCTCTCAAGTACAAAGCCGACATCCTGAAGAATCCTCAAGTGCCCATTCAGTTTTATGGCTACCAGTATCATATTTGAGCAGGTCGCTTGTCACCTAAACACTACAGCTCACAGGTTGGCAAAATCTGACATGAAAGCAGATAATACGCTTAAGTCTTATTTATATATAATTTTCACGGGAGTACAATATTGTCAACAGTATCATATTTGAGCAGGTCGCTTGTCACCTAAACACTACAGCTCACAGGTTGGCAAAATCTGACATGAAAGCAGATAATACGCTCAAGTCTTATTTATATATAATTTTCACGGGCGTACAATATTGTCAACAGTATCATATTTGAGCAGGTCGCTTGTCACCTAAACACTACAGCTCACAGGTTGGTAAAATCTCACATGAAAGCAGATAATACGCTTAAGTCTTATTTATATATAATTTTCACGAACGTACAATATTGCCAACAGTATCATATTTGAGCAGGTCGCTTGTCACCTAAACACTACAGCTCACAGGTTGGTAAAATTTCACATGAAAGCAGATAATACGTTTAAGTCTTATTTATATATAATTTTCACGGGCGTACAATATTGTCAACAGTATCATATTTGAGCAGGTCGCTTGTCACCTAAACACTACAGCTCACAGGTTGGTAAAATCTGACATGAAAGCAGATAATACGCTTAAGTCTTATTTATATGTAATTTTCACGGGCGTACAATATTATCAACAGTATCATATTTGAGCAGGTCGCTTGTCACCTAAACACTACAGCTCACAGATTGGTAAAATCTGACATGAAAGCAGATAATACGCTTAAGTCTTATTTATATATAATTTTCACGGACGTACAATATTGTCAACAGTATCATATTTGAGCAGGTCGCTTGTCACCTAAACACTACAGCTCACAGGTTGGTAAAATCTCACATGAAAGCAGATAATACGCTTAAGTCTTATTTATATATAATTTTCACGGGCGTACAATATTATCAACAGTATCATATTTGAGCAGGTCGCTTGTCACCTAAACACTACAGCTCACAGGTTGGCAAAATCTGACATGAAAGCAGATAATACGCTTAAGTCTTATTTATATATAATTTTCACGGGCGTACAATATTGTCAACAGTATCATATTTGAGCAGGTCGCTTGTCACCTAAACACTACAGCTCACAGGTTGGCAAAATCTGACATGAAAGCAGATAATACGCTTAAGTCTTATTTATATATAATTTTCACGGGCGTACAATATTATCAACAGTATCATATTTGAGCAGGTCGCTTGTCACCTAAACACTACAGCTCACAGGTTGGTAAAATCTGACATGAAAGCAGATAATACGCTTAAGTCTTATTTATATATAATTTTCACGGACGTACAATATTGTTAAGAGCGTCAGTTTCCGTAGAGCTCTCTTTTTCCATCTTCCCTCTATACAGTGAAGCTGTAGAAGACACAATTAGCTAACCTAGCATACAACATACTTTCCTAATTAATATGGATATTGTCACACATTCCTCTTATTTTATACTGTTGTAAATGGAAAAGATTATGTACGGTAAATGTTTTGTACATTATAGGGAAAAAATGCAAAATATCCCCCAACTTTAATTCGATTCACCTCTGAATCGAATTTTTTACATATTCTCACGCCGCCATATGTTGTTCTATTTTGCTTCTTTTACTTGCCTTGCTTAATTAACTCTCGCTAATTAGCATTTTTTTGGAAGAAGTCAACTAGAACAACATATGGCGGTATGAGAAATATGCAAATTAAAGAATATTTTAGTAATATAAGGGCCCTAGCAATTAGCTTCGTCGACTAAGAGTACTCTTTTAAACATCTTCAGCTAGATCGTATTACTACGCAAGGATGTTTAAAATGTTTGGGTGTTGAAAAAGTTTGACTTACTTTTTATTTCTATTGTTTGCTAATAGATGGCGCTAATAGTACCCCCTCCCCTCTTCTCCCCCCTCTTTCTCCTCCTCCTCTGCTGTATGACAAATAGCACAAACATAAAAATCAAGATTTTGGAGAGCAAAACATAAAATTTGCATGCATCTGATGTCGAACTAGGAACTTTTATCTTTCGGGGAGTCAATGTTATTTTTTTACTCAGTCGTCATATAACATGAACACACGCAAATATTCACATGTGCTTTTATTATTTTGTGTTCGGTAAGTACAAGTATATTCTTACATAAATTATTGTTTAATTTAATAAATTGTAAACTCGGAGCCTGCTATACTAACACTCCTTCTGTCTATTGAAAGCGAATGTTGCGTGCATGCGGAAATAACACAGGAAAAAAAAAGCGGATGGAAGCAATTTAAAATCAGTGGAGCAAGGTTAGTATTACGAGAGCGTAAAAACATGTGCTTTCATTCAACTTCGAAAAATAAGAATAAATGTGTGCATACAGAACACATATGCTTTCTTTTCACAGTTGTAAAATCATATAAATTGTACATGAAGTAAGTTACGGGAAGGCTCTCTCTTTTATGTCTGTGTATATGTTGTACAATTAGGTACAAGTATTGTACAATTAGGTACAAATTGTTGTACAATTATTTTCCCCAGTTGTCCAGTTGGAGTTGGGGGCATAACACTGGTACTATTTGTAATCACAGTGCTTACTCATGTATTTTGTTTAATATTTTATTTCAAATTCACTGTCAGAAACTAGTGTTGCCAGTTCCTGGATGTAGGTTTACCTACTCTGTTGGTTGTCACTGTCAAGCTTCCAGTATTCGTACAGCATAAAAAGCCATAACCCCCCTCTCAAAATATATACATTGTATACGCCAAGATGCTCAATAGCCTAGCAACACATCATGAAAAAACATGCCAAGAGAACCCAGTGGGTTAGGTTAGGTTAGGTTAGGTTAGGTTATGTGTTAGGTTAGGTTAGGTTAGGTTAGGTTAGGTTATGTGTTAGGTTAGGTTAGGTTAGGTTAGGTTATGTGTTAGGTTAGGTTAGGTTAGGTTATGTGTTAGGTTAGGTTAGGTTAGGTTAGGTTAGGTTAGGTTAGGTTAGGTTAGGTGAATTTAGGAATGTTGGTTGCTACGTGCTTGATGCCAGCTTCGAGTTTTGGGTGGTTGTTCTCGAAACCTAAAAGTTCTCCCATGGTGCCCAGGTCCACGGTCTCCGTCGCGGATAGGATATATATTGTATACGCCAAGATGCTCAATAGCCTAGCAGCACATCATGAAAAAACATGCCAAGAGAACCCAGTGGGTTTATAAGTCAGTGCTGCCAACTCCTATTTGTAGGTTAGCTTAACCTGTGAAAAATCATATAGTAGAATTTTCGTAGAGTGGGTAGGCAACACCGACGAGCCTCAAATGATAATTCAAGACTCGTCGGTGTTGCCAATTTCTATTTGTAGGTTAGCTTAGCCAGTAAAAGATCATATAGTGGAATTTTCTTCGAATAAATTGGCAAAACCCAAGCCTCAAAAAAAAAAAAAACATCCAATAGAGTTGCCAAATATAAAAAGGGGACAATAGGTCCCCCTCATAAAAGGCTAGAGTAAAAACCCACAGTGTTGCCAACACTAGCCCCCCCAACAGTATTGGCAAACATAAAAAATACATGGACCCCTCAGGTCCTTTAATAAAAATTTACAGTGAAAAAAACCCAGTAGGTTTAACAACACTGTCAAAAAATCTACGGTAGTGTTGCCAGATGTAAACAGAGGGCAATAGACCCCCTCATAAAAGGCTACAGTGCCCCCCACAGTGTTGCCAACTCTGCCCCTCAAAATATACATCATAAAAGGCTACGACGAGCCTCTCAGGTCCTTTAATAAAAATTTACAGTGAAAAAAACCCAGTAGGTTTAACAACACTGTCAAAAAATCTACGGTAGTGTTGCCAGATGTAAACAGAGGGCAATAGACCCCCCTCATAAAAGGCTACAGTGCCCCCCACAGTGTTGCCAACTCTGCCCTCAAAATATACATCACAAAAGGCTACGACGAGCCCCACATGATGATTCGAGCCCCAATAGAGGTTTTAGAACTCTCCAATTGTCTCTACTAGCATAGCAATCTAGCTATTTCAATTTCAAGAAAGGGCACAGCCGTGTGAAGTATTGTGCGATATTTATTACTATCTAAATCCAAGCAATTGATTATATTTCCTCGTATTTACCATACATAAGTGAATTAAAGTTGTAATTTATATTTTTATTAGATTGTATATACTTCTATTCCCTCACACAACTCGCCAAGGGTCCCGGGTTCGAATCCCGCTCGGGCTTGGTTGTTTGTGAATGTCCATTCATCAATTTCATCACTCATCCCCATCTTCGCAAATTAGCCAAGAGGCACATAACGCGAAGTAAAATAAACTAAATCAATCAAAAACCCTCACACAACTGACTGAAGTTTTAATTTTGACACACGAAAAAGTCAATTGTAAGGGTTGATATGCTACCCGCCGCTTCTTTAACATGTGCTGAGTGTGTTTCTAAATTAATTAAAAAATTGAAGTAAAATATAATAGAAGTGTAAGGTACTCACTCCCCATGTATGCCACTTATTTCTCCAGTTTTTCTTCGTAACTTGTCAAAAAGTGCGAGCTGTGACTCTTTCTGCAGTATATGGGCTAGATATGAAGAGTTCGCTAACCTCCGGGGCTGATTGGTTAGCAAAGCGCTACGACGCCAGGGATCCTGGGTTAGAATCCCTTCATCAATGTCATCATATTATCACTCAACCTCACCTTCGCAATTAGCCAAAAGTGACAGAAACGCGAAGTAACATAAACCAAATCAATCAATCAATCTGGAGGGTTCGCCAAAATAGGAGAAGTGTCGACAAGTGTAGGAGCATATGCTCCCACACTATCTCCAAGGGGTCTCGGGTTCGATACCCAGTGGAGGCACATAGTGGTTCGGATTCCATTTTATACTGCAGGTTCAGTCCCGATTAGCCTTACTGTGCATAAAGTGCACTTAAAACACCAAATCAACCAACCAACATTCACTATCTCCACCATTGTGGAGGTGATGTGATCAGCACCACGCTCCGGCCACCAGGTATATCCATTTATCAGAGGTTCTATGCAGGGATATGTCATTTTTCTTGCTTTGTATAATTCGCTTACTCTTCAATTTTCAACAGGACGGACAAACACAAACATATCCAGAATTTCAATCCGGGAACTTCGCTCCCACTGGATCACAGCGACTCTACTAAGAAGAATGCGTGCTTCTAAATAACTAAAACAAATATTGCTGAAATATTGCACATCCCATTAATGCACCATAATCCGTAAAAATAGATTTAAAATTCCATATTCTAGTGGAAACGTTCATTCAGAATGATATCACCATGAACTGGGCTATTCCAACGAGTAACATGACCGGATTCTTGTCGACATAACTTTACATTTACCGCCGGTGATAAGTTAATGAATGTCCCCTTGTCTGTATACAGCACATTTGCTAATTGGTAGCAATTTGCACCGAGAGGCATGTGCGAACACGTTGGATATCAGCCGAAGATGCATGAATTTCCTGTATCCGGCGGGGATAACGGAATCAATTAGGGAAAGACAAGCATGTCCATTTGAAGTTCTAGTTTGTTTTTTTGTTGTTTTTTTTATCCAAACCACCGTCGCCGCCTTGTGGGCATCTCAGTACATGTCGCGGTGCGATTTCGTATATATTTTTTTTTCTAATGATTAAAAAAATTACTTTCGTGCATTTACTCACCGTCTTTTTGGTGAGTTTCCTCCCCCCCCTTTTCATTCAGTATCTCGACCCGCAGGAAGAAAAGTTTGAAGTTATTTTTTTCTCTCTTCCTTTTGCGTGGGGGCGCACTGTTACAGCGGCCCTGTCTCGCCTTGATGCTCTCAAACGGGGCAAAAGATCAGACCTAGGGCCAAACGAGAGACCGTGATCACTGGATCACCTTCCCCGCTGCCTTTCTGTTAAGCAACGCACCCCTTCCACCCCCTGCCTCCCCCTGCGGCCTTGACTAAAAACATCGCTTTTGTTTCTTGCTCGTCTCACTCTTCACAAAAGGCTAGGATGAAAGGCTTATTGATGTAACCTTGCTTTGAAAACTTCAAAGCTGGTGCAGCTAACATAAAGTTTCCCTGCTTGAATTGGTAATAAAAAAGGGGGAAGATTCTCTTTTTCATCCCCCACCCCTCTTTTCCTTTGAAACACCCCTTCCCCTCTCGGCTCCTCTCGAACCTACTCCTTGTCTTATATATATATATATTTATATATGAATATATAAATATAATACACGTATATTACTCACACGAACATTTTCCCTTAGTTCTATTCGAAGATAGTGTAGCCCTTTTTAAAATTAATTGATAGTCTTCGTTCATAGGTACAACTCGTTTCAAATTCAGTTTTGCATTAAAAGGGAAGGAAAAAAATTAAGGGCCCTTGGTATTGCGGTTTACACAAAAGGGCCGGCATCTCCTTTGCACGTTCTTCTAGCTCGCTTCCCTCCACGTTCCAAAGTATTCCTTTACCTTCTCCTTTCGCTATCTTCTCCTCCTCCTCCTCTCTCACTGTCTTTGGCAAGGCTTCACAAAGGACTGTTTCGGCAATTAGTCCCAGCTTTGTGATTACGAAGATGAAAGGAACCTGGAACACGAATTTTCTTTTGATCTCCCGTTGTCACAGATGTTCTTTAAAATACAGAAGATGTCAGGTAAAGAGGAGTTCACGAGGGGGAAAAATGGATAGGCCTTGGTGAAAGAGGCTTCGCGACGTTGATATCACTTTGATAGATCTAGTGACAAGCCGTGGCCTCTCATCTGGCTACAGTGCCTCCATTTTCGCCTCCTTTCGTTCTTGGCGCTTACCTCGTGTTACCTTTGTCTTTTCTGCGCCGTTTCTTTGACGCTCGAAATTGGACCTTTTGCTGTCCTTTGGAAAACAAGCTCCAAATGAAGGTCGTGTCGGGTGAAGAATTCGTAGCATATCTTTGCTTTCCCTGTCTCAGAGCTCGATAGGTATACAAATCTATGCTTCTAATGCTTCAGACACAAATTTGTAGCAAAAAGTAAGTTCAAAGAAGTAAGAGAAATCCGTTAATTAATAAATAGTAAAAACTCCCAGAGTATGAACATTGTTTGCTTGCTTGATTGATTGATTGACTTGGTGTTTTAAGTCCACTTTATGCACAGTAAGGCTAATCGTGACTGAACCTACAGTTTAAAGTGGGATCCGAACCACTATGTGCCTCTACCGGCTATCGAACCCGGGACCCCTTGATTACAAGACAACGACGGTACCACTGCGACATCGGGGAGGTCCTATTTATACATGTCCAAGTTTATTTTCACATAGATGTAAAGTTGTGAGCAAATTTAGTCTATTTCAGAACCTGAAATTCCGGCTTATTTCGGCTCAATCACACGAGACTAGATCTCCCGCAGGATTTTTCCAGTTGGACTTGGACTAGTGTGGTACTGGCTCAGCTCTTAGTTTTCGCCTCACACGATACTTGCTACCGAACATGTCGGTGGTATACTTTTGTTTCCATAAGACATTGCGCAGAGCAGCCAAGAAAAAATGATGGATGGGCGATTTGAATAATGTTCCAGAATAGCTACTGCTGTTATTAAAAGTTAAAATAATTGAAAGAACAGTGTGGACTATAAATTGACTCCAAAGAAAATATGGTAATCAGTGCTTATTGAACATGCTTTTTAATGAACTAAGGTATGCATATTCATGCATGAAATTCGCAGGATTCATTCATTAAATATAATATATTTGTTCAATTAAATATGTCAAATATTTAATTCACTTGTAATAATAAGGATTTTAATTATCGGCTAATCACATTTGTCGCGTATAAATCTCGCCTTGGATAAATTCCTGAATATTAATAAGCTGAGCACGAATCTGTTACTTTTTCTTTCATCGAGAGAGAAGCGAACGAAAGCAACCAACATTCGGAAACCACAGACAAGAAACTTTCCCTTGTCAAACTCACAGATTATCTTCACATGGCCAAACTTTCTCTTTGATTGGCTGTTCCATAGGATCTAGCAGAGAAAGAAAGTTGCAATTAGAACATGGTCAAAACCAGTCAAGTAGCCAGCCCGGCGGCCATGATTTCCGGCCAGGTAGTCAGTCCAGGGCCAAATAAGTGCGATCCTACTGGAAATCCAGTTCCGTGTGAATCGGCCTTTATTTGAAATTGGTACAACTGTGAAAGCCATTCCAGCCTTCACATCAGAGCTGTAGCGGGGTAAGGGAGGGGTTACCCCGGGCGCCGAAGAAAAGGGGCGCCGAAAGAGTAAAACCTGAAAAGGTTTTGAAAGAGCAAACATCATATTGGCGCCTTATTAAAATGAATACTATTGTCACCTTGTTAAGAAATAGACAACAATTTTCTTGCTCGCTTAGCTCGCAATTATATCATTCTATGAGTTAAAAGTGGGGCGGGGGGCGCCAAATTCTATTCTCGCGATGGCTGGTGCTTTCCTGCAGTCTAATAACAAAAATGTATGACTCTTACGTCATTAACCCATTAATGACCATTGGCAACTATAGTTGCCACGGCAATTTTGATCATGTAACGGGCTGCATTGTCGGTGACAACATTGGACTTTTCCCTATCGAAATCATATGCCACTTGTTGAGTTGCGTGCCATCTGTTGGAGCTGTAATGTATTAAAGTGGAAGGTGCAGTAGGGTGCGGACAGTATCAATGGCAGACACGGAAAAAAAGTAAGTTTGTGACACAAATAGCAATTACTTATGAATTTGCATGTGTGGTATTCTTAGTTAAACAGTCCAAGGTGTCCCGCATACCGTTTCGACGATTTCATGTGCATTATTTTCTGAGGTGCAGCCTTTGAATGTTTGATGGCAACTATAGTTGCCAATGGGCAGTCACGATGTCATTGCAGAAAATGCTGTTTTACCAATATCCCTTAACAATTCCAACTTTTTAGGCTTCCACTTCATCTTTGAGCAAGCATTCTTTTTTTTCTAGGTTAACTCGTCATCGTAGAAGTGATGGCTTACTTCTCCATGAAATTCTTCAAGAGTTAGAGGATACAGACGATGAAGAAGGTACTTTTCCAGAGAGTGTCACCGTTTGCACTCCTCAAGAAGAAGCAAATGGAGAGACTGACCAGGACTCAGACAAATCTGATGGAGAAGTTGAATGTAACCTGAACCATCTGCCGGCACGCATTTTGCGTTCCAGTGTGATAGTCCAATACACCAATGGTGACGTACGAGGGGGAGAGGAGAAAACGTTGGTTGAAAATTTATCCGAAACATCAGGGGAGGATGGTTCAGCATCTCCAGTGATCACATCAAAGAGAAAGTCGTCCCAAGAATGTATGCAACGTTGTAAGAAGATATAGAAAGTATCCAAGGTCCCTGCACTCCAGTGCCAAAAAATGAAAGAACTTCTGCATCTAAAATTCCAGCTCCACCATTGAAAACTTTGCCCAATGCCGAAGATCTGCTTAGGGAAACTTGTAAAGTCGCCTCTTGATGCTTTTCAAGCCTTTTTTACGGAAGACTTAGTGCAACTCATAACTGAAGAAACTAATAAATATGCTGGCCAACATCTAATCCATGACTTAAATATTCTTCCCGAGGACATATGGGCATTTGTTGGTATACTACTTCTATCTGGATACCACACCTTACCTAACAGGAGGATGTTCTGGAGCAACGATCCGGATGTGAATGTCTCTATTGTAGCTGAAACTCTGCGCCGCAACAGATTTGAGGATATTTTTAGAAATTTGCACCTTGCAGCCAATTCACAAAATGATGGTCTAGATCGTATGTTCAAAGTGCGCCCTTCGTTTGATAAACTGAACGACAGTTTCAAACAAATTAGTCCAGGAGATTGTGTTAGTATAGACGAGTCCATGATACCATACTATGGACGACATGGTGCTAAGCAATTTATACGTGGCAAGCTGTGGGTAGCTGCTGACCCTTCAGGTTATGTGCTGCATGTTGAACCATACTGTGGAACATCAACTCGTCTGCCCGAAACCGGCTATGTAGAAGGAGGAAATGTTGTACTAGGATTGGCTGATTACATGAATTTGCAGCCCGGCACAAAACTTTACTTTGATAATCTTTTCACATCAGTTGGACTCCTTCAGGAATTGTCTTCCTGAGGAATTGGAGGCACTGGAACACTTCGAGCAAACAGGATCCCTGTGTCAATGAATCTCCCCGAGAAGACGGAGTCGAAGAAGAAATCGTGCGGAGAAATGGGAAGTTCATCCAGCGATGATCTATTAGTTGTTCGGTGGCATGACAACAGCGTGGTGACTGTTCTGACAAATTGTCACCCAATTGACCCAATGAAGAAAGTAAAACGTTACTCGCGGAAAGAGAGACGTCACATTGAAATTCCCATGACAGGTCCTTTTGAACATTACAATGCCAAAATGGGTGGAGTGGATCTATGCGATCAGTTTGTGGCCACTTATCGCACGAGTATGAGATCCAAAAAGTGGTGGTGGCCATTCTTTGCATAGAGCATTGATGTTTGCTGTGTACAAGGTTGGCTATTGTTTAGACGTTTGGGAAATGAATGCTCCTTGTTATCTTTTAGACGTCAGTGTGCGACAATTTTGATGAAACCTTTTTCTGTCAGCAAAAAGGCACCTGGTATTCGATCGAGTTCTCTGTTCCACAGTGCTCAAGATAATGTTCGACTTGATCGGAGAGATCACCTGATAGCAAGAGGTGAATCCAAGTATCGACGTTGTCGTGTTTGTAATGGACGCACTCCATTCTTGTGCCGAAAGTGCGACTAACCATTGCATCCTGATCATTGTTTCCAGAAGTTTCATGAGCAGTAAAAACAACCATTCTCCAAAATAACAAGTAGAACTGTGTATTGCAAAGTTTGTTTTTGATTTAGTGTATGAGGTATACTTGGACATATGCTTCCAAGGACAATGATAAAATTTCAATATTAACGACCCCGGCGCCCACCCAGCGTCGAATAACATGGGTACCTGGGGGAAACCCTGGGGGTAAAGGCGGTCAGGGGCGTGATGCTGATCACATCATCCCCACTCATGACCGGATCAAGAAAGTGTGGGGCGTTACCCCCACACCCCCTATACGCCTTCACGGCGTGGTGCTATGCACAGGGGAGCACTTTACTTTTATTTTTTAACTTTCCCTATTTTTATACAGAATTTTAGTTCCGTGACAACATTACGATGCACTAAAATAACATGATAAGCATTGTGTTACATAAGTATATAAGTGTTCCTACAATTTTAAAACACATATACAGGGTGGGCATGAAGAAATACATTTATTGGGGAAAGCGACTTTGTGCCCACCCTGTGTGTGTGTGTATATATATATATATATATATATATATATATATATATATATATATATATATATATATATATATATATATATATATATATATATCAGTTGGGCTGAAAAGTTCGTAGGCTGACTCATAGATGGCGTTACTAGAATTAAATCCATGTGATTTTTATTTAGTACTAACCTTCAAAAGATACGTGTATAAATTTCACAGCTGTCGGATAATTAGTTCGTGAGATATAGCATTGTGAGTGAAGCAGCTTTTGTTATTGTGAAAAAATGGATAAAAAAGAATTTCGTGTGTTAATAAAGCATTGTTTTTTGGCGAAAAAAAATACTGTTGAAGCCAAGGCTTTGCTTGATAAACATTATTCGGACTCTGCACCAGGAAAATCAACCGTTGAGAAGTGGTTTGCTAAATTTAAACGAGGCGAAATGAGCATCGAAGACGATGCACGCAGTGGACGCCCCAAAGAGGCTGTTACCGACGAAAACATCAAAAAAGTCCACAAAATAATTTTATATGATCGTAAAGTGAAGTTGATCGAGATAGCTGAGACTTTAAAAATACCAAAGGAACGTGTTGGACATATTGTGCATGAATATTTGAACATGCGAAAGCTGTGTGCAAAATGGGTGCTCACAATCGATCAAAAGCAACAACGTTTTGATGATTCGGAGCAATGTTTAGCGATATTCAACCGTAATAAAATTGCTTCCCCATCCACCATTTTCTCCAGATCTGGCCCCCAGTGACTTTTTCCTGTTTGCAGACCTTAAAAGAATGCTCGCTGGAAAGAAATTTAGCACTGATGAAGATGTAATCGCCGAAACTGATACCTATTTTGAGGCTAAAGAGAAATCGTACTATAAAAATGGCATCGAAAAATTGTATGACCGCTATAATCGTTGTATCGCCCTCGAAGGCAACTATATTGAATAATAAAATCGAATTTTGTCAAAAAAATATTTTTTTACTATGTTAGCCTACGAACTTTTCAGCCCAACTGTTATATATATAACTGAATATTTTTTATAACAAAAAAATGATAAATGTAACCTGTACCTTCTAAGTCACCAAAATAAAGCAAGCACACCAAAAAAGAAGCAAAATCATGCCTAATGTGTTTTGTTCATATAACTGCCCATTGGCAACAATAGTTGCCATCAAAATAAATATACGTATTTCAATTAACTTTCTGACAATAACATTTACAGTAGTCATTATTAAGGACCTGAAGTGTAAAATAAACGTAAAAGAACAAAAAAATTAATTACAGAGAATTACGGGCATTGCAGCAGAATTTCCAGACGTTCCTGTTCCACACAGAGACAGTATTCGAAAACTTGTGAACACATTTAGGGAAACAGGGTCTGTTCTTGATAATAAGCGAAGAGTGAAATGGCGTGTGCTTACTGGGGAGAAACTAGACGACTTTGAAGCACGATTGGAAAATACTCAAAATCCATCCGGCGGCTTGCACAAGAAACAGATATTTTCATGATCTATGCGTGGCGAGCTACCAAGCATTTGAAAGAAAGAAAATATCAGGAGGAAAATTAAAGCAATTTTGTAAGAGGAACCGATACGTGTTAGTGAAAATTTCCTTTAAAAATGCCGTAAATGTGTGGCAGGAGGACATCATTTACAACACCTCTTGTAACAAGGTACGTGCTCATTTTAATAGTAACTGTCCATGTAATTGTATAAGCTTATTTCATTACATAGCTAGCGGTTCCAGTTACGCGGATGTTGCATCCAGTTTGCTGGCAGACTCGCTCGTACTTCCCGACGCGCTACCTGCCGCTTCACGGCCAACTCGAAAAGCACTGTAGTTCTTTACGTAAAAACGTGGAGATAGTTGAAGAAAATTACGTACAGTTAAAGGAATCGTGGGAGCCTCATCTACACCACTGATTGGGACTATGCTAAACTTGAACATCCACTAATAACGACCGTATTCTTTGCATTAGTCGTTAACTGCAGAAAGTTAGGCTATGCAGCTGTTGATATCGTATTGTCAACATTATTATGGAAGCTTTCATACCGAAGTGACAAACGACACTAGAAATGTCGCTTGACACCCGAGTAACATGTCACTTAACATTTCACACTGGGAGAGAAGATGCATGCACATTTTGCTTGTCACTCGGACAAGACCGTTTGTTTCTACAGCATGCTTCGTGTGTTCCCGATCTGCTTGTTGCGCATGAGCGGCGAATGCTTTTTCTTGACGGGTAAGGGGAGAGCGGGGGGAGTGTCTATAAATCATTCAAGTGAATGCAGTTTGTGGTGAAGTTTCATTTGCTGTGAACTCTTTTCATGACTTGTCTTGGGTTTGAATCCGGAATCTCTAATTTCCAGCGATTATGAATGAAGTCGGTAGGTACCAAAGGGACGCCCTTTCATCATCTTTGAGAAAGGGTGCATAATGAACTTGACTTAAATTAACTTCCTTGCGAAATAAACATCCCTGGACTCCTTTAAGTGAAAAGCCATCTGCTCTGCCCCCGTGGGTTCTATTTGTATCTTCCGATGCCGACTTCAGCAGCTCACTCGGCAGCTGTTCAGTCACGATCAGTCGGCACGCTTTGTGCTCTTCAGACCTAGCTTCAAATGTACAATGTGTGACAAGTGGTTCCTATTGCAACATGCCCCCCAGTGCTGCCAGCTTGTGAGTGAAAATAAGTACTAGAAATTGTAGAAACCCTGTCTCGCACTTTGAAGATCTATAAAATTCTAACAAGTTTTCTACTTGATTTACTTAGTTTATTTTATTTCGCTTTTCTGCCACTTTAGGCTAATCGCGAAGATGAGAATGTGAAGATATGATGAAGGGATACTCACAAAGAACACCTATTCCCAGGCCGGGACTCGAATCCGGGAGCCCTGGCGTCGTCGTAATGTGCTGTATTAACCACTCCGCCACGGAGGTGGTCATTGTCTATGTATGTACAGGGGATGGACAAAAATATGGAAACACTTGCGAAGAAAAGCCGAAATGCTGTAGCTAATAAGATGCAGGACCGCATTTAGCTTCCAAAACGGCATGCAGTCTCCGAGGAATGGACAAATACAAGTACTAGATGGTGGATAATGGGATCTTGCACTATTGTTCATGCAAAACATGGTCACAATACTTCTCAATGTCCGTCTGTCTCTGTCACGCAGTGTGCATTTTCATCCACGCAGGTGTTGATTTGATGATGTCTTTCCGGACACACTATTATGTCATCATGATCTTGGATAGAGTCCCTCTCAATACGTCAATTAACGTGGCTACTTTCATAACAGATACGCCTGCAAGGCGGGCACCAACAATTTGCCCTCTTCGAAACACTGTCAGCTCCGACATGATTCAGTATCAACTGCACTGCACGCTATCTACAGTGCAACTGTCGACTCCTACCAGTCCAACAGGGCCCTATCTCACGGCGCAAAAGAAAGTGGTGTCAAGTGGAAAAATTGTGTCGATATCACCCGTTCCGACGTCATGGTGTTTCCATATTTTTGTCCATCTCCTGTATGTGCAATGTGCATGTGTGTGTGTATGTAGCACAGGGGTGCCCAGAAAAATACTTGCAATAATATATATTATAGTTTATCTTTTGTACGTACATCGCCAAAAATGGGACATCGGTTGATATGCTATTGGTTTGGCTTTAATGTCGTCAATCCTGACAATTGAGTGATGAAATGATGAAGAGATTCACACAAATAGTGAATATATATGGTAGCAACACTGTTTTTTCAATTTTTTATTTCTCATGGAGGATAAGTTTATCCTTGCACTTCAGTTTTCCGTTTGCATCATTTACTAGTGAGCTCTGCACCAACTCTTGTATTCTCCGTTAGCACGCTTTCCGTCGCTTGTTCCCCAAAGTGACATAAAAATACTTCTATGAAAGTTCTCGGAGTCGCCTGCCCGTGCAGAAATCTCCAACTCTTTGCGACCGAGTTAGTGAACTGGCTTCAAAGTTCACAGTTTTCCTTCTTTATGTTACCCCCGCCAGAGACAATATAAAAATATTTGGGAGTGTGGGGTAACATACTGTGCATTCTGAATCAAGTCATTTTATTAAATCTGAGAGACTAGGTTGAACGAACAAACTACTTCCGTTGTTGTAACCCTACCCCATTCTACTCTTTGTATTTTATATGTACACGTCACACTGTAAGGACTAGATATTTCTTTCTTTCCACATTGAGCTCATACCGTATGGTTCTTCTGCTTTCCTGTAGTGCTAACTAGAAACATCATTTGTCCAGTTCTTTTCTACTTTTCGAAACTTTGATCGTTTGATTGATTTGGTGTTTTAAGTCCACTTTATGCACAGTAAGGCTAATCGGGACTGGACCTACATCTTAAAGTGGGATCCGAACCACTATGTGCCTCCAATGGGTATCGAACCAAGACCATCTTAGAGACTCAGGCCGCAGCGCTCAGTCCTGACGTCATCATCTTTAGCACTTTGTAGTACCAACACTCAATTATTTTTTCAACAATTAAATAAGGCAAACAGCAAAAAAGTTTAAAGTGTGGAGAATTAAAAATGCCAGGAATTGGCAGTAAAAAGACCATAGGCGAGTATGACATTCATTTTCACCAGCATAGAATGAACAAACTGGGAAAGCTCTACAATTTATTAACAATACACATCTTCAGTATTTAGTTACTTATCCTGTCCTCAGGCAGACATGTAATACTTTTGTTCAAAGGAAAATAATATTCTCTCCTGGAGGTCACCTGACATCAGAGCCGGCCTCGGTGGCTGAAAGGTTAGCACAGCGCGCTACAACGACAGGGGATCCGGGGTTTGAATCCGGCCGGGGCACGGATGTTCTTTGTGAGTGCTACATCAATTTGATCATATCGTCATTCGTTCTCATCGTCGCCATTAACCAGAAATGGTAGAAAAGCGACGCTAAATAACAAAAATCAAACATGACATCAGCAAGTCTCAATACTAGTAGCTATACTATATATTTTTTAATTTTGAACCAATACTTTTTACAAAACGGTATAAGGAATGAGGTTACGATTGGTACAGAGAAAAAGTATTTGCTTAGACTAACGAAAAAGGTTAGGTTGAGAGTTTGACGTTAAGCAGTTTGGCGATTTATTTGTTTCCAATAACTAAACATCAGTAAAAATGTCTAAATCATTTTGTTTAGGAATACCAAAAAAAAAAAAAAATTCTGTCACATAAACATTTGTAGAGCCAAAATAATTGATACCCATGTAAGTAAAGAATTTGGTTAAATATACTCAAGAAAAACCAATTTAAACAAAATGACTATGTTCGCTTATTCACATAGCTCGGTAAAAGTGTAAGATTTTTGTGTGAAAACGGGGTCGGGTACCCTATTCTACACCCTCGAATTTTGAATTTTTTTTTCTTTCATTATGAAGGTTATGTGATCCTATTTCTGAATAAAAAAACATTGGAGCGCGGAAAGAAGTATTTACGACTCTACAGCCGTTTGAAGTGGCGATTTTGTCGTTTGCAATAGGTCGGACGTATTTTTAACTATGTTCGCCGCGCTTTCTTTTTTCGATGAATTTAGGGGTGAATTGAGTGCTAATGGAACCTAACCTAACAGGCCTAACCTAACCTTGTGTGAATGGTTTGTGGGGCTATCCGTGGATGGTTTTTGGGGCTACGAGTGAAAGGTTTCCGGGCGTATTTTTAACTATGTTCGCCGCGCTTTCTTTTTTCGATGAATTTAGGGGTGAATTGAGTGCTAATGGAACCTAACCTAACAGGCCTAACCTAACCTTGTGTGAATGGTTTGTGGGGCTATCCGTGGATGGTTTTTGGGGCTACGAGTGAAAGGTTTCCGGGCGTTATCGCACATTTACCAAGGCATGTTAGAAATTAGCCGGAGTCACCTGCCCCCAACACTATTTCTCACTTTTGTCGCATTGACACATGAAGAAACAAAAATTAGCCAAATTTAATGCTGAAAGTAAAGCTGAGAAGGTAACTTACCTCTTTTCCCCAAGGCCAGGCATTGCAGGTGGAAGTTGAAACTAAAAGTCTGTAAGTGAAGTCAGTCGTATGCAATAAGTCGTCTTTTTTGTCCTTTTCCACAGAATATTGCCCTACCCCGTCGTTCCATGATAAAAATAAGAAGTCGCAAATTATCCCAGCCCACAAGTCATTCAGAAAACGGCCTACAGTTGCCGAAAAGAAATGTGCACGATGTTCCAACAATGTCTTTAGTCGCACAAAAGAATTGCAATGTCTCAACCGCCAATAACTCTCAACCGCCAATAAATTACATAAATAATATATTGAAATCGCAAATTATCCCATTGCACAAGTCATTCATAAGAAGAAAAAAATGCAAATTATCCCATTGCACAAGTCAAACATAAGAAGAAGAAGAAAATGTTCAGACCTGCGCCTGTGACATGAATCCAAGATTCGCCATGATCAAATCGATGCAAAACCGTTTCGACGTTACATAAGGAATGTAAATATCGAAAAACGTAAGTTTTATAGCACGTAGATCTTAAAAAATTACTTTCCGCGCTATTTAGAAACATCGTATGTTATGAAGAACTAATTTTCGTAACGATAATATCTGAAAAGCGCGAAAAATCGAGGGTGTAGAAAAGGGTACCCGAGCCTGAAAACGTTTATTTGAAACATAAACAATATATTCTTGTATAATTATACAAGGGAACATTCCATCAAAGTGCATGTTGTTACACAATGTACTTTGTATCTCAATGCATAACCTAAATTCCAACTTGCCTTCCATTATCTCCGATTAACCTAAAGAGGCACTAAACTGAGCTAAAAATAAGAATATAAATGTTCATATTTTTCAATCTTGCTCACTTCTATAGTTTCTTCCCTCAAGCATGCTTTGAAACTGAACATTTGTATAAATTATATAGAAGTTTCGATGAAGAACATGTTATCGAAACAGTAGAATGCTTTGGCAGATATGACAATATTTTATAACGTTGAACAATTCACTTGGAACGATAAACAACTATGTAACGTTAACCAAATATGGTAATCCAAGTTAAATTATTTATCATTTGTAAAGAAATTAACTTGGTTACATTTACCAATTCGATACTGGTGATTAAAAATGATTTTCAAGAAACAAGTAAAACTTGACCAAATCTAAAAGTATGTTAAATGCCTATTTCGTGCACATTAAATATTTACATTATGAACTAAACTATTTCTCTCGTTTATTTATAAGTATAAAGTTTGTGTTACTTACCCTGGAGTTGATTTTAGGGACAAAATTACGCGGAATTGCTCTAATCCATCTCTCTTTTTCAGTAACGTCTTGAGGAAATCTAAATACATTAGTCTTACTGTTCTCATCATAATTTCCTCTACAATTGGAAACACAACACTTATAGACCATATTCCTTATACGCTCCCACTACACTTATACTTCGTTGCAGTTCTTAAAATTGCATTGTAATTCCACATTCGCTAATAAAGATCCAACATTACTTCCACCAAATAAATCAAACATGGCGGCTGTCTCGCCTACAGATGATGACGTCGCTCACGTGACTAGAACAAGCCATTCGGCTTTCTCCAGTTTGAGAAGGTGATGATCGAACCCGGGACCCTTTGATTACAAGGCAACGACGCTACCACTGCGCCATCGGGGAGGCCGATCGATGATCGATTGATTGAATTAGTTTATTTCTGTCACTTTTGGCTAATCGCGAAGATGAGGATGAGTGGTGATACGATGAAATGGAATAGAATAGAATAGAATAGAATTTATTTCCAGTATGAGCCTTTACAGCTATACGTACCATACAAGTGAAAAAAATTTTCCTGTACATTCCCTACACCCTTCCTCCTTTTTAGTCTGCTTCCACCTTCACCACTGCTTGGGAGTTCACAAACACAATTTCATTTGAAATCCTTCCCTATACTTGCCATGCTACCTGAGTGGTTCCTAAATTTTCTCAAATTTATTTATTAATTTATTTATTTAGTACCCCTCCCCCCTTTCACACATGTTCGCTATCCCTACTGAGCTTCTTTGATCTCATTACCCAGGCGTAGTGTAGGAAAGTTCCCAGATTCCTTATTTGCGCCTCCCCCCCTCTCGGTCTCTCCCTCCTAATAACGCTTGTCATTATATTCTCAATGTTATCTTCATTTATTTCCCTGATATATTTTTGTCTTGCCTCCCCTGTTTCTTTACACTGGAGGAGAATGTGAAATTTCGTCTCGTCTTCGCCGCATAACGGGCATTCTACGCTCCCGTCCTCCCGTTTAAGTCTAACTTGTGCCCATCCCCCCAGTCTGAACCAGGCCAATCCTGACCTTTCTTTTGCCCCACACAAATCTACGTAGTTCCTCCTTCCCCATTCTCGATCCGTATCTACTATTTTCGCCGATGTTAACGATATTTTTGCGTCGCATTCTGCCAAAATTTTCTGTTTGGTAATATCTTCCAGCCTGGCACGTATGGCCCCTAGCATCTGCGTATCAATTCTCCCCTCTATTCCCTCTTCCCACATCCATCCCAGCCCCATACTGTATAATTCCGTCTTTATTTTTGCTACCCATTGCCTCCCATTACCCCCCCTTATCTGTGATTGTACACAGAGTTTCTTCAAATTTACCCCTCCATGGTGATCAGTTTTGCCCAGTATTTAATGCTCCTCATTTTGGCATCCACTTCCTCTCTTAATTTTCCCATTTCCCTAAGTGCCCCACACGTTGCCGTACCCCTCCCTACTCCTAGCCCTTGTTTTAGGAATCTAGACTGTACGACGTTTACGGTTTCCCCTCCCTCCCAGACCCATAGTTCGATGCCATAGAATAGTGTTGCCTTAACTGTGGCCTCGTAAACCCCCTCCAGAATTTTGATTGGAATATTTGGTACTTTGTATTTTATTTTTCTTGTTTTTTCTAACGCAAAAATTGCTTTACATTTATTCCTGTGTACGTGCCTTGCCCACCTACCCGTCATTGTCATCACCATGCCTAAATAATCGTACTGCTTCACCCTATCGACACTTGCCTTCCCGTATTTCCATTGTTCATCCTTACCAAATACGTACCCGTTCTTAAATACCATTATTTTGGTCTTCTTCATATTTACTCGCATGGCCCATTTCCCGCAATATCCGTGTAACGTGTCTAGACCGTTCTGTAGACCTGCTGTTGTCTTCGAAATCAGTACCAGGTCGTCTGCGTATAACAAAAGTGGTACCTTTACGTCGGATATCGTCGGTGGATCCGTGTCCCTCTGCGTTATTTCCTCCACGATATCGTTGATGAAGAGGATAAACAGCAGAGGGGAGAGAACGCACCCCTGCTTCACCCCCAGTATTGATTCATTTGCACCTGTAACGCCCTCATTCCCGCACTTCACGCAAAACTTTTTCATATGCCGCTTGGAGAGCTCTGATCATTCTGGCGGATACCCCAACGTCCCACAATTTTGCCCACAACATTTGCCTGTTTACCGTGTCAAAAGCCTTTTCGAAATCAACGTAGCAGCAATATAATTTCCCCCTTTTGACCCCTAGTTTTTCTTGTATCAATGTCTGCAATAAAAGTACATTGTCTATTGTCTGAAAATTTTTCCGAAATCCAGCTTTCAGAGGAGAAAGAACATCAAAAATTTCGCACCATTTTTGTAATCGTCTATATAATATCTGGCAGTACACTTTGCTCAGTACGGACAGTAATGAGACCCCCTGTAATTGTTAGGATTGCTTTTTTCCCCTTTGCCCTTGTAGATGGGGCAAATGATGGTATCCGACAATTTTTTCCGGAAACAGCCCCTTCCGGTAGAGCCCATTCATAATTTCCCTGCCCATTTTCGCCATTAGTGAATTTTTTTTGCGCCCTTTATAATCTCAGCGGTTAAGCCATCCCTGCCTGCCGCCTTCCCGTTTTTTAGCGAGTTGATTGTTAGAGAGTATTCATTGTCTGTTACCTCCTCATCTAGAATTGGTACGAAGGTGCCAAAGTAATTTCCATCGTTCCCAGGTGTATTAATTTCTCCCTCCCTTGTTCCCATTATTCCCTTAAAGTGTCGTTCCCACGTTTCGGGAGTAATCTCCGCCTCCGTGTACTCCTTCCCTCTTAAATTCCGGATTATTCTCCATAGCTGTGCTGCGTCTCGCTGTTGCACGGCCTCCTCTATCGCCTTAACCCTTCCCTCCTCCCATTTCCCCCTTTCCCTCTCCAGTATCGTAGCGTATAGTTTCCGCTGTGTCACATACAATACTCTATTTGCCTCGTTGCTGAGTATTTTGAATTTTTTCAGAGCCTGTGTCATTGCTTTTTTCTGAATTTTGCATGCATCATTATACCATCCTCCCTTTTGAGTTTTCCCTCCCCCCCGCTCATCCTGTACCATGTGCCTGGCTGCCCTCTCAATGCAATGGTAGTATAATTTTAATGCTTGAAGTACATCCCCCTCGGTTAGTAAATTCAACATTTGGGTCGACATTAGCTCTGAAATTTTGTCGATTAATGTATCTGAAAATTCGCGAGAGCCCTCCTCCTTCCATCGGTACCTCCGAACTGCTTCGGGTGCAGCGCCGCCTGTTGCCCCTTCCCTGCTCCTCTCGTTCATATTTCCTTCCCCCCTCCGTAGTTCAGGGTTGCTATTAACGGAAGATGTTTGCTCTCTGTTCTTGCATCCACCAGAAATTCTGTTACGTTTGTGTTAAGTCCCTCGACATAATAAAATAATCTATGACGCTAGCCCCATTATCAGTGACGTACGTGAAATTTCCTTCCCTGTCCCCTCCACATCGTCCGTTGAGTATGACAAAGTTGAAAACCTCCCCGAAATCCAGGATCAAGGGACATCACCAACATCTAAGGACAGCCAACACGGACCCTACAGCCCACCAGGAGTGGTTATCATAGCGCGCTACGACACCCGGGTTCGAGCCTCGGCCTGGGTATTCTTTGTGAATGTCCCCACATCAATTTCATCATGTCATCACCCATCCTCATCTTTGCGATCAACCAAATGTTGCAGAAAGGAGAAGTGAAAGAAACCAATTCAATCAATAAATAAACGAGCCCTACAGATGATTATTCTGGCTGCATGTCCAGACGCCAGAGCCTCGCTAAAGTCAGCCCGGCCAAAGAATGGACTTGAGGAAACTCAGAATTTCCGCCTCCAGTTCAAGGGGGCAAAAGTTGTATGGCTACCGGTTGCTACACGCCTGATTTTTGTCCAGTCTTACACGACAGGTCTTCCTGTGAAGATGCACCCTTCGCTCGCATTTCAGGGAGAGGCAGGGAATAGGAGACCCATTCGCTTGCTACGTGGCGGCAACCGTTAGGCTTCGCAGTGCTGGCTTTGATGAGGGTGCCACCTGTTTCGAAAACGACCCAAAACGAAAAATTTGGCAACGCAGGGTACTACGAGAACTCCCCCTCACCACGGCAACTGGACAAAGCCAACTAGTTCAGCTGTTCATGTGACCCTCCATGGCTTTCAACAGAAAAGACAAAAATAGAATTTCCAAGTCCGTTCTTTCGCCGGAACCACTGTAGTCTTCAAATTGCAGTTCAGGTTATACTACGTGGAAGAGAGGTGGACATTTGGGTGTCTGTACAAAGGGCCACCCATTACATCCAAATTATGAAAGCTTGAGCGATATAGTAATGTAAGTACTTGTAGTTCGCACTAATTTTGTAAGATAGATATCCCGTGCCAGTTAGAGAAAATGCTAACATCTTTATTAGATGCAGCAAATTCTTTTATTGTCCGAAAGACAGTGGAATCTACAATATTTTCAATTTATTCGTATTTTTAAAATTACTATTTTCTGTGACGTACTTTGTATACTAGATTTTTATTCAGGATGGTGTTTGAAGGTGGGGAGATAATTTTCTACCTTCCGATGCTCCAAAAGTGGATACTGGGACCCTCTCTCACTCTGGAAATTTTTCAAATACTTACCTAGCCAATTCTATATCCTGGTGAAGTTGGGGGAGCGAATTTACAATATAGCGAAAGTCTCCAACTTTTTTAATTTTCGGTTTACTAACTAATTTTGACCTCCTAATCACGAATCTGTTGTTAAAAATCGGCGGCGAAGTCGGAAATTTGAAAAAAAAAATATTTTTTTTTTCAATTTTTATGAAGTTTTATATCCGTAGTTTTACGAACGAAATTGTATAAGTTTTACAAACAAAATGTTATAAGTATGCTTGCCTAACCTAACTTAACCTAACCGAACCTCCCGTGAATGGTTTTTGGGCGAATAATCACTTTGAATACGGAATTCGTAGTCTTGTAGCACGTAAATGACGAACAATGTTTCACAAAACATGCCATTTTTCCTAAAATCAGCGGTGGAGTATTTGCGTATTTTTACAAACGAAATATTATAACTATGCTTGCCTAACATAACTAAAGCTAATCTAACATTACCTGAAATGGTTATCCGTGAATGATTTGTGGACCAATGATCACTTTCAATAAGAAATTTATAGTTTTGTAGCACGTAACTGACCAACAACGTTTCATCAATACAGGAGACGCCATACTTTCCTGAAATCAACGTTAAAACACTGTTGCCAAACTTACCTGTAGTTGTCCGTATATGCTAAATTGAACGAAAGGAGTGCTAATGGAACCTAACCTAACAGGCCTAACCTAACCTAGTAGGCATACCTCGTCCCCGTGATGGTTCGTGGGGCTATGTCACGTTAATAATTTTCTCTCCCGCCTAAATTATCACTTTCAACGACCAATGCTCTGAACAGTGTGGCAACGCTGTAGACGGCGCAAGGAATTTCGAATGTAATTTGTTCTGACATGGAAGATGGTGCCCGTGTTTCTTTATGGATAATTATCGCGGTAATTAACAATGTTATTTTACAACTTCTACAAATAAATATACAATTTTAACATGCGACCCCCGTCTCGTAACTCGAGATACGTCTCTAGGAGTGCATAAGAAGTAAGTATAAGAAGTATGAAGTGAATTAGAGACTTTCTTTATATTGTACATTCTAGCCAAGTTGGGGAACGATATCATCTTAGAGCCACCGAAAGTCCGAGCGAGGTTTGAGACGAGTGCTCGTGTGAGCATGAGTGTTCTTTGTAATTGCCCATCAATTCCATCTAATCATCACCCATTTCATAGTCGCGATTAACCTAAAGTGTCACAAACGCTCCTTTTATGACTCCCACCCTAATGCTTGCAGTGCTTTGTTAGTACTAAAGGACGCGCGCTGGTTCGAGTCTGCTGGGGAAAGCGTAAAAACTTATCTTCTGAGATTTCTGCCAGTGTATGGGACCTTTAGCCACCCACAATAGTGAGGAACTTGGGGAGCTACGAATGGGTAACCCGGTAGTGGAAACCTACAACAACGACTGGAGGTTCGTCGTGCTGACCACACGTCACTCCGTGACTGGTTGAATGATCTCCCACCATGTGGGAGTGAGGCCGGCAGTCGGTATGTAGAACTATACTAAACACAACTACAAATGGCGGCTGGGAAACAGCGAATAAGCAATCAGTTGAATTTTCTTCGACTGAGATCGGGTATTTTCGAGTCACAAGGTACCGAACGTTGTTCGCGGAACGGAACAAATGAGCGCTGGGTTCACCACATGTTGCCAAACGTACTGTAAAGGGAGAAAGAGTTTTCTCGGTCAACACCAGAAATCAGCGTGTTCAACTGCACACGTGGTTCTGCACGTTGAATTTTTCGGAAGGACCACCCACAGGTCGGAATGCAGGCGGACACACAGTCATATAAAAGCAACTGGTAAAAACGGAAGTACCCTTGGCAACGTTGCTTCGGGAGAGCGATGTGATCCCTTCAGGTTTTACTACGCAACTGAGTTTGTTGACGCCCATCGGACCACACGCCCCCCGAAAATGATTGGGGGACAGGACGCGCCAGAAACAACCATCAAGGTCAACCGCCAGGTGGAGTTGCGTTCAGTATAGGCCCTGATGAGCTTTTGCGCCATGGGTTATTGTTGAATCATTGATTTTACATTTTATCTACTGGGAATGTACTGTAAAAATGCATGCAGCTCCTCACGCTCTACTAATTTCATCATTATTTAGAAATATATACAATTTAACATTAAATGATACATATAAGCCGCGGTGGCTCAGTCGGTAACGCGTCTGACTACCATGCTAAAGGTCCCGGGTTCGATCCCCGGCCGGTTCAAATCCGGGAACTTTTCTATCGTTGGAAGCGGTCCCGGCGCCCAACCAGCGTCGAATAACATGGGTACCTAGGGGAAAGGCGGTCAGGGGCGTGATGCTGATCACATCACCCCCACTCACGACCGGATCAAGAAAGTGTGGGGCGTTACCCCCACACTCCCCATACGCCTTCAAGGGAGCACTTTACTTTACTTTATATAAGCATCTTCTATTTCTTACATAGCAACAAATTAACAATATTTCATTAGTTTCTAACGAAGCTCTCTCTCCACCTTCTCAGTCTCACTATCTTGTAGACTTATTAATCACTTGTACCGTGCGTCCATTTCGATCTGCAGCCGAGAAATCGGGAGAAGCGTGGCGGGCGGCGCTGACGGAGAAGCCGACATTTGCGGCCTGTAATGCCCGCTTATTTTTATAGACATATGCAGACATTTATATAAATATTGCAAAACGATCACTAACCTGTGTTATAACACGCAAAAGTTCTTCTGTAATTCATCCAAGTTCTGCTCTTATATACACAAATAAATACGCTATAGAAACGATGTTAAGAGCCACAGATAAAAAAGCATTTTAATCATGGTTTTGATCAGTAACGTCCTGCTTAAGTTTATATCCTTGAAAGAGTTTTGTGGCGATGGGAATCGTTTGGAGGTTTCGAATGTGCAACACTGTATCAGGATTACACTGCAGACGAAACCGATATAAGTGAATGGTTTTCGTGAGCTTCCTCGCAATCCGAAATATCCGAGCTCGAGTTTTTTGTTCCTTCGCGACTAGATGAAGACAGAGTTGTAAATATAGTGGCGAGCAATGTAAACCAAGAGCGTGTTAATTTCGTACTGTGCGCAAGAGTGTTATTCTTAATTACTTGCAGTTACTTGTTTGTGTTATTGTAGTGTGTATGTGTGACGTGTCAGTGAGACGATTGGAATGCCAGCCGCAAGATTCACGTTAGAACAAAGATTTTTTATGTATGACACGTACCTACGTGAAAACAAACTCGTGTAGAGACGTGTGTAGGTAATTTGTACAGAAATTCCCATGCGTTTCAGCTCCAGACAGAGATACGGTTAGATATCTTGTCCTTAAATTACGAGAAACTGTATCGTTAAATTTTAAAACACCTAAGCAAAAACGACGGATTCTAACCGAAGCAAAACTCGATTATATTGGTGCAGCGTTAGAACGTTCTCCAAACAAACCTCTACGCCGTGTTTCACAAGAGGTGGGCGTGTCAAAATCATCGGCACATACAGTCACTAAGCTACTAAAATTAAGACCATACTCTTATAACACAGGTTAGTGCTCGTTTTGCAATATTTATATAAATGTCTGCATATGTCCATAAAAATAAGCGGGCATTTCAGGCCGCAAATGTCGGCATCTCCGTTAGTGCCGCCCGCCACGCTTCTCCCGATCTCTCGGCTGCAGATCGAAATGGACGCACGGTATTACTTAAATAAAGGTAATAAGGCAAAGTTCCGCGTGAACCTTGCACCATGCCATGAGGCCTACATAGGGAGATGTGGGGGTAGAGCCATGTTGGAGGGGATGTGATCAGCACCACGGTCCGGCCGCTTTCATCCACCAGGGTGCCCCCAGGTACCCATTTCATTGAACCTCAGAGGCTGTTGCCCCCAGGCACGCTGTATGCGAGGACAAGGCCGGAAAAATCCAACCTTAGATCATCCACCTCGGGAATCAAACCCGGGTCTCACACGTGGCAGTCGAACGCTCTAACGACTAGACCACTGAGGTTCCGTATTACTTAAATGAATGCACAATAATGAAGCCTAGGCAACTCAGATTTTAATGGTAATTTTACATAGTTGGCCATACTGTACGGGCGTAAAATGTGCCATCCGTCTTTTAGTCCACTTCCCAAAGAACCCGTACCTAGAAAAAAAGGAAAACATATCTTGGTGCAGCAGACCCCTCCCCTTTCGTACGATTCACCACTTTTGCCTTTCGTAATAGACTCATCAAAGACGTAAAATATCAATGCGACGCTAATGAATGATTCAGGTGTGACGTGAGGGAAGAGGGAAAGGTGATGGCGGGAAGTGAGCAAAGGAAAAAAAACTCTTTTGTGACGGACTTCAAAGGACGCCGCCATCATATTTCCCGATGGCTGGGGGCCGAAGGAAGGAGCAAACAGTGGGTGGTGGCGGACAATGGGAGTTGTTTCTGGGGACTAGAAAGTCTGTCTCTCCGTGCTGGTTATAGTCTTGCACCATACTGCGAAACCAGGGGTCGCAGGTTCGAATAAGGAAAATATATTTTTTATTGATTTGAATTGGTGTCTTAAGTCCACTTTATGCACAGTAAGGCTAATCGGGACTGGACCTATAGTTTAAAGTGGGATCCCAACCGGGGATCGAACCTGGGACTCTGTCACACTATTAATAATAATAGCGAAAAAAAATAAGTTGCATTATCTGATATATATAAAAATGGATATGTGTGTGTGTGTGTGTGTGTTTGTTCCAGCATAACTCTCGAACGCCTGGAGCGATTTCAACCAAACGTGGTACGCGTATCACTTGCAATATGGAAAGAAATTCTGTGGGGGTATGACAACCCTGGCACCCCAGGGGGTGGGGATGGGGAGGGGGTGACATGTAAACATAATCGAAAACGACCAATATTAGTGTGGAATCCATAGTTTTCGGGGTCTCTAAGATGAAAATGACACTCCCAATCCCTTTCAACTCCAAGCCACCCCTGCACCCCGAGGGGTGGAGGTGGAAAGGGGTGGCATGTAAAAATAATCGAAAACGACCGATATTAGTGTGGAATCCATAGTTTTCGGGGTCTCTAAGATGAATAGTGACACTCCCAATTCCGTTCAACTCCAAGTTCATTTTACACTATAGTTAGAATTCATTATTTTCCTGTCTAATAGAAGATTAGGATAAATAAATACCCGAGCAACGCCGGGCAATCAGGTAGTTAAGAATAAAAATAAAAGGGTAATAAAGTATGGCGGAGAAATATAAACCACAGGATACTTCATTCTTAGTATGAGAACCAGGGGGAACTTAACTCTAAAAATACTGTTCTCAATATTGTTTAAATTAACTCTGGAGAGCTTTATTTAAAGTCAGATAAGCATATTTCCATATTTAATCCTTGCCAGTAAGGTGGAGTCACAATTCCAATTTATTGACTCTTTGTAAGAGTCAGACATGTTCCAACTTGATAAATTGGAGTTATGTCCCTCTGGTTCTCACACGACGCATGGCGGAGTGGTTAAAGCAGCGCGCTACACCTCCAGGGATTACGGGTTCGAATCCCGGGCTGGGCATGGGTGTTATTTGTGAGTGTTCCTTCATCAACACCACTCATTCTTAAGGTCACAATTAGTCAAAAAAGTTACAGGAAAGCGACGTACAGTACAATAGGTTCTAACAAGCAAAATAGGTTATTTTAGATACTATGAAACTTCATCAGTTGTTGATTGATTGAGTTGGTGTATTAAGTCCACTTTATGCACAGTAAGGCTAATCGGGACTGGACCTACAGTTTAAAGTGGGATCCGAAGCACTATGTGCCTCCACCGCGGGTATCGAACCCGAGACACCTTGATTACAAGGCAACGACGTTCCTCAGTTGTCATAGTTTTTAATGAAACGCTGACGTAACTTGTTATTTCGTATTGACCTCCAAAGCAAAAAAAATAGGTTATATACCTAAAATCCGAGGTCTTACAAGCAAGGGGTCCAGGGTTCGATACCCGGTGGAGACACGTAGTGGTTCGGATCCCACTTTAAACTGTAGGTTCAGTTTCGATTGGTCCATAAAGTGGACTTAAAAACAAGAACTGAATATTCTTCTTCATAACTGTATGGTATCAGCCTGCAGTTCATATCTGATGAAACGGGAGCCACAAAACACTCAGACAGCTCAAACATAAAAATACATCTTCCCCTGCTCAGGTTTCAAAGCAGAAGTCGAGACAGACACATGAAGCATCATCAACGCCTCAGCACCAAGAAACGTCATAAAATAGCAAGGATCAAAAGAATCAAGCGAGCCGTAAATTTCACCTCGCGACCTTAACGCGGTAAAATAAGAACCACTGCAAACCCCAAGTTTACGAATAAATTAAATAACGCGCCCGGGGACTTTATTTACGCAGCGGCGTATCTGTGTGGAGCCTTTTTGGATCGGAGCGAGACGCTGCTGCCAGCATAAAGTGTCTACGCACAGACAGCTTCGTCGACATAAATCAAGCACAAAATGCCGTTTTCTGCCCAAGTCAGCTCTTCGCTCAACACCTGAAGGTAATTATCTCTGGACAGGGGAGCTTCGTTTTTAAATAACACCGACGTTCATTGCGTGTTCGGAACGGCCAACCTAGATTGTAGCACGTTTTATGGATGATTCGTCGCTGTAACACCCCATAAAAGACAGCGAATTCTTTCAAAGGCAAAATTGGGATTTTGGTAATGGGGTTTAGTAACATGGCTTAGGTTTCAAAAAGAAGTTAATTGTTCTCCTTAAACAGCTCTGGGAGGCCTATATGGCAGTTTTTTTTTTTTGTATCATCTGCAAATGCGAACGCTTCTCCAGGTAAAGATAAAACTATGCGGTACACCGTGCCGTATGGGCACATAACGGGTGGGAGGAGGAACTGAAGGTAGGTCTCCAAATTTTTCCGGTCTCGGCCATGATGGCGGTCAGTTATTTATCGATACACACCCTACAATTCTTCACAAAGGCCCAATTTATGGTATTTTTGCTCTAAATTTACACTTACGCCCCCTAAATTCGAATTCACACCCCAACAAATGCAACATTCTAGATAAACCCCTGGTGGAGGTGATGAGATCAGCACCACGCTCCGACGGCCCTTTCTCAGCCACTTCCAGATTACAGGCTGGGTGAGCCCTCTCCGATGACGTAGTGGTAGTGTCGTCACCTTGCAATCAAGTGGTACCGGGTTCGATATCCGCTGGTGGCTTCCCCGATGGCGTGGTGGTAACGTCGTCGTCTTGTAATCAAGAGGTCACGGGTTCGATACCCAGTGGAGGCACATTACATTGTGGTTCGGATCCCAGTTAAAATATAGGCCCAGTGCCGATTAGCCTATCTATGTATAAAGTAGGCTGGAAACAACAATTCAATTCGGTATAGGATCCCACTTTAAAGTGTATACAGAGAAAAATGTTTGTTTGGATTAACCAAAAAAATTGTAGTGGTGAACAACTCGTTTGTTTAAATAAGCATCAACCAAACAATTGTTCACCAGTACCAAAAGATTTGGTCAAGTTCTATTTGTTTGTCGTAAACAATTTTTTAGTTAAAAATACCAAATATTATTTTGGTAAATCTAACAAAATGTAGCCCATTTGTTTAGGAAAACCAAATGATTTAGTTAAAATTACCAAACTTGCCTCTTTACTAAATGTTCTTATCTAATTTATTCGAACTTAATTAATCTGGCTAATTTTAGCTAGTTTGTACAAACTAACCGATCTCAAAATACACATTGAGAATGCTCAGAATAGAAAGTTCACATGAGCTAACAGTTTTTGGAGCATTCTTGATTTTCTTCGCAACTTTTTTTTTTTTTCGAGTGTTAACCCGTTGAGAGGGTTATGCCCTCACTTCGGTAAGTGATTTCATTGTAAGTGATGTGTATTTCATCATTTTGGAGGGTCTAAGTGCTTTTTTATATTGCAGGGTCCTTTTCTTATTAAGATTGGTGATTCGTATGTGTTAACTTACTTTTGGGCGTGGTTGAGAAGAATGTAAATATGGATTTCGATATTTGGAGTCGGAGTATTGTTGGTACTGCTTAGGCTGTAGTGGTGGGATAAATATGGCGTGATAACTGCGATGGATGATATATATCGTACTCGTGTTTCTGTGGGTCTAGATAATCTAGATAACATGAATACATGGTGAGCAGGTGTTGTAATGGCGTATACATATGTGTAGGTGCTGCATCATGCCGGTGAATGGTATTCCAGAATACCTGGTTTTCGGATATCATGACTTTGTTTATGTATGCTTGGCGAAGGCTCTCGATGTGATACAAAATAGTCGGGAAGGAAATTCTATCATACAGTAATACTGTGGGATGAGGTAATTTAATCCGGAAAGCCAATATAAATGCATGCCGTTCAAAGATTTCCAGTTAGTCGTAGAAGGAAGCAGAAGCGTCCATCCAAGCGATATGCCCGTGAGTGATGGCTGGGCGCAAGAACATTTTGTAGGTGGTTAGGACTGTTGTCAGGTGTAATCCCCGAGATGTGCCCACAACTTTCCATAATAGATTTAGGCGGTTCTTAACCTTCTTCTTTATCCTTTCTAAGTGAGGATGCCAGGTCAGTTTTTCATCTATGGTAACGCCAGGGTATGTTACGTGATTTGAAGGTAAGATGCGTCTCCCCTCTATTTTAATCTCCAAGAGTTTGGGGTTTCCGTGTACTTTGGAGCGACAGTGGGGAGGTAGGAAAACTACTGCCTGCGTTTTTGCAGAGTTTATTGATAGTTTCCATTGATTGCACCAGCGAAAAAAGGAGTCTACGGCCTTTTGGAGTGTTTTATTAATGGATTGAACTGTTTTTCCAAGAGTTAGGAAAGTAGTGTCATCTGCAAATTGGAAAACGTGTGTGTTGTTATCCATGGTCGGCATTTTTTGGTGTTTATATATTAATCCCGAATGCCATACTTTGTCAAACGCCTTTTCCAGATCGAATAAAAGAAGACACGATGGCAAGGACTTGTTATAGTGATTTGTTATAGTTGTTATCAATCTCAGAAGTTGGTCGTTGAGGCTGATGGATGGTCGGAAGCCTGCTTCATGTGCAGGAAGGAGCTTCTTGGATGAAAGGTGTCGGTGCAATCTGCGTGCAAGTACTTTTTCAAAGATTTTGCTGAGGGTCGATGTGAGCTGTATTGGTCTGTAAGAGGATACTTCGTGAACAGGTTTCCCGGGTTTGGCGAAGAGCAGCATTTTGGATACTTTCCATTCTGTCGGGAAGTAGCCTGTTCGCAGTATATAGGTATATATGGTGGCTAGGATTAGAAGAAAGGTTCTTGGAGCCTCTTTGACGAGTCGGTAGGTTACCGAGTCGAAGCCTGGAGCAGTGTTCCTTTTCCGAGATATGGCGCATGCGATATCTTCTGGTGTTATGGGGGAAGTTAGAGGTTCGTTTTCATCCATAATATGGTCATTGTTAGGTTTGAGGGCTCGGTTATGTGAGTTTGAGACACGTTTTACTGTACGTGATAGGGTTGTTTTTTGTAATGGTTCAGTTTGTGGTGTGAAGATATCTTGGAAGTGGTGTGCAAAGGCGTTGGCTTTCTCTTGGTCGTCGTCTACGGATTTCCCATCGACTATAATTGGATATGTAGTTCTTGACCTTTTCCCTGTGAGTTTGTTAAATTGCTGCCAGTATTTGGATGGATGGGATGTTTCGGCCAATGTATTGCAAGTTTTTATCCAATTCCTTCTTTTATGTGTAATGATATAGCTTTGTACCGTGCGGAGGAGTTGTCTATGATGCCGTAACGCTTCAGGATTTCTTGAAAGCAGGCCTGGAGGCTGAAATCAGTTTCAGATAGTTCGGCGGTAATTTTGATTTATATAGATTGATGGTTGAAGTGGGATGGTACTTTTCGCAGCTTCAGTTAAGGCAGAAGTGAGTAATGGGACTACATCATCCAGATCCCTATCGTTTGTTGGCGTATCTGCGTTTTGTACAGCGTTTTCGATTGCATTACGATATTTTTCCCAGTCTGCTTGTTCGTAGGAGTACCTTGTTATGAGAAAGGGTTTGTGAGGAGTTGGTGCAGGTGCGTCAACTGTAAAGATCATAGGTGCGTGATCGCTACCAATGGGTTCAAGTACATCCATGTTGCTATTTGCTGGAGAAGTACTGCTGATTGGTCTAGATGGTTTCGGAATTTGGTGGAAATGGCAATTTTGGCTGTTGACTATAGTTTGGTGAAATTGTCGCTTTTCGGCTTGTGCCCGACTATGGAGATTTATGTCGGCCATGATTATGTAATGCTTGTAGCTGTTTTCTATGTAATTGATAAAGTTGTATGGTATAGGATGCCCAGGCCGAACATAGATGGTTGCTAGGGTAATGCTTCTGTGCCTCAGATATATTGTTGCTATGCTGTATTCCGGCAGGTTAAAATGCGGTGGTAATGTGTGTTCTCTATGAGGATATGATTTTCGAAAGCCAATTGCAGTCCCTCCATTTGCACGTTGAGCTTCCGTTGGCCCATCATGTCGAATCATAGTATATCCGCTGATCTTGGGTTTGAATTTTGGTGTTAAGAATGTTTCGTTGAGGGCGAAAGCTGATATATTATTTTCCTGCAAGACAGTTTCAAATAAGCTTTTGTGTTTTGTTAATGAGCGAATATTTAAAAGAGAAAAGAATAACCCATGATTGTTAAGAAGAGTCTGAAACCTGTTTTAGAATGTACTTGTGTTTTCAAGAGGGTTGATATTGAAATGGACATGTGGTCCCGTATACGTAGCATGTAACTGCAGTTTGAAAAGTGTTTTTGCAGCGAGTATGACTTGGTCCAGAATATGTGTGCGCAGAAATGGCTGGATGTTTTGAGTTGTAATAGTAAAGAATCGTAGCAGATCCTCCACAGTCATTGGGTCCATTAGTGAATTTGCCGGTTTGGTGGAGCTATCTATAGTTCGGATGGAAACAACAAGCTCAGGGTGATTTGGTTCTGGATTAGGTTTGGCTTGGCATTTATAGCTGTAACTAGGATGTTCTTCAGAGCATGTTTTGCATCTAGGCGGGCTCTGGATATTTGTACAAATGTTGGTAGAATGTGGCCCAAAACAGTATCCACAAATGGCTGAATTCGGACAGTTGGTTATAGTGTGCTGATTGTATGTTTGACAACGTTCACAGCGCACTGGCAGTGGTGTTGACGTCCTGGAAGGTTCGACTCTGTGCTTTTGACAATATATATAGGCTCCATTGTGCAATAGTTTGTCCACGGTATCTTTATCTACTGTCAGTATGCGAACCATATTTGGTCCGTTGTCATTTCAAATTCGTATGCACTTGTGGATGGTGTGTCCTTCAGCCTGAATTTCTTCAGCTATTTCTGCGTCGGTGTATTCAGGGGGCACACCCCGAATCACCACTGATAGCATTGGTGCTCGTTTAGGCGAAGAAGGTTGCTTTGGTAGTGTAGAGGTTAGTGGCTTCATATTGGCATTTGTACCAAAAATTTGGTAGGAGGCATTGTCTCTGATAATGGTGGAGAAGTGTGGGTCAGTAGATTTTATAAGTATTCCGTTTCTGGTGAAGACTATTTCATGAACTGAAGCTCTTGGCACATATTTTAGGATTTGATTTAAGATATGTTTTGGATTCTTGTATTTGGTGTCGTAGTTCGAAAGAAGGAAATTGTACAACACTGATGTCTGTGTGTTTACGTCGGTCTTGATATGTCTGGAGTCTGTTCGCTCTGGAAATTTCTGCTTTTTGTTGGCAAGTGGTGACCCAGACCTATTGCGGGAATCCATAGAAGAGCTTCGGGAATTTGGATTTTCAAGGTGGTTCCAGCCTCTGGCTCTGACATCTCTAGGGACAGTACCTCCAACCTGTTGGGGAGCCCTTTATGCATCGCTTCGCTTACATTACTTTGCAATCGGCGAGTGTGGAAGCTGCACTTTTCACGTGAAGGAGAGTCAGAGTCAAAGTCTTGGAACAGACACTTACCAAACAAAGGTTTTGGAACCAAGCAGCCAGTGAGAAAAGAGAACAGAAACCAGAGGCAACGAGAAAAGGATTGACTGCTATTTAGCACCAATCAGCAAAAATGAGAAAGTGCTGAATCTCCTCCAGTACCGTGATGACAACTGTCCACCCCTAAATGCCTATGAACGTGCTGTGCTCCCTGTGCGTATACTACACAGTTCGTCGCGTTGCACGTCGAATCGGCAAAGCAAGGTTAGAGATTCGGTGAAGACTCGAGATGTGTTAATCTTCGCCACTTTTTCTTTTTTTCCTCGTTTTTCATTTAGAAGGGAACACCTTCTCTTTGGTAAGTGAATTGTTTTCATAAATTTTTCTTGTACAAGGTGATGGTCTAAGTGTTTTTTTTTTGTGTGTGTTAGGAGTACATATTTACTTATTCTAAGGGTATTTTATTCAGATCTTTTTATTCAGTGACGGTAGTGCGAAATTTACGTCGGTGAGGAAAGTAATAATTTGTTATGGTGCGGCATGTGTTGGATATATCACGTGCCGTAGTTCCGAAGGATGATGGATATTATACAGCTGATAGTCAGGATGCTGTGGAACTATCAGGAAGGTATACATGGTTAAAAGATACTGTAATGGTGTGCCTTGGTATGTAGGATGGCAGTCGTGAAGAGCATCTTCGTACATTGTGCTGAGAAGTTATGGATGGTGCGAGTTCATTCGGCCAGTTATATATTTGTGACGGATGGCTTCGATGTGAGTTGTGATTTCGGGAAAGGTTATTCACTCGTACAGTAGTCGTGTAGGACTTGGTAGGATTACTCTTAAGGCCAGCCGAAGAGCATGTCTTTCCAGAACTTGTAGTTTGTGATAGAATGAGTCTGGGGCTGATATCCATGCAGTTTCGCCGTAAATAATTGCTTGTCGAAGGAAAGCCTTGTAGGTATGTAAGACGACCTGGAAGTTGAGTCCCCAGGATGTTCCAATTAGCCGTTTGAGCAACCTCAGACGATTTGTAGCTTTCTGAGCAATGTTGATCAAGTGAGGTTTCCAGGTTAGCTTGTAGTCAAATATGACTCCCAGGTATTTTGCAGTAGTGGTAGGCAGAATAGGAGTTCCCCGTATTTTGATGTTTAATAATGTTGGGTTCCTTTGGATCTTCGAGCGACAGCCTGTCTGCAGAAACACTAATGCTTGTGTTTTGAGAGCATTAATTGTGAGACGCCATGTGTCACACCATCTTTGGAAGGAGTTTATAGCTGGTTGGAGAGCTTTGTTTATAGCTTGGAAGGTTGAACAACAGGCGAGGAATGCGGTGTCGTCGGCGAAGTGGTAGATTGAAACTTGTGGGGGTTTTGGCATATCGGCAACGTAAAGTATGTAGAGTAATGGTGATAAAGCAGCACTCTGTGGAACGCCAGAGTAAAGGAAAATTGGGTATGACATCGCTCCATTTACAGTGACATAAGCTATCCTATTTGTTAGGAAGCTGTGGACTTATCTTAACATAGCAAAGCGGTAGGTGGAATTTATGGAGCTTGTAGATGAGTCCAGTATGTCATACTTTGTCAAATGCTTTCTCCAAGCCGAATAGCACTAGACAGGGTGGTTTAGAAGCGTTGAAGTGATTTGTGATGCGAGTCGGTAGTTTTAACAAATTATCTAGGACACTGTGTTGAGGTCTAAAGCCTGCTTGGTGCGACGGAAGTAAATTGTGAGCCTGTAAGTGCATGTGTATGCGTCGAACAATGATGCGTTCGAATATTTTGCTACAGGTTGATGTGAGCTGAATAGGTCGATATTTTGTGGGGTTGGGACTATCTTTGTTTGGCTTTGGAAACATTAGAACCTTCGAAATCTTCCAGTCTGTCGGGTAGTGTCCTATGCGGAGGATAAAATTGTAGATAATGGCCAGAAAGGACAGCAATGCAAGTGGGCCCAGTTTAATCAATACGTATGTAATATTGTCCAAGCCGGGACCAGTGTTTCTCTTCCTACGCACAGTATTGAGAATATCGTCTGATGTAATAGGAAAAGTTAGAGCATTATTAGGATCAATAGCGTGCGTATTACTGGGCTGCAGTTGCCTGTTATTGGGATTGGTGACTCTGTCAATTTTGCCCTGGAGGCGCAGATTTGGAGCTAGTTGTGGTGTTGGTGTGAAAGTGTCTTGTAAGACATTTGCGAAGATATGAGCTTTTTCAGTGTCGGTGTTTAGAGCTGCGTCCTTAATTGTTATCGGATAAGGAGTACTACTTGATTGTCCAGTGAGCACCTTGAAACGTTTCCAGTATTTGGTGGGATGGCTTTCATCAGCCAATTGGTTGCACATTTGAATTCATCGACGTTGTTTATAAGCTTTTATATAGTTTTGAACTGTGCGCAGCCATTGACGGTGTAAGTTAAGGGATTCAGGATTTCTGGTCTGGAGGTAGTCCCTGTATGCTCGTCGTGATGCTGTGATTAGATGAAGATATTGCGGAGTAGTGTGTATCGAAAAAAAACTTTTTTTCGAAATGTTAAGGTGGCTAGTGCGGAAAAGTGCCCATTTGTGACCAAAAACACGTCTGATTTTTTTTCAGATTTTTTAGACGTCGTTTAGGTGGCGCGCATCGACCTTGAAGTTTTGATAGTGATTTGGTTATGCAACACGCACAACAATTTCACAGAGATGTCATTATTTGGCTATTTCATGTGTTTTTTTTCTGCATTATGGTCGTTTATTGTTTTGTTTATGGCAAATATGTTACATTCGTGCCTTAGGGGGTGACAAGTGGATCAAATTCCAGAGGTGTCGGGCTCCGTCAGTTGTCGATGGTTCCTTCTTGATCCCAAACCACACCGGTGCGTAAACCTTCATTATGTAGTATGTGGAATTTGATCTACTTGTCCCGATTTCTCCCACACCACTTGAGAGATCTGATTAATAGGGTCATTCAACAAAACGCATTCTTGGCCCATCGTGAAAATCTCCTGCTGGCTTTAATAACCGACAAAATCCCAGAAATAAGAAGTTTTGGTTGGCAAAGAATTAAGAAAGCAAGAGGATTGAAAAAAAGGCAAAAGAATTCGCACTTTTGTTTTACCAACCATCAATTTTAATGCAGACCAATACTATGACATGATTGATTGGGCTTCATGCTCCCTCCACGAGCCTACGTTGGCCAATAATATTACAAATGAAGAAGTAGATGAATACAATAAAAACAAACATATAGCGGAAATTCAAGACTTCCCCTGCCACACACAAGGAGTGGAGCGACTTGTGAAAATTATCACAGAGGCTGCTTCTTCCGTTTTCGGCGCCAGCGCACGTGATGGCTACATCAAAGCGAAATTGGAATCTAGAGAACATATGCCGACATTTCGAACAAAAAGTGACTATAAAGTTCAAGGAGAAAACTAGAAGAAAATCTTCGCCTGCCCCTTAGTAAAATTATGTTTGCCAACATCATTTGGGTGGGTGGAGCTCGCAGTCCAGCCACCTCCTCGTGGTGAGCTCTGGGTTATTTTCAAAGCATAATAAGCTATGATAATAAGCGAAGCGCTGGACAGTAATTGAGGAACTGTTAGCAATTAGAAAGCCAAAATATTTTATTTAGTCTTTTATATCGGAAAACCTTCGAATAAATCACAGTCGAAACCAATTGGAAACCATCAATAGAAAAATATGGAGTTTTTAGCCTCAAATTGACAATTTTTGACTAAAAGCATACGTAAACAGCATAGGAAACCACCCCTAAGGCACGAATATAACATATTTGCCATAAACAAAACAAGAAATGACCATAATGCAGAAAAAACACATGAAATAGCCAAATAATGACATTTTTGTGAAATTGTTGTGCGTGTTGCATAACCAAATCACTATCAAAACTTCAAGGTCGATGCGCGCCACCTAAACGACCTCCAAAAAATCTGAAAAAATCAGACGTGTTTTGATCACAAATGGGCACTTTTCCGCACTAGCCACCTTAACATTTCGAAAAAAAGTTTTTTTTCGATACACCCTATTGCGGAGGTAGCTTTGGTTTGTAACTATTAAGAGTGGTCGTAGGTATGTTAGCGGTTGCCGCACTGGTAATCTGTACCGTAAGATGTTCCACCGCCGTATCGAGTTCCTGTGAATTGTTTGGTGGTGGGTGTGGGTTAGAAAATGCATGCTTTAGCTTTGCACTATATACCTCCCAGTTCGCTTTGTTGTAACACCAGATCTTTCGAGGTTGTATTGTACTGCTCATATTGCGGTTACCAAGATTCAAGGTGATTTTCACTGGGTCATGGTCACTGCGGATGGAATCCAGCACAGATATGTTCAAACAGGTACTAAGAGATGTTGATGTTTTAACGACGTCAAGGGCAGTGTTACTTATGGTACGTATGGCTCTGGGCAGTACATGGAATTCCGCTGTAGTGTTTTGGTCCAGCAGTTTCGTTTTGACATTCTTTGGTCCAATGGGGTCCTGAACAGTATCCGCATTTATCTCGGTTTGGACATGCAGCTGCAGTTATACTGTTGGCATTTTTCACAATAGAAGAGGTTGTTGAGAACGGGATGGTTCAACTTTGTATCTGCGTCTGTATATGTATTAGGGTGTCTACAGCATTTTGAGAGTCTGTTAGGACCCGCACCATGTATGTGGGTCCGTTGTTATTGCGAATACGGATACATTTGCGGATTTGTATACCTTCGCATTCCAGTTCCTCAAAGATCTCTACGTCTGTTAAGCCAGGTTCTACACCCCTGATGACAACTGATAGTAATGGGGATTTATGTGGTGGTGGTGTTTGTTTTTGAGTGGAAGCATTCCGTGTTTGGATGTTTGCTTTGGCTCCATAAATTTCAAAAGAAGCTTTGTTTCTAATTAGTTTTGCAAAGTCAGGATCTGGAGATTTCAATATGATGCCATTACGGGTGAACAGTATTTGTGAAAAGGTTTTCACCCCTTCTCGCTGTCGTAGCAGGGTTGCAGGAAGACATGATGCATATCAGAAGACCACAACCGTTAGTTGTTATATGATCCAATGGAACAAACGCAAATCCTGTGGGGGAAAAGGCACAAACTCAAACCAACTGACAACTCAATCCAATGAAGCAATTCCAAACCAATTGTAGAGCCCAAGACAACCAAGAAATGGAAGGATGAAGGTAGTATGGGAAACGGTTTCAAAAAATAGTGTAAGTCGTATGTCTGCTGCACTCAACGTGTCCAACCAAAGGTTCCTCGCAATCACCTAACCACCGTATAGGCTCAATTGGTACCGTTTGTCCGTTCCAGACTTACGGCTTCCACCTGGAATAATTGGCCCACGATGCGTGACACAAGAGAGACCGACTTACGAATACCTATACCTTGATGTCTTCGCCACGGCACGGCATGGCATAAATCTGACGTTTTGAAGTTGAGTGTCGAGCTGTTTTGGCCCTTGACTCTATGAAAAGTTTATAAATGAAGTGTGTGTGGAATTAATGAAAAGTGCCTGTGGCTATACGTCGATCTTGTGTGTGCAACTGTCGCAACACAAGGAATGCTTCATATGGAAATTGTGTTTCATGGCCGTGGCATTGGATATGTGTGTCTGAAGGGATTCGCTGTTTCCATACGTTCTATTTCTGGATTTGTATGTCTCGGCAGTGTTTGCCAGAATTTTTGGTGAGCGTCTCGAAGCTGCTGGATCACTGGAGTTAATTCCAGATTCTCTAAAACTTGGGTGCTGCGTGTATACATGTCGTGGTCTGAGATTATCCAAGCTGCTTTGCTTTGCATCCGTTCCAGTCGGTTAAGATGTGAATAGGCGGCATGCTGCCCGGCTGGGCCCGCGTAAGTCAAAGTTGGAATCATGTACATCTGGAGTAGATGTAGCCTCGTCTGTAGTGTGAGTTCCGGACATGTAAACATAACGAAAAGTGCAAAGACATTTCTTAGTCCTCTGTTGGCCACATCTTGGATGTGAGAGGAAAACGTGAGTCCTCGATCTAGGGTGACCCCTAAATATTTGACTTTGTCTTCATGTGGCACTGCTTGTCCGTGGTATGAAAGTTGTCTGAGTTCATACTTTCTTCTTTTTGTGTGGATGTGACATACACTTTTCGCGGCGTTCACCTTCAGACGCCATTTGCGAGCACACGCTTGGAACTCATCGAGTTGTTGTTGGAGATAGCGGTAGCATATGGCTATTCGACGACTGGCTGAAAAGAATGCGGTATCGTCAGCGTACGTGGCTGAAGTTGGGACATCTGCTGTATATAGCGTGTACAAAAGTGGAGAAAGTACTGCTCCCTGAGGTACACCTGCTAATATAAGCCGGGTTTGGGACGTTGCCCTGAGAAGGAGACAAAGAAACTGCGTTTTCTCAGGTAAGATTGGAGGAGTCGGACATAGCAATCCGGAAAACCCTGCCGTAATAGTTTATATATGAGACCAGAGTGCCAGACTCGGTCAAAAGCCTTGCTTTTACCCCTTTTACCACTATTGCGAACTGTTTTCTATTGAATGCCGTTGTGATGTAGTCTACCACACGGACCAGCTGAGAGGTGGTACTGTGGTAGGCTCTAAAACAAAATTGGTGGTCTGGTAGGAGCGAGGAGGTTTCTACGTGTGTCATGAGTCTTGAGAGAAATACTCTTTCTAAGAGTTTCCCAATGTGTGAAAGCAGACTTATTGGCCTATAATTCTCCGATTTGAGAGTACTCTTTCCAGGTTTGGGCAATGTTATTACCTTTGCCTTCTTCCATGCAGTGGGAAAGTAGCCTAGTTTTACGATGGCATTGAATATGTATGTAATGTATACAAGTAATTTGCGAGTGGGATGTCGCAGCAGTTTGGGTCGTATACCATGTGGCCCAGGAACCTTGTTTATAGGCAATCTTCGGATTTGGCGTTCTACCTCTCGAGGTGACGTCAACTTTGGCATGTGCTCCATTTGTCTGGTGGTAAATGTGCGTATCGCCCTGGTTAGATGTGCGATTGTATGTTCGTCTGATGGATCTTCATTTGGAGTGAATTGTTCCTCGGGAGCATTTGCAAAGACTTCAACTTGATCGTGTGGTTCATTTACCAGTCCGGTTGATCCTTCTATGACTCTGGTGTGTGATGAGTCCTTGTGACGAAGAAATGCCCTGGTATATTTCCATATACGCTGATCATTCACTGAAAGGCCACTGAGTGTGTCATTCCAGTGATGTGCAGTTCATTTTTGGATGAGGGTTTTCACCTTGGAGCAGAGAGAGTTCCAAAGAGTTTTATATGTGGGACTCCTTGTGTGTTGCCACCTTAGTCTCGCCCACCATTTTAACTGAAAGTGCATTTAAAGACGAAGACTGCCTGTCTTTTGTGACGATCGGTGTAGCTGTGTTACTTCTGTGCTTTCTGCCTCAGCTTTGAGCAGAAAGTGGATGAGATGTGATACTGACTGATCAATTTGTTGGGGTGTCTGAGGCCTATCATGAAGATCGAGAAGAGAGTTCACATTCCCTCTGAATTTATCCCAATTTGTCTCGTATCTTAGAAGGGGTGGTACTCCTTGAGTAAGAGTACGGTGGGAGACTTGGAACATGACAGGATGGTGGTCTGAATCCAAAGCAGAGATTACGTACGAGTCTGTGAGGAGTGGCACCCCTTTACTCATGACTACGTCTAGCACGTCAGGCCTGCCACCCATCTTCGGATACTGAGTGGGTTCCCGGGGTGCTTGTATAGTTAAGGTGGATCGAAGTATGTAGTCATGCAGTAGGTCACCTGCATTATTAGGATACCGTGAATGCCAGGATGTATGCTTGGCATTGAGATCTCCGGCAAGAACCACTTTATTGCCTAGTTTACTTATGTTGTCATAATCATCTGGTACAAGTCCCGCAGCAGGAGATCTGTATCCAGCCACGAGAATGGGTGAATCTCCGGGAGTTAGAATGCGCACAGCTAGCTAACACAAAGGTGGTACATGTACTTGCTGAGATGGAAAGTCCCTTTTTATTACTACTAATAATCCGCCTCTCGGTTTTCCAATTCTATCCAGTCGGTATATAAGATAGTTGGGCAATTTCCAGCCTTTGACTGTGTGGGAGAAGTGTGTTTCACTGATCAGTGCTACGTCTACTTTGTTATGTTCAAGAAAGTGGATGAGGGTATGTCTCTGCCCTCTTAACCCATCTGCGTTCCACGCCATGATGATAAATGAGTGGTGAATTTTCGACTGACTAGAAACAGCCATCGTCAATCATTTCTGCAATGGTATCGATATATGCGGCTGCTTTTGTGGCTGTGTCCGTAGCAGAGGTAAGACGAGCAATACCTCTTTTAACATGTGGTATTATTTTGCTTAGATTCATTCCTTTGAAGAACTCAAAAATGAGTTTAATGTCTGAGGCTGATGTGTCATCCCGAGTGGATTCTGATATATTTGTTGTGGAGGGGGTTGATGATGGTTTTGGTTGGGGCGTGTCTGGACGGAGAGGCTGCGCCTGCGTATGTTGGCGAGGTTTGTTGTGAAGAAGTGGTTTCTGCAGAAGTTGCAGGTGTTTGTTGAGAAGTGATGATTGGTGGAGATTTTTGGGTCTTCTTGTTGGTGGAAGTTTGAGCGTCCGTGTAGGCTTTGAACACTAGACATCCTCTGAAGTTTGAGGGGTAATCACCCTGGCAGTTGGCACATTTGGCTGGGGGTAGTGGTGTCTGTTTTGAGACAAGCCCTTGTCAAGTGTCCCTGTCCGCATTTGAGGCAGCGGGGCAGTGCTTTACATTGGGTTTGACCATGTTCCATTCGCTGACAACGATAACACTGTAGTGTGGTGGGTGGTTTCTATACCTGTACTTTAATTCTGTAGTCAAGAAGATATTCTTCTTTGTATATTTCGTGAGTGGTGGAGTTTCTTGAAAGCGACACCAGAAAGAGTGGCATCAACACTCTTTCATGTGAGTCCTTCTTTCTGCGAGACATTTGGTGAACTGATATAGGTGTATAGTTCTTGTCTTTCAGGGTCTGCTCCAGGTCGCCCAGACAGGTATCGATGGGTAATTTTCGTATTACCACCTTCACAGGCCGTTCACTGCGAATGATGCTGGTGGCATATTCTCGTTTGGTCTGGTCGCAAAATGCAATTATTTTATCATAATCTGCCCTGGTTGATACTTGGAAGGTGACCTTCTCTCTATTGTGCTGTATGTGAGGAGGTTGACTAAGCGTCTTGCTTAAAGTAGAGGTGAAGGCGTAAGTTTCCTTAATTCCGAACACGGAAATAGGTGGAGGCCTTTGGACTTTCTTAGGTTGAGTTGTTTGAGATGGTTGCGTTACCTCTTCTTGGGGGATCTCCATGTCACCTGAGGGATCTTGTGCCAGGGGCGCAAATGTATTTGAAGTTGGGACGTCAGATGATAACTGCATGTTTTTTGTAGTTTTGTTGGATGTCTGCCTTCATATAGTTGGGCGAGACTGTCCAAGTTCGTAAGTGACCTTTGACGGCGATGCCGGCCAACAAGTGTAAATTCTGCTGAAGATTGGTGGAGAGATTCCCCGAATGTGAGGGCTGTCTTATTTGTGTTGGGGGTAGGTTGCGATGATGCAACGCCTTGTTTTCCCAAGGGAACCAGAAAATTCTCTGGTCGGTAAGTGAAACGCGTAGACTGCGTCATTTTGTCTGCTGAACTGGCTTTGAGGTGCTCCATCTCTCTAAAGGGAAGGTTCTTGTGTCTGGCTGACATTTCAGTAGTTCGTAGACGTTATAAAAGAGGTATAGGAACCTGCGTTTCTATGTCACCACACCGAGGGGTGGGACAAGAAAGAACATTCAATGCCCTCCTATCTCTTATAGAGACCAGTTCGAATGAGTGCCACTGCAGAGCAAAAGCGTTGCCTTGGAAGATTATTTTAGGCGGTGACCAAGACTTCACCGCACTCGTAGAAAGGGTCGATTTGAACTATCAACCCAAAATTCTTCAGTATCTTGTAGCTTTATTGTTCACACATCTTTCGAATAGTGTTAAAGCACAATTTTTCACTATAATTACAATCAAAAGTATCGTTATTTGTTGTACAAAAACTTATATTTCTTCTACACATTTTTGGCAGTTCCATTCAAGGAATCATCAGCATAAAGTATGTATATCCTGAGCTTTTTCTTCAGTATATTAGGTTACACGAGCTACATAACATCATGAAGACTCGTTTCCAGTAATTATCTATCTATATGAGTTTCAATTTTCGACAAGGTACTTTCATACTACACTCGACGAAATTAGACAATCGTTATTTCAAATGTGAGAGCACGCTCACGCACATTTAATAAATTTAACCAAACGTTTTGTTTCTCCTTACTTACATATGTATGATTTTGTTTACGAGCACCATATTTCGTCTGACCAAATTTTCTGGTATTCTTAAACAAAATGCTTCAGTAATTACAAGGAACATTTGGTTATCGGAAACAAGGAGCATAACCAAACAGCTCAACCATTTTTTTTTGGTAATTCCAAACAAACCAGTTTTTTTTTCTGTGTAGGCCTAATCTCAATTACCCATATGCGCACAAAAAAACCAAACACAAAACGACAAAATAAAATACAGGCTAGGTGAGCAGCCCCAGAACCGCTTTATGCAAGGACATTGTCGGGGGGGAGGGGAGAATTCTACCTAATATCTAAACAATATTGGCACATGCCTTTGTGCTTCACTTTCGTTTGCTCGCAAATAAAACCTGTCATACTTCCCTATATACTTACATATTGTTTATGTATCAGGGTGGAGATTATTAATAGGGCGGGGTATTTTTATACGCTCGCTATCCATTGTGTCGTGGGATTTTTTCCAGAGCGCTTCGCTTTGCCGCAGTTAATCATTTATCATTTTTTTTATCCTGCTGAATTCTTTGTCAGACTCAACGTTCAATACAGAAGACAAGGTGGTAAGGGACAGGTGAAAGAAGAATATGCCTACAGATAACAATAACGTGGCATAAAGAAAGGAAAAACCAGCTAAAAGCACGACAAACATGTGAACTGTTAGAATACAAAACTGAAATTAATGACGCATTGCCTGTCGAGATATTGTCTGGGATGAAAAAACGAACCACTTCTATTGGTGGCAAGGATGGGAGGGGGTGATGAAAAGAATTATGGGAGATGAGGAAAATGTCAATTTCTCATACATCAAACCTTAAAAAGTATCTCCGTTATTGGCACTTGCTTACAATGTTGTCCTCCTGGAACATCCATTCCAGAGCGTTCCTGCATCCTGACTGTCAGCAGAGGCTTTGAGTAAGGGATTTGGGATCAACCCCAAAACTTTGGCGATGAAGATTCGTCTATCCGTGCATATCCGTGAACGTAACCTATCTTCAGATGTCTCTAGCTCTGAACCTCAAATTGATTAGTACGTTTCTCTTCACCCTCATCATAGACTTGAATCATTTTATGAAACGGGGTGTAAGGGATGACCCTTTCAATGTCAACGTCCCTTCTACGTAGTACACCGTCGGCTGCCATTTGAGGATTAGCGGGGATCTGGCGTCTAAACTCACGGTCAGTGTAACGGGAAGTAAAATAAACTAAATCAAATCAAATTTTATAAAACTTTTCACTCTTCTCTTGAATCTTTCTATTACCTTGCTTCCACAGTTGCTCTGTTACAACAGTTACGTGTGTCATATCGCGTATTAATTGCTATTTAAAGAAATCATCTTTCTTGTTTGCAGTGGACTGATATTTCAATAATCATGTTACTCTTAGTCATTTCTCTGATTCTCGGTCCTCCCCGATGGCATATTGACAACAGTGAGATTCAACTTTAAACTGAAGGCCAAGTCCCGATTAGCCCATCTGAGCATATGGAGGGAACTTTGATACACTTCCCTTGATCCTCAAAACTTTACTATGGCAATACAATGCACATACCATGAACTACATGGGAGATCGTCTGATGATATTGAATTACCAGATACTTTAATTACTAGTCAATCTCAGTTGCAATGTGTTCGAAGAAACATCTTATGCTAAAAGTTAGCCACTATATGCAAACTTATAAAATATATTTAAAAGAACGTTACAGATAGTAGGAAAGTAGACTGGAAAAAATATTTGGAATGTGACCAAAACTATTTCAACGAGTGTCATCGATTTTATTCAGAAGAAATTATATGCAACCATCCTGCAAGATGTTGATTGATTGATTGAAATTAAAATTGTGGGTGCGTTATTTTACACCCGTTGCATTACACGGGACCCAGTCCCTAATAATCAACACAGGTCTCTGAGGAATAAGAGATCCTTTCCTAACTAGAAGCTGAGCTTGTAAAGGGGCACTCAGCACACATAAGGCCAAAACACAGGACAACACAGCCCTACAGATGATCGAACTGGCCGTAAGTCCAGACGCCATTGGAGCTTGCAAGTGAGGTTGATTTTTAGGTGCCTACTCAAAAGGTCACCCCTTACACCCCAGATTTCTGCATGATGCATCCATTGAAACAGTGGAGAGGGTTCTTCGAGACCTGCATAAAAAACACATGTCTGTGTTTCGACGGGATATTTCGTGCACCCAATTAGCAACACTGTTCCACCCTTCCTTTCCATCCCATTCAATGCGTTCGAAATTGGAAATCTCCACTCGCCCTGTCACTTCGCAGAGCCTCTGTGCGGCAGCCGCCGGCATCAATCTCCGTCCTTCGGCACCTGCCCTGTCTTAACACGCTGCCTCGGAAGACGTATGGCGCATCACCTCGCCTTCATAGTGATCCGTCTTGTCTGGATTCTTCCGACTCTTTTCTTCACTCTTTTTTTTTTTGTGGAATGGGGAAAAAATGGGATTCGCAAACTTGAGAACGAGATGCATGAGCTAATTCAGAAACTTGTTTCCGCTCTCATCTGCAAGCCATGTCTGTCCGTTTCAATCTATCATCATCCTCAAGTACTAACTGCTAGCACTGCGGGCTGTGTTATTTAGAAGAATATTGGATCGTGCAATCCATCAGGTAATTAAGCAGGTCCGTTGCAGGTTCCTTCCCTACAATTTGCATGAGGAGTAAACTCTATCGCGCATCAAGTGTATTTTCCAATTTTGGAATTGAAACTTAGATACAATGGTCACATGTAGTCCATATTGGTTTAGGTTAGCGCTAAAATAACAGGACTTGCAGACGAAGGGCAAGTCACCTATTTTAACCAAAGCTGAGGTCACTCCAGGAACTAAGGAGGAACGAATTTACAATCTACCATTGAAAAAAGATTCCTTGCTGGAGGTAGGACTCAGTTCCTGAGCTTTCCTCTGATCATTCTTCCAACTTTTTTGCACATCCTTGAATATAAATTGCACTGCTTATTCCCGTATTTTGTCAGTTTGTGTCCACATGGCGATGCAAACATTCCCGAAAAGAGTATAGTTCCGAAATCTACCCCAATTTCAACCACACGCTTCTCCAGAACTGCACACTGTGTTATCGAGTTTTTATGTTAAATTTGTTGCTCGAATGATTCCCAGTAAACTGTGATTTATCTCCGCATATATGATGTGAACAGATATTTGAAAATATTGGGGTAGGTATAATTTGTAGCTCTTGCAACGTAACAAAAATAGATTTTTCGCCACCTTGGAAGGCTCGGACTTGTTTCCGCACAGATTCTATTAGCGATTCCAGCTATCTGGTGTAACATCTGGCGAGCCATTTTGGTACCACTCCTTCTGGGGATGCTTTCCTTGCATGTGAATGCAAATGAACAAACCACAGAAAAATCACATTGATTATTAACCAGGTGGTTTTTGTCAAGAGAGGCTAAAAACCAACAACTACCCAAAACTCCTCCGTCATCTTTTGGTATCATTCATATCTTGTCCTCATAGGATAGCCTATTTGAAAAAATGGCAACATAAAATCAATCCGACCATTACAGGTTTTGGTATATTGTATTAATTAATTGCTGGCCAGATACGAGGTGTAAGGTTAATTAATATGTTTCCATGTGTGTACCTTTTGTTATTATTGCATATAATGAATTGTGATTTTTGCTGGATATTAGATTCCCCTGTTTTTTAGCTTCCCGGTTGGGGGAGCTAGCTGTCTTACAAAAGACCGTTGGCAGTGGAATTTTTCCGACGCTACGGGGTCCACGTCCACGGACGTTTACCTCGACTATAAAAAAGGCCAGTTGGGCTTTAGGAAAAAAACAGTTTTTTACTACCTTCAAAACGACGAAGACCCTTCGAAAGTCTTGTCCACTCAGGGTTGCTAGACTGGAAGATTGAGAAGTAAATGTAATACTTGGCAAATGAACACATCTTCGAGAGTCTTGTCCACTTCTGGTGGCTAGACTGATGTCTGAAATGTATGTATAATTTGGCCAAGGAACCCCCTTCTAAAGTTTAGTCCACTTATGGTGGGTAAACTAATGATTGAAGTTATAAGTAGCATTTGGTAAAGCCAACCCCTTTTTGAAATCCCCAAGTTTCCTAATTAGCAAAAGATTTGCATTTGTACGATATTGCCGAGTCGCATCATAATGCCTTGCGGGCTGTTCAAGGATGCTGCGAAAGGAAACGCAAGACTGTCGGAATATCAATTAAGTCGAGGGTAGGCCACAGAGATAGTTAGGCTAACTCTGTGTTAATGAAAGTACCAATGACTAGGCCATAGGTACGTCTTTGCTTGAATTAAGGAAATTGGTTGATTATGTAAATGCACACATGGAAGCGATTTGTAAATATGTATATAATAGCAATATAATCTTACTAGAAATGTTATGATTTGATGAATTAACTCTAAGAACTACGGTACTGTCCATTTTAAAACAGTTGTTTATTCACTTGCTATACATGTATAACGAACCAGGGACTAATAAATATAAATTGTTATGTGAAACCCCCCCCCCCCCTTTCGTAATTCCGGCGCAAATATAATCTGCTCGCTTGGCACCCAGGGTGAGGTGAAAGGAGAGATTGAAGGATTAAAGCAGGAAGTAATCCAGAGGGCCGGATAGAAACGAAGGATAGGGGGCCCGCACCCTTCACAGATTGCAGCGTTATACTTCGCAATAACCGTTCTCCGATTTCAATCCACTGAGCTCATATGCTTTGATTTCTAGCATGCAACGCATAAAACTCCACAAACTGCACCTTGTCAAGCCGAAAATTGAAAACTAAAATTGGTAAACGCTGTAAGTGCCACAATAATTCAAACACCGTTTTCCACGTTAAACTGTGAAATGTGCCATGCTTTATAATGTGGTAAACGTGAAATGTGGCTGGTAGCCATCTAAGTAGCTCAAAGGGCGTGTAAAGAGGTCACTAGTGTGCATGTTCGTAGGGGCTGATGTGCAGAACGATGCGTTTTCCCAACACTTTCGCTTTTGGCACTTACAACGTTTACCACTTTTAGCTTTTAGTCCTCAATTACTTCTGCCGTTAAGATATTTCTCTGTAGTGAGAATTTAAGGGCACTAGGAACAGTTTCCATGTCCAGCAAGACGCGAGGACCCGAAATGCTCTTCCTCCACCGACATTTTCCCGCGGCGAGTTGGAGAAAGAGAGGTCTGTGCGCTGGATGACTGTAGAAGGGGGAGAAAATTTAGCATTACTTGTTCTCTTAGGAATATCAAAATTCCCATGATGTAAAAAAACGCATGGGCGGAAAGAGGACGGGTTGAAGATTTTGTTGGGATAAGTCGAAACTTCTATTTCATTCGCCGGAAGTTGTTTGTCCATATGGAATACATGCGATACTGTAAATATTTATTCATCATATTTTTTTTTACAGATCGAATCTAGCGCGGCTCTCCGATGGCGTAGTGGTAAAGTCGTCGTCTTGTAATTAAAGGGTCCTGGATTCGATACCCGGTGGATGCACGTAGTGTTTCGGATCCCACTTTAAACTGTAGATCCAGTCCCGATCAGCCTTACTGTGCATAAAGTGGACTTAAACCACTAACTCAATCAATCAATCAATCAAATCTAGCTTAATAATCAACACGTGCAACAAGAGGAGAAAATCATTATCTGATGCGAAACTGTATGTCTTGTCCTCTTTCCTTTAATTCAGGAAACCAAATATATTTTTTTGTTTTATCTTTCTTTCCGGGAAAATGTTTTCGCCAGTGTGCATGTACCTTAACTTCAGAGTGCTTCTGCTATTGTCCTACTTGCCAAAACAAACGAAGTAGTCCCCCCCTCCCTCTTGACACCTTTGTCTCCTAAATGCACCGGGGGAGGGGGAGGTGAAGCTGTTAAAGAGCGAAAGGGGGAGGGGTTAAGCGCATAGCGAAAGCGAGCTAACCCATCACTTGTCAGCTTTTTTCTCCAAGGCTGTCCGAAAGGAAACAAATTCGAGCAGCTTTCTGCACGAGAATACTTAAATCTTGATGAATTAGCCCTGCCAGCCGAAGAGCCCCGGCGGCGAATGAAAGAGTTCTCCGTCATCGAGTATAACGTTACACCGACTCCTCCACTTTGCAGGCTCGCTCAATGTTGCCAACCCTTTTTGAAATTCTTACTTCTGATCTTTGATGCTCGCGAGCAGAGTGAAGGTTTCGGTGTCGTTGGATGCAGCTATTTTCATCCGGGGGTTGAGAGGGACTTCAAACCTCACGGGGGGGGGGGGGGGCGCCTGCAAATTATATTACTAATAAAATAATACTAATATTTTAAAATTGCCCCTTGCTTCTGTTATGTAATTATATTAAGTATAATTAGGTGTAATTAACCATCATTTTAAGACTGAAATTATGAGAAACAATAAAATAACATTACAGCATGCAATCATTTACATTTATCGATGGAGGCACATAGTCGTTCGGATCCCACTTTAAACTGTAGGTCCAGTCCTGATTTGCCTCTCTGTGCATAAAGTGGACTTTAATTCACAACAATTCAATTCAATTCAATAATTTACATTCAGAGCAAATCAAGATGCCTAGAGGCTTTCTACGAAGCTTGCTGAAAACGTTTCTGCAAACTACCACCAACAGTGCCGCTAGTGTTCTGCTATTATAAAAATCGGAAGAATGGACCTATTTTATGTTTAAATTATCTTTGATTGTTTAAGCTTATTCGTTTATTTTTCACAGCAGTTTGAAGAAGTAGTATCGTGTGAGAAATGGAAGTTTCTCGTGAACACTTTCGGGAAATGATTTATTATGATTTCAAATGTAGTTTAACACCGAAACAGTGCATCGAGCGACTTCATTTGGCTTTTGGGGATGAAGCACCATCCAATAGGACTGTGTACAATTGGTCTTCCGAATTCCAGCGTGGTCGCACATTTCTCACTGATGAATTTCGTGAAGGTCGTCCATCCACGTCTGTTGTTGCCAATAATGTTGATGCTGTAGAGAGAGATCGGCATGTGACATACCGTGAGATTCAGGCATCCTTGAACATTGACATGAAAGCAATACATACGATTTTGCATGGTCAACTGAACGTACGGAAACTTTCAAGCCGTTGGATCCCACACAACTTGACCGAAGTTCAGAAACAGGCTCGTGTAAATTGGTGTAAAGAAATGCTCAAAAAATTCAACCGAGGCAAGTCAAATTTGGTGTACTACACCGTTACAGGGGACGAAACTTGGATCTATTCATACGAATCCGAAACTAAACAGGAATTTACTGTTTGGGTGTTTCAAAGTGAGCCGAAACCAACAAAAGTTGTTCGTTCGAGGAGTGATGACAAGCAAATGATTGCTTATTTCTTCGGTTATACCTGACATGTGGCAACAATAGCTTTAGAAGATCGAAGGACTGTAAATGATGAGTGGTATACAACAATTTGTTTGCCAGAGGTCAACAAAACAAACCCAAATCGTCGCAATATTCTTCACCACGACAACGCCAGTTCCCACTCAGCACACCAAACTGCGTTGATTTTTTGTCCAGTAAAAATGTCAAATTAATGACTCATTGTCTGTAATCACCTGATTTATCACCTAATGCCTTCTTTTTGTTCCACACATGAAAAATAAGATGCGTGGTGAGCTATTTTTGTCGCCTGAAGCAGCTGTTGAAGTATTCCGAACAGCGGTTTCTGAGGTATCAGCTTCAGAGTGGAAAAAATGCTTTCAAAATTGGTTTGAGCGTATGCAAGAGTGTATCGATCTTAAGGGTGAATACTTTGAAAAACAATAAAGTTATTCCCAGAATTTCACATGTCTTTTTTCATATTGATTGAAGACGCTTTTCCAGCAGCCCTCGTACAACATATCTATGGATGACATCATCAATGAAACTTTTTGATCTCCTCGTCCACCTCAGTTGATACCTTCATATAAGCTTTAAGCGCATATCAATACATCCTATTTCGTAATTTAGCAGTTATCAAAACGGACGATATTTATTTTGACTTTTAATTATAAAAGTGACTAAATCAGTGCTTATTACTAAAAAAAACAACGAAGTGTACGTTTTACGTTCAATTAAAGTGAATGACAGGAAGCCACAGTGAACATGGTTGCCATGTTAGTTATTGTCGAATACTCTGCAAGGGTACTGAAATTTTCTGGGGGACATTTTAATTTCTGGGGGTGATTCCACCCGGGCCACCCACTGAATTCATCACTGTTGTGGCAAATCAAAAGGGTGGAGTTAACCTCCACCATCATATGGTACAGTCAACAGCAAAAATAATACTAGGCAAATTGTCCATCTTTATCTTGTTCATTATTTTCTATTCTACGAGGGTGGTTCAGCATGCTCCGCCCCTGACATAGAAGGAACCCTCGTAGGAAAACCAAATCACTGTCACTTTTCAACATAGTCCCCTGCAACATTAACACACTTTTTCAATCGGCCTTCCAGTGCTTCAATCCCAGTAGAAAAAGAATATTTTGGTTGGTCCTGCAACCAAGCATTCACAACATCCATAACCTCGGAATCGCTGACAAAATGTTTTCCACGAAGGTGTTTCTTCATGTTCGGGAACAGGTGGAAGTCACTGGGGGCCAGATCTGAAGAATAAGGGGCATGAGGGACAATTTCGAACCCTGCTGCATGAATTGCAGCCACCGCAACTTGGGAGGTGCGGGCGGGAGCATTGTCACAATGGAACAACAAACCACGGGCGAACATTCCGCGGCGTTTCTCCTTTATGGCAGTACGTAATTCTTCAATTAGGGTTACAGAATAAACACCTGTGATTGTCTTTCCCTGTTGGAGATGGATTCCTTATGCATCCCAGAACACAGATGCCATCACTTTGCCCTTTGGTGGCTGAACCTTGAATTTCTTTGGGGGTGGAGAATGGGGGTGTTTCCATTGCATGCTTTGGCGTTTACTTTCGGGAATGAAGTGGTGAACCCACGTTTCATCCATTGTAACAAATCTCTTCAGAAACTTTGGCTTGTCAGCCTTTAATGTCCGCAACAGGTTCTGACTTTCACACGACGTGTCCTCTTTTGGTTGACCGTCAGCATTCTCGGGACCCAATGTGCAGAGATTTTTTTCATTAACAAATGATGATGAATAATTGAATGCACACTGCCAGTTGAGATGCCACATGTGTCTGCTATATGGCGGACAGTCACTTGCCGGTCTGCCAAAATCATGTCATGGACTTTTGTAATCATTTCTGCTGTGGTCACCGTTGCAGATGAGCCACCACCATGCTCATCTTCACAGGTCTGCCGACCACATTTAAATTCACGGCACCATCTCTTCACTAGATCATATGAAAGGCTAGAGTCTCCAAGAGTTCCTACCATATTTGCATGGATGTCTTTCGGTGTTGGATTTTTCTTGAGTTAATATTTTATCACTGCTCGGACCTCAGATTTTTCCATTGTTTCACATGTGGCTACACTTCTTACTGATCATCAACGTGTAACGAAAAGAGAAATTGTTGTAAATTCTTGAAACTTGGTGAATATTAGTCTAAAGAATGAACAATGTTACATATAAAATTACAGGTCTCTACTATCACTGGAAATGGGTCAGGGGCGGAGCATGCTGAACCACCCTCGTACATGCTGTGTTTTTTTAAGAATGGAATTCTTTTGATTCGAAGCTGTTGTTGTTCTCTAATTGATGTTTTTGTTTTTATTTCACTTCGTCATCATTCACATTGTGGATAACAGACTGAATGAAAATTGCGATGGACAATTTGCCTACTGTTTCTTTTGCTGTTGAGTGTACAAAGATTTAAGCATGTTACATCACAAGATTCTTCTTCATTTGTACATGATTATACCCCCTTTACTTTCGTTTGTAACATTACGGTTCTCGAATAATCACAAATTGAATTGGGGGGGAGGCAGTTTCACTCAGCCCCCCCCCTACAAAAATAATGTCATTGGAATATTTAGAGTTTGGAACGGAGGAAAGGAAACTTAGATTTAAGTTCGATTCGGTGATTTCCTCTCCACCATCTTTGAACAGCAATTGTTGGAAGAAACTAACGGTACAAACTGGTACAGTACAAACGAAATTGTATCGAACGAGTTGCTTGAATTTTTTCACGTCATGGTGGAGGGCAGAGGGTAACTTCACACTTAGGGAGCATTTAGTAGCTTAAAGCTTTAAGTAGTAATTACTGAATTGAATTGAAATTAATTGAATTGTTGTTTTACGTCCACTGTATGCACATGTAGGCTAATCGGGACTGAACCTACAGTCTAAAGTAGGATCCGAACCACTATGTGCTTCCGCCGGGTATCAAACCCGGGACCCCTTGATTACAAGGCGACGACGTTATTTGAACGATACGAACCTTTAAAGTAAAACTAAACTATATATTTAATTCGTTTTTTGTCCTCCACTTTTCAACTTGGGAAGCCACCCGCCCCAATTTTGAATTTAATTTTCTCAAAACCATACAAACGAAGAAAAAATGTGGTATGTACAAACGTCAAACAATCCAATGGCATTATTGTGAGGGTCCTCCCAAATTCAATTTGTGATTACCAGAGAACCGTAATGGTACAAACGGAAGTAAATGCGGTACAATTAGGTACAGGCGAAGGAGAATAGACATGGGATATATTAAGAACTCATCTCTCTCACAAAATAAGCAGCATAACAGACTAAACAACTACCCAACAACAGGCAAAACGAGCGGTATACTCTCGAAGCCCAGTAGTGCACGTATAACCGTAATCTGTCTGTCGTAGTGAGCCCTCAAATATTGACGCAGTGAAATTGAAACTTAAGTGAACAGAGTCATCATCTCCGTCGGGTTTTAAAGTGAAATATTTCCAAAACTATTAATATAATATGTGTTTGCTAATCATGAAACGAAAGAACACATCTGAAAGTATAATTTCTCATATTTGTAATCTTGGCACCTGCCGACAGATGGCAGCACAAACCTAGTTTCCAAAATGGCGTCTATGCAGCAGAAAGCATTCTGTGTGTTGGAATATGAGAAGTGTTTCTCAGTTGTTACCGTACAGCGTGCATTCCGGAGACAGTTTACAACTGCACCGCCAGGTCACCAAAGCATTCTACGATGGCATCGACGGTTTAACGAAACTGGTTGCCTGTGTAAATGCCTGGATTGGGCGATTTGCTGAAGATGACTTAGCGCTTTTCTCATGGCCTCCTAGATCTCCCCACCTAACGGTTTGTGATTTCTTTCTTTGGGGCACGCGAAAGACACAGTGCATGTGCAACAACTTTGGTTGAGCTGCAGGATCGCATTACGACCATTAGTAGGGATATGCTAGAGCGCGTGTGGTGCGAACTAGACTATCGCATAGATGTGTGTCGTGTGACAAAAGGAAGCCACATTGAACATTTGTGAAAGTATATCTGAAACTTGGACAGTTTCTGTTTATTTTCATGTATCATTCTTTATTGTATGTGTTTAATGCAGCCCTTTCAAACCCGATGAATCATTTATAATTACCCTGTATATGACAATGAAAATAGGTGATCGTGGGCTGAAACTACTAAAGCGGATATTTTACATAAATGTGTCTACGATTAAAATGATACGAGGGTCACTATTTATATTTTGAGCCTTGGCAACACTGATTGAAGTTAGGCGCGATTTGACGTTTGCACGGAATCGTCTGGCATTATTGACCATAACGTACTTCAAATGTTTTGTCAATAGCTTCATTTGTATTGTTTATGTTGCCTTGGAGATTGCGCGACAACAATAAAATGGAATTAACTCGTGAACATTTTCGTGCGATGATTTTTTACGATTTTCGACGTGGATTATCAAGACAAGAGTGCATCGATCAACTTACTTCCACATTTGGAGATGAAGCCCCATCCTTTGCCACTGTGAAACGCTGGTATAACGAATTTAATCGTGGCCGCCATTCGCTCACCGACGAGATTCGCGAAGGTCGTCCAAAATCAGTTGTTGTTCAAGAAAACATTGATGCTGTGCAAAACCTAATACTGCAAGATCGTCATGTGACATACTGTGAGATTGGGGCAACCATAGGCATTAGTTCCACCAGCATATATAAAATATTACATGATCATTTAGCTGTGAGAAAGGTATGCTCTCGTTGGATCCCACACAATTTGACAAAAACTCAAAAAGACGCTCGTGTCAATTGGTGCAAACAAATGCTCAATAAATACAATCGTGGTGCTTCAAAACACGTATATAAGATTGTAACAGGTGACGAATCATGGATATATGCATATGAGCCGGAACGTAAACAGCAGTCGACTGTATGGGTGTTTCAAGATGAACCCAATCCAACAAAAGTTGTTCGCGCTCGAAGCACATCGAAACAAATGGTTTCCTGTTTTTTCGGGAAAATTGATCATGTGGCAACTGTGTCTTTAGAGGAACGTACAACGGTCACCTCTGAATGGTACACAACAATTTGTTTGCCAGAGGTCTTCGGTCAAATACGGAAAACAAACAAACGCCGTCGGATCATTCTTCATGAAGACAATGCCAACTGTCATACATCTCGTCTAACAACCGACTTTATGAACAGTCAAAAAATCTAATTGATGGGTCATCCGCCGTACAGTCCTGATTTGGCACCCAATGACTTCTTCTTGTTCCCGAATGTCAAGAATAAATTGCGTGGACATCGATTTTCGTCGGCGGAAGACGCCGTTGATCCGTTCAAAAACCATATTATGGAGGTGTCTCAAGAAGATTGGAAAAATTGCTTTGACAAATGGTTCGAACGAATGCAAAAGTGTATTGACCATAAAGGAGAATACTTCGAAAAACAATAAAGCAGTTTTCAATGCCAAATTGCTGTTTTTTCATTGTTAGGCTCAAGATATAAATAGTGACCCTGTATTCAGTTACTCGAACGAGTACGACAGAGCAAACGAACTACGTACATCAGACCTAACAATGAAATTGGGTCAACGTTCAGTACGTTATTCATCAAAAAATGGCACATCTGTCTGTACTTTCTTCAGTTGACTAGAGTTCCTGTAAGGTAACAAAGACTATGGAGAAGCGAAGTGCATTTCTTTACTGCATACATTTGACAATTGCGACGCCGACAAGATGCTTTGATAGATACGGGACGGAACCTTTGAACAGTAGACAGCTGCTCCAGTTCTGTGCGGTAAGTTGCAAGGTGTCCTATTCGTTGCACTCCCCGGTAGCGCCACGTTGCCCCTTGTTCCGCTTCGAATCGATGCTGAACATAATGGCTAGATATGCATCCCTCGATATCCTTCAGCTTTCTTTTGTAATTTTTCAAAAGTGACAGAATACAAGCAGCTGGCGGGGTCACCATTATCCATATTTTGGTCTCGCCTATCTGCGGCGAGGACGCACACAAACAAGCGGACCCGCTTCGCAAATTGCACTTTTTCGAGTCTTACCTACGTACCTGAGCCGGAACAAATAGGATACCGAAGGGCGTAGTTCTGCTCCTCGCCGCCAGGTGTGTCATCGCGCGAACGCATGCACATCAGACGGACCGACTCTGACCGTAAAAAGGCAAAAACCTTTGAAGTTCGCCGACGGAAAGGGGAAGCGAAAAGGAGAGAAATCGTGGAAGGATGTGATTAGTCCGTGTGACATACGAACTTCCTGCTTTTGCTAATGATTCCGGTGTGTGACGTCACCTTGAGCGCCCTGCGGATCGCGGTTAATCTGACAGGTTCGTGTACGCCTCAAATGATAAGCCGTAAAGGCCGGGAACAGCTGACGACCCCCCCTGTTTGGATCCGTTGCTTTAGTCGGCGACCCTTAGTGAAGGGCGCCGAGGGTTATATAAAAGGGTGAACGTCAAAAGAAATCAAACATGCCCATCGTTCTCGTCTTTCTAGTTTATTATACTCTTAATTGCGGAGTGTTTAGCACTCGAGGTCCCGAGTTCGAATCCCGCACAGAGCATGGGTGTTCTTTGTGAGTTTCATCCTATCATTACCCATCCTCATCTTCGCAATTAGACAACAGTGGCAGAAATGCGAAGTAAAATAAACGATACCAATCAATCACACTTAGTATTTGGACTGAGAGCATAATTATTATCCCAGAATTAATCCCTAATTGGAATGCAATGGACATGAAAGGCACGTGAATTAGAACAGTTTTTGATTTCACTGCGTCCCTTCATGTTTCCTCTTTCTACTTTCGCACACAGAATACAAATGACTTCTAGGCCAGACTTCTTACAAAAGGACAAGCCAACATTGTCCAAAGCAGAAAGAATTCTCCCTTATTTTATCACGAACGCTTAGGAAGTTCTGAGAGTGTCTCGAAATAATGAAATTTTACATCGAAGAACATGTAGTAGACACAAAATAACAATTCCTAAGCGCAGGGCCGCATTTACGCGCAGGCTATCTAGGCTGCAGCCTTATGGGCCTGCACCACAAAAAAAAAAAAAAAAAAGTTTTAAAATTTTTAATTTTGAATAGACTAAAATGTCTTTGTTTTAATGCTGTGGTTTGGGCCCTCTTATAATCATAAAATACGTCGAAGAGGTGGATGTATAAACTCCTCCAAGACAAAAAAAGTCAAAGATTGTTTTCCTAATATCGAGGTCACTCTAAGAATGTACCTATCACTTACGGTCACAAACAGCAGTGGAGAAAGGTCATTTTCAAAATTTAAGTTGATCAAAAACAGGCTTCGAACCTCCATGTTAGAAGACAGGCTCATCGTTTTGGCTTTGCTCAGCATTGAAAGTGATATTTTAAGACAACTAAGTTATGAAGATATTATAAGTAGCTTCATTAGTATGAAGTGTAGGCGCAAACCAATTAGGCACTAAGATTATTTGGCACTTTCATTTTAAGTCTGTTTGATTGGGAAATTACTGTAATTGAATTAAATATAAGTAAAATTTGCTTGTTTGTTACATTCCTTTTTTTATCTTGCATTTGCCTAACATGTTTACTTAAAATTACAATATGTTATTTTTAAAATTAAATTATTATTTTCAATTCAAATATTATTTTCAAAAAAATTGCCTAACATGTTTACTTAAAATTACAATATGTTATTTTTCAAATTAAAATATTATTTTAAAAAAATCCCCCAGGTGGGGCCCTCACCACAGGTTCAGCCTAGGGGTCTTCAGAACCTAAATACGGCCCTGCCTAAGCATGAACAAAAGTGCGATTAATAAAAATACCACTACATTCCGAAATGTAACTATTATTACTGGAATTCGGTTCTCCATCTGATTAGTTTCTTACAAACTCTTTGTTCCACAGACGTTGGGAGAGCTTTCGATTACATTTATTACGTTAAATCTTTCTTCGCCTTCTTCTCTCACCCAAAAGTGAATCAGACTTCATTTATGTTTTAAGTTCAGCGAATAAATGAACGGTCATATCTGTGGGAGAGGAGGCAGGCTATGCCTCTGGCCACGCGCTTTCGAAAGATGCAATGCTATTGAATCATTTATTCAATGATTTCTAGTGTAAGTGGGATCATTCAAAGATCAAAGTTTGAGTTAGATTCCTTTTATCATCAGATTGGCTAATCACGGCTAGATCCACAATTTAAAGTGGAATACGAACCACTGCAATGTACGTACATCCACCGGGGCTCAAACCTGGGACTCCTTGATTATTCCACTCGAGAGGTACACGATCCATTTGAATAGAAGAAAAAGCAGAAGACGAAAACCTTCATCAACTCTACAGCTCTGTGGGTTCAGGCGCCAGAGCCTTGTTAGCCTGCAAGAATGCAGTTACCGGAGTGCACTACAGAAGTGAGGTTGACTTCTGGGTGACTTTTCAGGTCACTCCTTGAGCCGGCTTTAGACGAATGCATTTCCTTTGACATTTTTGCTTGCATAAATGCTATGTAAATGCTTCCAAAAATCTTATTGCAGATAACACTTTACACGAAATCATTTCATGGAACATTTCGGATAGCTGTTGAGATTACATTGTATGATACATACAGCACAATAGGCACATCGAGTTACACCATAAATAGCGAGTGCACTGTGTTTACAATTGAAAAACTAAAATATTATTCCATACGTGTACAGTAAACGTTGTAAAGTATATTTTCAATCAGTGCCATGCTTCTCTACCTAAAACTATTTAATACGAAGCGTAATTCCTCTCGGTTGATTAATTATCGTGTTTTAAAAATGTGAAGTGATACATTGTTTACATCTCATTCGGCAGCCATTACAACTGCGCTCGTGACCTAGAGGTCGCTTCTGATTGGTTATGCTACGAAAAATACTACGGAAATAGGACGGATAGGACGGATCCATTTCTAAACTAGACATACTACAAACAATAACATTAGTTTTCTATACAAATGTATAGATGTTATGAAAAAAAACATTAAAGTGGTTGAGTAAACGCGTTGAATCACTTTATGTGGATTAACCCAGTCACGTATCCGCATTGCTTCTCGTAAAAAAAACAAAAAAACATGTTCTGTGTAAATAAAAGGAAAGTTAATTTCTAACGCGTTGATTTTGTCTAGAAAAACATACCAAAATTATCGAGCGGACGTGAAAGTTATCGCCTGTAAACGAAAAGCCCAGACCTCGCCATTAAATCAAGACAATCGATTGCGTGATACGAAGAAGAAGAATATGCTATGTGTGAGAACAAGTTCCACGTCTTCGCAACTCTTTGCTGAAGCGGGATTTTCCCCACGTCTCTGATAATTACGGTTGAAACGCTTTTAGCGCAATGTGGATTTGCCTAAGGCCCTCTAATAAAATCTATGGGTGCATTATTTAACATCAGAAAAAAAGAAACTTTTCATCATGTTTCGCTGCACACCACTCCCAGTGAAGGGGAGATGCTTGGAAATGACATGTCTTTTCAAGCTCATTAATTGTGTTTATTCGTCTTCATAGCATGTATTGGGTGAATTGAGATTATGTATGCCCTCCGTGGTTAGTACAGCGCTCTACGACATCAGGGGTTTCGTGTTCGAGTCCCGGCCGGGATATGGGTGTTACTTGTAAGTGTCCCTTCATGAATTTCATCATGGCATTACTTATCCTCATCTTCGCGATTAGCCAAAACTGGCAGACATGCTAAGTATAATAAACCAAAGTAACGTATTTTATATACGGCTGGGTGTGTTCTATTATTCTGAAACGTCGTTGCCTTGTAATCAAGGGATCCCGGGTTCCATACCCGGTGGTGGCACATATTGGTTCTGATCGCACTTTAAACTGTAGGTCCAGTCCCGATTAGCCAATCTGTGCATAAACTGCACTTGAAACAACAAATCAATCAATCAATCATTATTCTAAAAAATCAAAAGTCCCGGTTTGACTTCAACGCCCCTCGAACAATACTTTTTACCCAGATAAGTTAATAAACAAAAGGGAAAAAACTCAGTGTTGATTGATCGATATGGTGTTTTAAGTCCACTTTATGCACAGTAAGGCTAATAGGGAATGGACCTACAGTTTAAAGTGGGATCCGAACTACTATGTGCCTCCACCGGATATCGAACCCGAGACCCCTAGATTACAAGGCGACGACGCTACCACTGCGCCATCGGGGAGACCTTACAAACTCAGTGTTGTCACCAAACGGGAAGAAGGGAAGTAATTCTTCTCCGCACCACAACATATTCTCGCGTTCTCTCAGTTTCCCCACAAGATGTGGAGGACAGCATACTAGCGGAAATTTAGTTAACAAGTTTGCAACCCTTTTGTCGTATATTATATGGCTTGCAGATTAATTGCAAAGAAGATAATAGCTGTTTAATGCTCATAAAAGAACAACGCTGGACAGGAATAACATTAATAATTTAGAAATATTCATGAAATTTCCATCAAACTACAATATTTTAGAAAACTCAACATAGTAAATTCATACACGTTGTATCAGTTGCGTTGGACGTTTTCCTGCTTGATATATAACCTGTAACACATTTCGTCATTGCACGGTTACATAAGAATCAGGATAAATATTAATGGGCCATGTTCTTTACCACGTAGTTTACAACACCAAGGCACGCAAGCAGTCTGTATAAGTATTACCCATTACTACGCCATGAATTGAACTTTGGAATCTACCACTATGTGGATTGCATTAAATACATTTTATCAGTTAGGTACCTCTTTTACTGCCGTTAAACTAACATTTCTCTGTATTTTTTATACATTTATTTAATATATTGGAAATCGCTCGTTATATATTATGCAAACTATTAAAACAAGCTCTAAAACTCAAATTTAAGTAAATTATCTAAATAACTTAAAGATTTTTTTATGTACGCCACTGGTCGTTCTCCATCGCACCCTTCTGGCGATCGAGTTTCCTCCCCGATTGTAGGCGGGGAGAGCGAGGGAGCCGAAGCAAAAGTAGTGTCCCTGCTGAAAACAGCGTTGGCTGGAGAATACTGCTTGTTTCTTTCTGTTTCTGTGCCGTGCTTGGCAGAGGTAGTGTTGCTACATGAATGGAAATTTGCCTTGGTGAAGGGAAATGGAGGGTCCAATTTTCGGCGAAGAGGAAATATTATGAAAAATATCGAAATTGTGGGGAAATTTTAAGTTGTCTGAACTTCTGTTTTTGCTTTGCTTGCGTGCCTGCATTAGTGTTATACAGAGTGTCCCACAAAGCGGTTTACGCTATTTGGATGTTAATAACAGAGAAAGTATTACAGATAACTTGATCGAACTTGTGGTATCTGGATCTGTCATGATTAGTGCTTGTTGCCATTCATTTGTTTTTCATTAATTTCAGTTCAGTTGCCAGTAGTGACAAGTAATTGACAAGATGGCTGGGAACCTTTTGCTTTGAGCGGGCAGAATTTGATACTGCGCCACCGTCACGTGTAACAATTACGAAATTACGCGACAAGTTTGAGAGGGAAGGAACTGTGTGTGATCTGGGACGGTGTGGCAGGAAGAAATCAGTATCGGACGAAACAGGGATGGAAGCAGTGGTACAAACTTTCACAAGATTCCCCAAGAAGTCCATAGCTACATCAAATTCTGCCCGACATCGTCTCTGCTCTTCTTCCATGTTCTCACATTTCCAAAAACACTTTAAAATCCACTTCCGTTGCTCAACGGAAAGGTTCCCAGCCATCTTGTCAATTACTTGTCACTACTGGCAACTGAACTGAAATTAAAGAAAAACAAATGAATGGCAATAAGCACTAATCATGACAGATTCAGATACAACAAGTTCCATCAGGTTATCTGTAATACTTTCTCTGTTATTAACATTCAAATAGTGTAAACCCCTTTGTGGGACACTCTGTGTTTCTATTATAGCTAATGAATATAGATGGCGTGTTCAATACATATGTACAATAAATAAGAATTGTTGCTGTAAATCAGGCCAAATTTTCAGGATGCGCCCCTCCATTTTAGGTTCCCTCTGTCCAGAATGCGATCTGGGACTCAGATTCTCAAATTTTCCGTTGGAAAATGCGCCAACATGGGAACACTCGCATATTAAGGAGTTTGTTGCTGTTTTATTCCCTTGCAATAACTGAAGAAGGATTACGAATATAATCGGTTGGGACGTCTGACATAGTTCGAATAAACTTGTGACGACCACCTGCTCAAAAGGCAATCTCCGTCTTATGAATGAAGGTTCCGGAGCTGGACTCTAAGCCCAGATATGTATACGTCGCTTCTAGGCATGGCCACAAAATCCAGATAACGGATATCTGGGTTTCAAATTATCCTATATCTGTTTCGGATGCAACGGATAAGGATTTGTGGAAAATATGTACTGTGAAATACGAAAATAACGAATAAAATAATATATGGATAGTGACAAGACTATGCGGATGGGCAAATATCCGGATATCGGATATTCTGATATCAGAATTAATCTGGATATCCCATAATGCACACATTCGGATACCCAGACATTTCGGATAATCCGAATATTCGAGTAATCTGGACAATTCGGATATGGGAATTATGCGGATATCAGAATATCCGATATCCGGATATTTGCTCATCCCTACAAAATCCGCTCCCACGTGCACGCTGCAGCACAGAGGTAGACAGGCAAAGCAATACATTTCCGGATATGAATTGCCATTTTAATCTTGACGTGTCGTCGCTCTACATCAGGGGAGAGATGTCTCCGAGGGTGGAAAGGGGTGTGCTTGGAGGAGAGCGTGCTACAAGCTCTTCCGGGCCAGAGAAATTGCTAATCAAAACTCCGAAAAGGAATCCGACGTTTCCTACGCATACCCTTTCCTCCGACCTCGCTCACTTCAATGATACCTCCGGGCGTTTCCTTTGCTGAAAATTTCATCTGTGTTTACATCTATTTTACCCGACACACGGCTTCTTCAACTTTTAGGGCAAAAGCCATAAAGAGAAGTAAATGGAAACGTTATTTGCGTTCTTAATTACCTCAAAGTGCCGACGCTCAGTTCAAAGCCAAGCGCAAATAAGGCCAAATAAACGATGTTCTTTTGTTCCCTCCGCCGACTCGAGCCAAAACGTCCTGTTTTTAACTTGCAAACACATGTTTGTGCAGCGTAAAAAGATGTAAAACCCACAACAAGTTAGTTGAGGAGAAGGGGGAATGCTTAATTACATAACAGTGTGTGAGCACATTACAATGCAATGCACGTAAGTGTTTACGTAACTGCAGACGTTTTATTTGAAATAATAGTTAGGGTTGCCGATTGTCAAAACGTTTGATGCTCAAATAGGGCAATGGGATCCGATGCACTGTGCAATGTGTCTTCACCTAGAATCGAACCGGGAACCCCTTGTTTAAAAGTGACTACGGCACTGGGAAAAACCGCTTGTTGATTTGTATTAAAGGCATCTCTAATCTGATGCACGAGTCAGAAACCTTTGCACAAGTGGCTTTATATTCAGTGCTAAGCGGTTACTTCACACCTCCTCATCTGTAGTCAGCACAGCGCGTTGTGACCGAACAGGATCCGGGTTCGAATACCAGCCTCTGCATGGGTGTTCGTTGTGAGTGTCCATCAATTTTATCATATCATAACTCATCTTCGCGCTTAGCTAAAAGAGAAACCAATCAATCATCTTCTCATCTACAAAGACTGGAGTTATTAACACCATTTACGTTCGTGATAACTATGGCTAGGATTTTCATTACTTACCATTTTTTTTGGCAAAGGTAATGTGTTCCATAAAAATCTAGAAATTCATATTGTGAAGAAATTCATTGAATTAAGGTGCTTTTTAGGGCATATTTTGGCATATTTGCCCATTTCTACTTGATAGAGCATATTTTGATGGATTTTCGGTCATATTCAGCATATTTTCGCTTTTTAAAGAAGTATACAGTCATTTTCGAAGTGGATTTGTTCTTACTCCAATGTTCACTAGAGGGTTGTTTTCTTTTTCGTTTTTTTCGGATTGCACTCATCAGGGCCCATAAAGTGAACTAAAAATTGTACGTATGTGAAAATATTTCAGCATAAGTTAGATATTGATGTTTGAAACAGTCCAGTTATAAGGGCATATTTTTCAAACTATAGTGCATATTTTGTAAAATTTTTGGTCGTAAGAACATATTTCATTTTGCATATTTTGGTGATATTTAGGTCATAATAATCCTAGCCCTAGTGATAACCTTCCGCATTGCAGCGACAGTTCTGGCAGTAAATAAAAGTAGATAGTAAATATGCCTTCTACGACAACCCTGATTTTTTGACCCCACGACCGCCAAAACCTCAAAAACTCACTTTCTCTCCACGTTCCGCGCCTCATTTATTGCGCTGACGATGTTTCACAGCGAAGAAAAGCAGTAATGAGTGAAATGCACTTTCTCATCCTCTCATCCTTGAAGGATGAATGCACCTTATCGTAATTTTCCAAGTCCGGGGCCATGTTTATATATCGTGACCTTTGTAAACCTCTCGGGAACGATGTGCCACACACACACGCGCGCGCGTGCCTCTCATTATTTCTGTATTGTGACGCAAGCAAACAAACAAATAATAATTGTTTTTTTTTTTAGGATTCCTGGCCCCTATAACCCCGCCAGGGTGCGTGGTGCCCAACCCACCAACCATTGCGAATGCTGCCAGAAATTTAATCAACGTTGTTCGTTCTCGATGCTGGAATCTTACGTAGATTATTCCATGAAAAACAAATTGATAATCCTGTGCGAAGCCCCCAAAGCATTTACGCAATTTTTGATGTTTGCGTGGATCGCGACGCTCGGTCGAACGAATCTTTCAACCCCTATAGAGAAATTGTGTTCCATCGCTCAACGCAACGTTTTCATCACGGACCAAACGCTTTCGAACGATCCAAATTTTCTGCAAAACGTTCGAGAAAAAATTCCAAAATATCGAATGCCGCTCGAGAGTGGGATAGAAAAATTGAAATCGATTTTCGATTCGATGAGAGCATCACCCCAAACATTAACCATTCCGGAGCTTGCACGGCAAGAACCCGAAACTCCGTCCAAGATGGAATTGTTTTCGCACAACGTGCGAAGCATCTCTTGCAAGCGTTTCCGAAAGTATCGTCGTTGAACGATGAAACTTTGGAGGCGATATGTGCGGATGATGCGGAAATCGAACGTTCGTGGCTTCGAAACATCACTCGCTTTTTCTGCTCCGAACCTGCATACTGGAACGATTCGCAGTTTCGCTCGCAAGCTTTTTGTCTTTCTTGCAGGCGTGTGTGCTCGATTGGAGAACAATGTTATTTTTTCGAGGCCGCAAGAAATGATCGTTTCGTCCGCATTGCCCATGCTGCCCGCTTCCGCAGCAAACGACCCCACCTCGGCAATCCTGCCGCTGCAACAACGGCAAATCCTTCCCGAACCCATTCAGCTCGCATCCGCTTCCATCCGAAGCGAATCTATTTTTTTTTTCTGCCTCCACGGTCATGAACGAAAAATCCACATCCCTGATAACGATCGAATCGGAGGAGGATGCGGCGGAAGCGAGCACCACAACATCCGCTTTTGCAAGATTACCTATCCACATTATGCTCGACCAAAATAAGCTGCATTGCTGCATGTGGAATTTTCTAACCTTTTCGCGTATTATTTTTTATGGAATCACAAACACGAAACCGGTGGACGCTTCGTTTCAAGCATGGTTGAGTTTTGTGCTGGTTCTCGCAGAGCGGAGTCACCTGTTTTCATGCAATTAGAGTTTGGCCAAAAACCTTTGGGATCGAAACAAAAACGCTCGTCAACTTGCTGTTTTGGAATTTTAAACCACACCACCCTGACGGGCGTGGAAGAGTCTGAGGAAATGATCGACAACATGCATGGGTGGAACTGTCAACGCCCGTTCATTTGCCATTTTTGTCCCACAGGATATTGTGTGCATCAAAAAGTCTTTTGTTGAAAAAAAAAAATAGGAAGTATGGTATTGTTCGTTTGTACCAGGGCAACACACACACGCATGAGTGAATCGGTCAACGGGGTTTATTGCTAGGACATTGTGTTTTAACCAAGGGGTCGCGTGGGTGGGGTTCCTATATAACGTACCAGTTTCTCCTTTTGTACATCATTATCATAGTGAACGTCAATCGTGGCAGTTCAGTATTCTTAATTGTTTGTCTGGCAGTATACATATATATCATCGTGGAAGTTCAGTGAGCTACAAGTTTTTTTGAAGTTTCTCTCTCTTGAAAGGTAAGTTTTTTCATGATATATTTTATTTTTGTTTTGCGTCTGACACATATAATCAGAGGAGTCATAAAAAATTGACACACACATGCCGTATATTTTTACCTCCTACAACAGTGCACACACGCACACACACACACACACACACACACACACACATACTGTTCGCGTCTAATATATATATATATATGTGGAAAGAAAAATGTCTAGCACTTTTTAGCTTTTTTTTCTTCTGTTTCAGTGCGCTTTCCCCTACCACCACCAACCACCCCCCCAAAAAAATTTCACGTATATAAATAACAGAGAAAAAATGGAATCGCAACCAGGCCCCTCCGGTCTTTGCGGGAAAATGGCATGTCGCAACTGTAAAAAATTAATTTCGAAATCGAACATCTCGAAGCATTTGAAAAAATGTCGTCTACCAGAACATGATGTCCCCCCGGCAAAGAAATCTCGCATTGATGTGCATGAAGGCGGTGCTTTGAATAAAAGTGCACGCATCATGACGTATAAATCTGGAAGAGACGTGTGTGACTCGAGCACCTCCCTCGACAATGTGAAATCTCTGGTAGTTGATAAATTACGGCATTGTCTCATTAATGTTGCAGTTAAAATTCATCTCGTCTTGACCCTGCTGTATGAGAAAGGGCAATCACGACGATCTTGACGAAATTGTGACACGGCTTTTTGAGCATCTGGGAGAAAAACAAGAAGCGTTTGAAGGTCGAGGAAGTGGATGGAGTCTTTGCGGTCGCAGCCACATGTTACAGCTTCGAGTGTGCAATTTCAAAGCCTTACGCAGCGATCAAAAAACAAAAACAAAAAATGCTGCACCAGACATTAAAAAAAAAGCCGTGTTAAACATAGAAAGTAAAGATCAGAAGAGTTTCTTATGGTCTGTCATCGCCGCATTACACCCAGCTAATAATGAACACCCCGAACGTCTGTCCAATTACAGAGGACACGAGGGGGGATACGAGAATGTGATGAAAGGAATTTCCTATCCTGTGCCCCTGAATAAGATCAATCAATTTTTAAAAAACTATAGAGAGGAAAAAAGAGAAGATCTCGATATTTCTGTGTTTGGGGTTGACGATTGCGGCAACATTCGTGTGTTAACACCTGCGAGAAGCCAGAATAATGTAATTCGACTCTTGCTTGTAGATGGGCGTTACAGTTTGATACGGAATTTTTCTCGCCTAGTCGGAAAACAGATCAGCAAGGATCACGATAAGATTGAAATTTGCGATCGGTGTTTGAGAATTTTTCGCGTGGGAAAGAAGATGAGAGAAGAGCACAAGTGTTTTGGCTCCGTGAATGCAGAACCCGAAGATGTCATGCCGGAACCCGGAACCAAGATGAAATTTCAAAAATACCAGGCTCTTCTCCACCATCCCGTCGTCCTTTATGCCGACTTTGAAAGCTTTCAAGTTCCCATGATGTCTTGCAACCCTGATCCCTCTACCTCAAGCACAATACAAATTTTTCACCACGAGCCTTGCAGTTTCTCCATTTACGGAGAAAAATTAAATGATGTCATCTGGTATTGCGGACCTGATGCGGCAAAAAATTTTGTTAAGAAGATAGCGGAATGCGCAAGAGAACTTGCACCCAGCCTGAAAGGCTCTTACGTTTCTCCACCTGCTCTCACAACGGAACAACAACGGAGACATGACACGGCGACAAGATGCGCGGAGTGTAACCAGGCTTTCACCCCCGAAAATCACAAGGTCGTACACCATGACCATCAGAATGGATTATTCCTGAACACCATCTGTAATTCGTGCAATCTTAAAATTAAGGAGTCGCATTTTGTTGCCGTGTTTCTGCATTACACGGAAAAATATGATACGCATCTGTTCATCAAAGAGTTGTACAATATCACGACTCGAATCAGCATCATCCCTAGAACGAGTGAGAAGTATATTGCAGTAAGAGTGTGGATCCCTCTCGAAGAAGGAGGAAGTGTGGAAGTTAGAATCCTGGACTCTTACAATTTCCTGTCCTCCAGCCTCGCCACCCTTGCATCTCAACTTGGCGACGAAGATCTTGTGACCACCAAGCAAATGTTTTCGGGAGATGAGAATTTGAATCTGTCTACCCCTACGAGTACGTCAACGATTTCGACAAATTTGACGAGACGGAACTTCCACCCCGGGAGGCATTTTATTCTCATCTCACGGAGGACGTCTGTTCCGAAGAGGACTACGAACACGCTCGTAGTGTGTGGACGGCCTTCAATTGCCAAACTTTTCGTGATTATCACGATCTCTATCTTAAATTAGACGTGACACTTCTCATGGATATTTTCGAATCGTTTCGCAAGAGATGCATCTCGATCTACAAGTTGGATCCTGCGTATTTCTTCACGACGCCGGGATTGACTTGGGAATCTATGATGAAATACACCAACATGGAACTGGGGCTCATCGCAGAGAAAGAACAGTATGCCTTCATGGAGAGTGCGATACGCGGTGGCATCGTCCAATGTCCCCGGCGCCATGCTCTCGCAAACAATCCTCATACGCCTGGTTACGATGCATCCAAGCCCAACACCTACATCGTCTACTGGGATGTTAACAACTTGTATGGCCATTCCATGTCCCAATGTCTTCCCATCAGCGACTACGCATGGATGACCGAAGAGGAACTCTCCTCCGAGGATTTTCTCAACTGGACCGAAAATAACGAATGGGGCTGTTTCTTGGAAGTGGATCTCAATTATCCCGAAACGCTTCACGAGAAACATTACAGATTGGCCCTGGCCCCCACCAAAGAGAAGCCACCTGGAGGAGGATCGGAGCCAAAACTAATACTAAGCATGGAGAACAAGCGGAATTACGTTCTGCACTACCAACTCCTCCAATTTTACGTGAGTCACGGCTTGCAGCTGAAGAAAGTACATAGAGGATTAAAGTTCCGACAGAGCAAGTGGCTCGAACCCTATATAGCCGAGAACACGCAACGCAGAGCGCAATCAACATCGCCTGCAGACAAGGATCTGTACAAACTATTTAACAACGCCATCTACGGCAAGACGATGGAGAACGTGCGCAATTACATCGACGCAAAGTTGGTCACGGACGAAAAAAAATTAGAGAAGATCGTCGCGTCCCCCTACTTCAAAAACTTCACCATTTTCGACGAGAATCTGATATTCGTCGAGAAGAACAAGAAGCAAGTGATGCTCAACAAGCCGATTGCCATAGGTGCCACCGTCCTTGAACTCTCTAAATTGCACATGTACCAATCCTAGTACGATCAGTTTCAACCCTTTTATGGAGATAACATTGAAATATGTTACATTGACACGGATAGCTTCGTTTTTCTAATCCAAACACCAAGCCTCGAACATGATCTGAGTTCGATGAAGCATCTTTTTGATTTTAGCAACTTACCATCAGGCCATCACTTGCATACGACAGAAAATAAAATGACCATAGGAAAGTTCAAAGACGAAGCGGCTGGTAATTACATCAGCGAATTTGCGGGGCTTCGTGCCAAAATGTACTGCGTCAAGATTGCAAAAGAAAAAGAGATCAAGAAAGCGAAAGGGGTGGGAAAAATAAGTACCAGTAAATTTAGCATGAAAGACTACAAAGAATGCCTGTTTCAAGGTAAAAGAAAACTTAGCACCGATCATCGCATTGCGAATAAATTACACGAACTATATACGACGTGCGTAACCAAGGTAGCACTGGATGCCAGAGACAACAAGTTACGTGTTCTTGATTGTCAAATCCACACGAGAGAGTGGGGCCACTGCAATGGAAGCGACCAATGTGACGTGTGTTAACTGTAACCCCATAGCCATGAAGTCCGCTGTCTTTTGCCATTCTCCAAAAACATACGGAGGAAAAGAGGAAGGGGCCTCAGGCGATGAAAAGTTGGAAGTCGTTATTATGTCGTTAAGCTCGCTCTAAACGAGGCCTCATTAAATTCAACTCTTACTTTTTTCCTTCATCGTGATCTAATGACATAATTACATGTTCGAGTCTTTTGAATTGCATCGCCGCAGATAAAATCTTCTCTTTTCTTTATTCGATCTACAAAGGGGCACACCATGTAGAAATTTTATTTAAAATAACTACCAAGGGACAATGAATCTTTTTGGCTTCCGAAAACAGATCAACATGGAGACTGTACACCGCACAACAGATCTACCTTCCATGTTAACTAAACTCAACGGTCTACTGATCGTTCACCTTAACAGCATTTGGACGAAATTGGATGAGGACGTGGGTAAAACCTTTTATGTCTTCAATAACAATTTACATTTTCATGAAATTCCGATCGACGGGAAACTTCGGATCACCGTGAATCCAGAGAACGAAGGGCGAAAAATCAAAATTTCTAGCGGCAAGAACATTTTTCGAATGAAGCACGACAAGGTACTTTCTAACATGGCGTACGATGTTTCTGCAGGCGATTGTCTTTACGTGGAACTCCTAGGAGATTACGACAAACTCATTCCTCTCTTCGTAGAATTACGAATGGTCTATCCTATTATAAATAACCGTTAACAAAATGCCTAACGACATTTTCGGCCACACCAAGCGTGTAGACCATGCAGAAGAGATTCTCATGTTGGATATTCGAGTTAGAAAATTGAGGAGCGATTTGATCGCTTTGCAGGAGACCTTAAACAAAAGTTTAGAGTCGGAAATCGCTACGCTCCAAACGCAATGTCTCGATCCTATTCTGAAAATCGATTCCGAACTGAAAACGCTCATAAAAAATTATGTTGACGTACCTTCTTACGACAACGTACAAAATATACAGTTGAGCGTGGATTCGCTTCAAAATGATTTGGCCAAATTACAGCAATTTCAATCGAATGAAGATTTGGAAAAATTGAAACTCGAAATCGAAGAACGAACTCCCGCAATCGAAAAGAATATCTCTGAACTTCAAACCGTCGTGAACGATATCGACGGAGAACGCTTGCATGTCGTCGTTTCCAAATTACAAGAAGAATTCACCAGCACGTTGGAAGAAATTAAATCCAAGTTACAGACTTTGGAAGATACAATGACGAACCTACCATCGTCAGACGAACTGCAGGTCATCGGTAAAAGCGTCGCGAACATAAAAATTCAATTGGAGGCCTATCAAGATTTCGAACACATTCAAACCACCATCGCTACTCTTCAGGCGTCTCTGGAGTTGATGAACGAAGAAATTAAAAATATTCACGTTCAAGCAAGCGCGTTGACGAGCATTCAAGACACGTTAAGCACGGTTCAGCAGAAGATCGAATATTTAGAAAATTTGAACGTCGAATCGAACCTTGCTCATTTTCATCACGTACTGGACAACATACAGGGTGACTTGGAATCGTTACGGACGAGCGTGCCTTCGAAGGAAGATTTGGAAAAATTGAAAACGGCTGTGACGGCATTATCCGATTCGAGCGACATCAAAAGTTCATTGAGCGATCTCGAAAGTACGGTGGCCAATCTCCCCACCTCCAAAGAATTACACGCTTTGAAAAGGAACATATCTCGAATGCTGAAACGACTAGAAACGGAAACGGCAAACGTGGAACAGATTCGAGATGAAATTAGTTCGCTGGTGTCGACGCTGCCCACTTCGCAGAGCGTCGCGGATCTTCACACGCAGATTACAGAGATGCGAAGCATCGTGAACGATCTTACCGAGAAAAGTTCGAAATTGAATCAAGTTGAGAACCTTCAGAACATTGTCGTCAACATCAGAGATCAAGTTGGAGTGCTGGAATCCACGCAGGAATCGACGCTGGCCTCTTTCGGTGCCAAGTTGCAAGAACTCAACGAAAACTACAAGCAGTTGAACGTGGAAGTGAAAATCAAACCGTCATTTTCTGCCGTAACGGATACCATAGTCGAGCATTTGTTGCCCATTGAAAATAAACTTGGACACCTTCACAGTAATCTGCTCAGCGTCGACACTAAAATCGCCAAATTGTTCACCTTGCAAGCCATCGAAATCAACAGCTTACCCAATCAACAGAGAATCTCCACGTTCGTCGAAGGTAACAAACTGTACATGTTGCATCCTTATCATCCGTACTACAAGTTTCTCCTCGATGGCACGATTCAGATAAACGAATTTTCGTACTGGTCTCACGGCAGAAAAGCTAGCGTTCCCACCATGACCTTGATATCGAATCGTGGTGTCCAGAAAGCAGGAAACATTCCTCTGGCACGTTGGAACGAAACGCGCAACATATATGAAATACACGAAGACGAAGATCTTACCGTTTTCGACGTGAGTGCCGGCGATAAGCTGATCATTCAAAACACGAGCGAGGTGCCACCCTCTTTGAATCCCATCACGCTCGTGCTTCTCTTCAAACGTAATCTCTAAAAAAAAATGTCTAGGCAGGCCATCGTCCAAGAATTGCATAAACCTGCACGCCGAAACTACGAACGTTTGGCGGTGGTAACAAGGGCATCGACGACCTCTTGGAAAGTGACCTCATCGAGATGAGTAGCGGCAATCTAAAAAATGTATATAAATTGAACAAGGGCAACAAGTACCTCCTCACCGTCATAGACACATTTTCGAAATTCGCATGGGCTCTGCCGTTGAAAGCCAAAACGGGAACATTCAACACGGAAGCATTCAAGACAATTTTTTGCGAAAGCGGCAGACGACCTCGGTTTCTGCACACGGACAAGGGGAAGGAATTCTACAATGCCGTATTCCAAAAGTTTATTCGGAAACACGACGTTCAACATTACTCGACCTTCAGTGACGTCAAAGCCAGCATCGTGGAAAGATTCAACCGGACTCTGAAATCGCGCATGTGGTCACGCTTCACGCTTCAGGGAAGCTACAAGTGGGTCACCATTCTTCCGGAACTCGTTAACGACTATAATCACACGGTGCACAGAACGATAGGCATGAAGCCAGCTGACGTTACGAAATCGGACGAGCAGCGTTTAATTTCTAGCGTTTACTGCCCAAAGTACACACCCACGACAAAAAGACCTAAATAAAAAATTGGAGACCAGGTGAGGATCAGTAAATTGAAGCGAACGTTCGACAAGGGTTTCACACGAAACTGGAGCACGGAACTTTTTACCGTGGTTCGAGTTTTACCCGGGAACCGTCACACGTATATAATAAAGTACAGTGGCGGTGAAATTTTATTGGGGCGCTTCTACGAAGAGGAACTCTCTAAAACTAAATACCCTGACACGTACCTTATCGAAAAAGTTTTGCGTAAGAGAGGTGACAAACTTTTGGTGAAATGGCTGGGACTTCCGGGAACAAGTTGGATCGATTCGAACGAAGTGATTCTATGAGTACGTGGAATGTTGTGAAGCGTCTACCTGATTCGGAAAGTCAAACGAAAAAAAGGAACGGCGAATTGCTCCCCGATAGCATACGATGTCTGATCGTAGGACCTTCGGGGTGCGGAAAGACGACACTGCTCATTGATAATTTTATCCTCGCACCCAATTGGTTAGACTGGGAAAACAGACACCTCTACGTATTTTCGAAAAGTCTCGAACAACCGACTTTCCAGCAACTTATGAAACTGTACGAGGGACTGGGCATTGCAACTTTCGCATCTGAAATCATTCCACTGGACGATTGTCTCGAGAATTCCGTTGTGGTGTTCGACGACATGATCTTGGAAAATCAAAACGAGATTCGTAATTTTTTCACTCGAGGTCGTCACAAAGGATTGGATTGTTTCTACCTGGCACAAACTTTTTCCAAGGTTCCGAAACAACTGCTACGCGACAACGCTAATTTCATATGTTTGTTTCGACAAGACCACACCAATTTAAAACACGCACATGTAGGGGCTGACATGAATTACAATCTATTTTCTAAATTCTCCTCCCACTGTTGGAACAGTGACGATTTCGGATTCGTGACCATTGACATGACTCGAAAAGCAAACCATGGAAAGTATAGGAATAAAATAAACGTTTATCTAAACGTCTCAGATGCTAACAAGAGGAAAATTTCAGATTTGCAAGGAGAAGAAAAAAATCCCAAAAAAATAAAAAAATCAAAGGTCGAGAATCTAAAAAATAAAATTTGAATTTTTTTTCAAACGTCTGACAAGCATATATAAAATAACCATTACAAACCAAAAGTGAGTGTTAGAAAAGTTGATAGTCTCAAGCGGGTGACGGCAAGAAAACTACGAGAACCGAACGTATAGGCTGAGAATTCAACGTTTTCAGAAACGTTCCAACGTATATAGAAAAATGTCAAAACGTCAATTTCAAGAAGATGAAAATCTCAAGTTGCGGGATTACCTCGTGAAACGCTTCAAAGGTTGGAAATCCGAGAATCGCGGATCCTACGAAGAGAAGAAGCGTCAAGATCAACCTGTGATCGACGCCATCAGCGGTCTAGGTAAAGAAATTAAAAGTGTCACGGAACAAAATAAAAATTTGATCAACGAACTCGTACCACTCGCAGCTAAAAGTTACACTGTACCCACGCCCATTTCGAGCATTCCTTCGACGCCGTTCGAACTGAAGGAAGTACCGGCACGACGTCAAGCCATAGGTAGCACGTCGTCGTCTTCGGATAAGATCGAGTTGGGACCTTTGGCACGAGACTACCTGAGCACGGGGAAGTTCGACAAGGATGAAGTGTTCGGATTGTATCCGAGCATGGAAACCAACGAGGGTGTCGTGTAGAAGATTGGGAAATCGAAAGTCACCTTCGAAGGCAACGACATTAAAGTTAATTTAGGCGAGAAGAACAGAACAGTTGGAACAGGTATCCGGGTACGGTGGGACTGTGGGAACTCGTTGCCAAAAAGCAGCCGAAAGATTACACCGACGAAGATTACCAGAGTTACAGGGAAATTTTGATCATGACGGATGCCATGTACCAGAACAACGATGCCTCGCAGAATAGGGTGAAATCGAGCAGCGGCGAGAAGTACAGGAATCTCATCAAACCGATTTGGAACGAGGTGAAGAGTGGAAGCGGCGTCAAACGCTACAACACGTTACCCAAAGAATTCGTTTGGGTGGACGACGTGAGGAAACTCATCGACCGATTGTTAGTGATAGCCTGCGAAGAGAATGCAGGCAATCGTAATTTCTACAACGAGAAGGTTGGCATCGTGGACATGATCAGCACGAAACTTTCCAACTTCATCGTGAACGACGACAAGGGTATCGGCTACCTGATCAAAATTATCAACACGCTGCCTCCGAGATTCTGGAACGTGGCCGAAGGAAAGGGACTCGTGAACGACATCATCAACAAGTTACCTTTCGAGATGCATTTACCTGGCTACCAGTACTGCGGACCGGGTACCAAACTCGAGAAAAGATTGGAGAGAGGAGACAAGGGTGTGAATCCGTTGGACGCTGCATGCAAAGATCACGACATCGCTTACAACAACACTCGCACCGATCTGGATGCACGTCACGAAGCAGACAAGAAATTGGAACATGCCGCTTTCGAAAGATTCGTCAGCAGAGATGCCTCGCTGGGTGAAAGAGTTGCAGCATTGGGCACCACCATCGCCATGAGCACGAAACAAAAATTTGGATGGGGTGTATAAATAACATACAGTAAAGAAAAAAAAACATGTCTTGTATAACCGACTTACCGCACGAACTGCTATGTAAAATATTCAAACACGCAGTAAACGGAGATATAGGGAAACATTTGATCATAGCAAAAACAACGCCGGAATTTCGTATCCCTTGTGAAATGGTTGTCAAGGATTATCTTCGGGAGATCAGTGGCATGAGGTGCGGTGATCTCGACACACTTCTTTCGGCCGCAGGGAAAAAATACAACGATAGGATGGACGAGCTTCACGAGGCGAGGCAGGGAAGAAGACGATACACCGATGATTGGCGCAAGTCTAAACAGGAGACCAAAGAAATCATCACGCACATCATCGCGTTTTCCGAAGCACGAACTTTCTTCCTCTGTGAAAAAAATAATAATATATACGTGTCAAAACTTGATATATAAATAACACACATCGTGAAAAAAAATAATCTTCGGTATATAAATAACACACACACATTGTGAAAAAAAATTAAATTTCTCTAACACCCTGAAATTTCTCTTCGATATGAGTGAAAAAATGAGTGACCTCCAAGCATTAAAACAAATGCTAAATTCGTCAGTCGAGTATGTAAAAATTCAGGAATTGGAAGTCGGCAAACCTTACACGATAACTTCCGGTTCAATTGTTTCTACCCAGTACGGTCCCAAGGTGCGTCTGTTGCTCAACGGACAATACAGTCTATTTTTACCAGATCGATACGCTAACATGTTATCCGACGAGTAGCTATCTATTTTAATCGAGAACAAAACTCGAATCGTGTACAAGGGGACAAAGGAACTTCTTGGTAAGAAAACGAAGCACGTAATAGAATTTGTGTAACGACTGCGCAGTATATAAAATAACATACCTCGAAAAAAAAATTACACGAAACAAAAAGAAAATCTCAGAACATTTAAATATAAATAACATACCGTGAAAAAAAACATGAAGCCCAAGGGTGTCGTGTACCAGATACCATACTCCAATCTGAAAACGCTGGGTGCCCTCGATGGGTTACTCACCAAGAAACAACGCGAAAAGAAACGTTCTTGCTTGACGAAAGGTCACGGAATGAAATTACTGCTCAGCACACCTCAATTGAAAAGATTGCAGCGTTCGCGGAAACAGCAAAAGATCGGAGGTTTCATATTCAGCATCCCGGCCATCCTGGCAGCATTGGGGGCCGTTGGAAGTTTGGCTGGGGGTAGCGCCGCCATCGCGAAAACCGTCATCGACTCGAAGAAGAACAAGGCGGAATTGGAAGAACAGAAACGTCACAATCTGGCCATGGAGAAGAAGGAGAAGGGCGTCATGAGGAAGTTTAAAAAAAAGAAACAGCGCTCACCAACCGAGACATTGAATCTCTGATCAAGCCATTACAAATCAAACACTTCAGAGGAGTTTTCATGTCCGACTCGTTACCTTCAACCGTTAAAAATAGAGAATGTGGTGTAGTCAACTTGGACAGTCAAGAAAATCCAGGCACGCATTGGATATGTTACCACAAAAATGATAAAGCATTCGTTTTCGATTCTTTCGGAGGTGTTCCACCTACAAATTTAGTTCATTATCTGAAAACGAACAATCCTATATACTACAACGTGTCATTTTTGTGACCTCCCGACTATTGAAAATAATGTTAAAATTGAAACTATTCGGAACATCGCAACGCACTCCACAAACGCTTCAAAATTTTGCTTTTCCTGGATTTCACCGGAAGACGTTAGAAAATCTTTACTTAAGATAAAATCGTCGGCCGTAGGAGTAGATGAAGTTTCCATTCTCATGATCAAAAAAATCCTCCACCATGTCCTTATTCCCATCACGGACATATTCAATTTCTCCTTGCTTTCTGACACATTTCCGTCGCTTTGGAAACTCGCCCAGGTACGCCCTATACCTAAAACAAGCAACGAAATCAATTTAAACAATTTTAGACCAATCAGCATCCTCCCAGCTCTGTCTAAGGCTCTAGAACATCTTATTAGTGGTCAAACCCGTGACTTCCTAGCACGAAATAACCTAATAAACCACTTTCAATCTGGGTTCCGTAGCAACCACTGCACATGCACGGCTCTCGTCAACGTAACCGACGACATTAGGTTAGCCATGGACAATCGACAACTTACAATCCTTGTTCTTCTCGATTTTACCAAAGCTTTCCAAACCATTGATCACGAAATTTTACTCACAAAACTATCATCCCTATTCAGCTTCTCGAACTCTACGGTTAACTGGTTCCGTTCCTACCTGTCTGGACGTCAACAATGTGTCGTCGACCCACATCGAAGATCATCCTGGAAAAGCATCCCCTGTGGCGTCCCTCAAGGCACCGTACTGGGCCCCCTCCTGTTTACACTGTATATTAACGACCTCCCGTCGGTGCTTAATCACTGTAGGTATCACATCTATGCCGACGACTTTCAATTATACTTTTCTTTCCCTCCTCAAGAAATATTGAATGCAACCGAACGTATAAACAACGACCTGAAAAAATCAACAAGTGGTCTGTAGACCACGGCTTGCACGTCAACCCGACCAAAACCCAGTGTATGCTCGTAGGCTCCCCAAAGATTCTGAACAGAATTGACGAATTAAATCTCCCTAATCTTACGGTCAACGATAAACACTTGCCTCTCTCTACCACGGTTAAAAATCTGGGAATTACACTAAACAATAATCTTACCTGGAGAGAACACGTAAACTCCGTGTGTAAAAGAGCTTTCGGTGCACTACACTCTCTTTACCGGCTTAAAAACTTCCTCCCCGAACGTATAAAAACCAAACTTGTTCAATCTCGTGTTTTCCCTATTATTGATTACTGTGACACTGTTTACTCGGACGTAAATTGTGAGCAAGCTAAACGCCTTCAGCGAATCCAGAACGCCTGTGTCCGCTTCGTTTTCGACATAAAATATTCAGAACATTTGACACCGTATTATGCGAAGGTCGAGTGGCTGAAATTAAGTGATAAACGGATTTACCACAACCTTGTCCTACTGTACAAAGCCCTAGAAATAAAAGATCCAAAATACCTTTCCGGGCGGTTTCAATATCTTTCGGACTTTCACTCCCGCAACACCAGATCACGTGAAAAATCTCTGTTATCCATCCCTATCCACAGATCTAACTTCTACGCCAATTCGTTTACCGTTACCTCTGCAGGACATTGGAACAGACTGCCCCCCGAAATCCAAGCCTCCTCCTCAATTGTAACATTCAAAAGACAATTAAAATTATACATGCTAAACAATTGGACCTAGATTAAATTCCCAGAAAGAAATACGTTATACATTTAGCCCACGAAATATGCTTTCTATGTAGGTACTTGTGTGTGAATGTGTGTTTGTGTGTGTGTGTGTGTGCATGTAGAAACTGTATTGCTTTTATTTTTAATTTCTTCTAAGCTACTTTTTTTCATTGTGTTAGTAAAAATAATGAGCAATGTACGTAATTAATGGTTAATCCAGGGATTGACTGCTCGTATTCAAACTGTATTGCTTTCATTTTTAGTTTCATTTTACTTTCACTACTTTACTTTTCTTTTATTATTTTATTTTTCATTTATCTTTTTAATTTTTTAATTGTATACAATTTACTGCAAAGAAAAAAATGATCCCTGTAATTAATGGTTAAGTGGAAGAGAAGTCATTAATGCCTTAACTTCGCCATGTAAACAAAGTCGTAAATAAATAAATAAATAAATAAATACAACGACGAACGCATTCAAAATTTCGGAGACGTGAACTGCGGTCATCTCTGTCTCTCCATTCTCGCGTTTCTCTCTAAAATAAATAAGCCTACGATCGAAGATTTCCAGAAAGCATTGTGGAACCTGAAACAGCATCACGATGGGCGTGTTCCATCTCACGAGCGAATCTTCGATCTTGAAACTCACGCTGCACGACGACATCGACTATCCTAAATCCGTAGCTCTGCGTGCATTCTATAGCATGTACTTCATACCTAACGTCACGCAGCACAACAACAAAATTAGCGTCGGAAGCGAACATATCGTCGTCACGCCAGGCCAATACAATCTTTCCACTTTGCAAGCTCAATTACCCAAAGGCACGTACCTTTCTCAAAATTCGGTCACGCACAGAGTGGAAATCGTATCGGCGACGGAGACCGTGGACCTGGGCACCATGGGAGAACTTTTAGGTTTCGAGAACAACCACCCAAAACTCGAAGCTGGCATCAAGCACGTAGCAACCAACATTCCTAAATTTCTAGCCATCGAAACTTTGAACGTACACTGCAACGTGGCGGAAGGCATGATCACGAAATCCTCGGACGGGTTGCTGGGAAGTCACAAGCAGACGGGAATCATAGCCACGTTCAAACCCAGTTCCGAATTCATGGAACCGATCATCTACACACCCTCTTCGCCGATCTATTTTCCAGTATGTCGCAACCGCATAGACAACATAGAGTTGGTGGTGACGAACGAGAAAGGCGACGTGGTGGATTTCGCAGGTGCCACGACCACTGCCATCCTGGAGATCAACGTATAATAAATAACACATAGTGAAAAAAAATGGAGCAAATCGAAAGTTACGAATTGCAATCTTTTCCTCCCAACCGTCGCACGTTCGCCAATTTGAACGAAGCGAACCGGAAGATCGAATACGACGTGGACGTAGGCGAAGGGTTCGTTCACCCTCACAGAGCGGACCTCTACCTTAAATTCGACGTGGTGAAGAAAGAAAGCGGAGACGCGTTCCCCGCAGCAGTAAATTTGATACTCGTGGACAACTTCGTGCCTCACCTGTTCTCGCAGGTGGAGGTGAGGAAACACAACAGCGTCATCGACAGAATCCATTATCCAGGCATCACGTCGACGGCAGTGGGAACATTGAAATTATCCAAAACGGACGCAGCATACTACCAGGCGGGAGGGTTCGAAGCGGGGACGAAAATATCGACGAGAAGTCACACGGTGCTCTTTCCCATGCGTCTGCTTCCGGGATTCTTCTCGGACTACAAGGAGATCATGTGGAAGGGAGGACTGAGGATCACGTTTCGAAGAGCGGCCAACGACAACGACGCACTGATGCGATACAGCAACTTGAACGCGGACGGTATCACGCAGCTACCCAACACTTTACCCGAAGCTGCCAAGTGCGTCATCCGGAGCATGGAGTTGAGAATGCCGGTGGTGGAATACGAAACGAACTACGCCCTCGAGTACAAAGCGGAGATCTTGAAAAGTCCGCAGGTGCCGATTCACTTTCACGCTTACCAGTGCGTGCAGAAGTTAGCGTCCGGAAGTCACATGGAATTCGACGTGACGACTCATTTCAACAACATACAGTTCGACATGCCAGATTTCGTCGTAGTGCTCTTTCAGACCGGGAGGGACAAGAATCAGGAAAAAGATTCCAGCAAGTTCGACGACTGCAAGATCAAGAACGTTTATCTCAAGAATGGCAGGAACGAAGTGTTCCCGCGCGAGAATTACAACCTCGACATGACCAAAGATGATTATCTCAAACTTTACGAAGCGTTCTCTGCTTACAAACGCGTGACCGAGGGAAGCGTGGACATGTACTACACGCCCAGCGAATTCAAAGCCCACAGACCCATGACCGTCATCAACACGACGAAGCGGAAGCAGGTGGTGGTCAATGATCGCACCAACATCAAGGTCGTCTGCGAGTTCAACAGTCCATTGCCCGAGGACACCGTGTGCAGCGTCATCCTGGTCGCAGAGAAGTCTTTCGCGTACGACGTGACGAACGAGAGGGTGACGGAGCAGTTTTAACAGGTTTAACATTTTTTCTTGCACAATCAGTTACAATAAGAAGTTGCACAATCAGTTACAATAATAATACGAATTTCACCAGTTCAGATCAGTTACAATGTCAATTTCACCAGTTTTATCAGTTACAATGTCTTTTTTTTCATCAGTTTTTTTTTGCACTATAGCATGAGACAATCAGAATTTGCACAAAATTTGTTGTTTTTTACATGAGAAAATTAACAATAAAATTCTTTTTTTTTAACTTTATTGTTTCAGATGCTGTCGAACATCAAAACACATACACACATACACACAATAGAAAAAAAGCATGCAACTTTATTTGTAACACACACACACATATTCTCCATCTTCATCAAGAAAATATTATAATAAACATAATTTTTGTCTATCTCACAATAAACTCTATATCAAAAAAATACAACATCAAATAACACTAGTTAGTATACGTTGCATGCATTACGGAGGTCCTCTGTAGAGTTTCATGGGAAAAAACAAACACGTGAAACTCTACAGAGGTGTGGTTATCTAACCGCAGCCGTTAGAACCTTTTTGGGTTGGGCACCACGCACCCTGGCGGGGTTATAGGGGCCAGGAATCCTAAAAAAAAACAATTATTATTTGTTTGTTTGCTTGCGTCACAATACAGAAATAATGAGAGGCACGCGCGCGCGTGTGTGTGTGGAACATCGTTCCCGAGAGGTTTACAAAGGTCACGATATATAAACATGGGCCCGGACTTGGAAAATTACGATAAGGTGCATTCATCCTTCAAGGATGAGAGGATGAGAAAGTGCATTTCACTCATCACTGCTTTTCTTCGCTGTGAAACATCGTCAGCGCAATAAATGAGGCGCGGAACGTGGAGAGAAAGTGAGTTTTTGAGGTTTTGGCGGTCGTGGGGTCAAAAAATCAGGGTTGTCGTAGAAGGCATATTTACTATCTACTAATAAACAACGACAGATAAACTTCAGAAAGTATCTTCAACTTAACTAAACTAAACCGCAGAAGCACTTCGAGGACCAAGATTTGCTAAGCTACTTCTCTCTGAGTGGAATATGCATCAAGTTCCATCGCCGCTTTTATCTGGTTTTCGGTACCGGAGTCCACATTTTGGAGCTCTCACGGTGGGACAACACTAACAATTAGGTTACACGGGAGCTGTTCCTTATGAAAATGTTGCACTTTAACATATTCAGTTACCACAGATAGTTTATAATTACTAATCTCTTTTATGCATTTATGTCGTATACCCATTGAACATATACGCCGGACTTGATCTGCATCAGCAGTGAACGCCAGACCTGGTTATTAGGTGTTGATTCTCTTCGGTCTGTGTAAAAGTTTCTGTCATGTATGCCACAAAGTTAAAGCCGTCCTTCGTGACGAGACTTCTTGTATTTATGCCATAATGTAAGTTGTTATATTAATTCTCTAATCTTGTTCGTGAATTATACACTTTTGTTTGTGTTCGAACTCCTGTCGTATTCTTTACTCCATTTCCTGGATCACCGAAGAACAGAAAGAACCCGAAACTCAACAATGGCGACGAGGATGGTTACGAACCCACGCAGACATTCCCGATGATAAGGCTAAACATGTTCTATTAGCAGCAACAGGGCACAGGTCGTATGCTGATTTGTATAATCTTATACAGCCTAAATCAATATCAGAGCTCAGTCTTGCTCAAATTCAACAAATATTGATCCGCCATTATGAGCCCAAAAAGAATCTCGTGCTTGAAAGGCATAAGTTTTTCCTCATTAAACAGAAATGTAATCAAACCATTTCTGATTTCATTGTGAAAATCAAAGAACAAGCCTCAAGATGTGATTTTGTGCCGCGACGTATTTATTATTGGTACGAGAAGTGTGCGCGTTAGAAATAGACTTTTATCAGATCCTGATTTGACCTTGAAAAAGGCAATAGATACGGCCATGTATCTTAATGAGCTAGAATTGAATGAGCAAATTGTTAACCAAAGTCAGTCAAAGAATGCTGTTGAACATTCTGAAACTGCGACTGAATTCTCTTCGCTAGTCCAAAACAGGTACAAGGGCAATCTTCGAATGAACATCAGACAAAATAAAACTGATTCAAGGAATATTGGTAACATATCAAACAATGATTCTGGTAAACCGTGGAAAATGTCCAGCTTTCGGGGCTACTTGCAGATACTGCAAAAAGAAAAATAATTTCTTAACAGCTTGCAAAAAGAGAGAATATAACAATTCTAGCGAAAACAAATTGGTTTCTAGCACGAACATTGTACTTAACACACGTGTTAATGAAAAATCTATCAACGTTCCAGCTCATTCAAAACCTACGATTGTACCTAACAATCACAGCAATTTCAAACATATGTTCCGAGAATCATCCATTGATTATTCAGATTTTGATGTGCCATTCATTCCCATAGATCACAAATCTGCAGATATAGACGAAGATAAGTCTGAGAGGAAATTTGTTGATTGCAGCGCAGCTGGTATCCACTGTAATGCTCAGTGTCCTAAAATTTTCACGACTTTCGTTACTAAAGAAAGTGAGTCTGTTTGGCAGAGAGAGAGGGGTCATTATTAATAGACTTACAAGTCAACAATTCTAAGATTCCATTCCTAGTAGATACAGGTTCCGTTTATACTTTAATTGACAGTAGAAAATTTTGAGTCTTCATTGCGAGGTTGCACTATACACAATTTTCCTATCATCTTGAAAGCAGTAAATGGTAATTATCTTTGCGTTTTAGGAAAAGTTAACATTGAAGTTGTATTTCAAGGAATGAAACATTACTTAAATATGATTGTTGACAAAATTGAATCGTGCTATTATGGGTTTGTCTTGGATTGATATTTTCATGTCTGAATGGCGAAACATTTTTGTTTCACATGTTCCTCAGATGGTTGCAACTGCTGTTGAATCATCAGCAATAAAGGAACTGGTTGCGAACCTAAGGAAAGATTTTTCTATACCTTTTGATGGTGGCTCAGTCGGTAACGCGTCTGACTACCATGCTCAAGGTCCCGGGTTCGATCCCCGGCCGGTTCAAATCCGGGAACTTTTCTAACGGTGGAAGCGGCCCCGGCGCCCACCCAGCGTCGAATAACATGGGTACCTGGGGGAAACCCTGGGGGGGAAAGGCGGTCAGGGGCGTGATGCTGATCACATCACCCCCACTCACGACCGGATCAAGAAAGTGTGGGGCGTTACCCCCACACCCCCTATACGCCTTCATGGCGTGGTGCTATGCACAGGGGAACACTTTACTTTACTTTTTGATGGTGACATGTCCAAGTCGATCAAGCGCTTCGAGATATACTTGCCATTGAAAGACGATGCTACACCAGTGTTCATGAGATATTATGACGCCCCGTACTCGCTAAAGGAACCAGTCAAAGATTAATTGCAAAAGTTGGTTAGTGACGGAGTCATTGAACCGATCAAATCATCATCGTGGGCTTCTCCTCTTGTTGTTGTTCGTAAGAAAAACGGCGAATTAAGGCTATGTGTGTCCTACAAGAACACTGTAAATCCTCAACTTAGGAAGATGGGACATCCGTTACCTAAAATAGAGGACCTTTACAACAATATGGTTGGTTGCAGTTGGTTCGTTTCATTTGACCTTCGAAGGGCTTACGTTCAGTTACGCCTATCTGTTCAGGCTCAGAAGGTCCTTGTCTTCAACACGGAATTCGGGTTATTCAGACAGTTGAAGCTACCCTTCAGAGTAAACTCTGCCAGTGCCATTTTCCAAGCCACGATGGAGCAGATATTGATGGGTGTAGACAAGGTTTCCATTTTCCAAGACGACATTTTAGTAGGAGGAGTTACTCTTGAGGAGTGTTATGATAACGCACGAAAGGTGCTGAATCTTTTCTCCGATTATGGCGTCCTCATAAACGAACAAAAGTCGGTGTTCTTCGTGCAAAATGTGAAGTATCTGGGACATTCTCTTTCACAGGAGGGAATTCGTCCTCTGAAAGAAAACATTGATAAAATAATTCAGTGTAAGCCGCCCACTAATGTCGGCGAATTGAAGTCATTTCTCGGTATGGTCACGTATTACGCTTCGTACCTGCCAAACCTAGCTGACTGTGTTGCCAGTTTATATGGTTTGTTGAAGAATGGGGTGTGCTGGTCATGGACAGATGTTCATCAAAAGAAATTCCAGGATGTCAAGGATCTGCTATCTAGGACTTAGTACGCACTGTATATGATCCTTACAAAGACTTATACCTGATGTCGGGTGCATCTCCTACCGCTACGGGAGCAGCCATAATGCACGAGATAAACGGAGTCCTAAAGCCTATCATGTGTATGGCCGGTACTTTATCCGCGGCGGAAAGGAACTACACTCAATTGGAAAGGGAATCACTTGCATTAGTCCGTGGACTCAAATACTTTCACAAGTATCTCATTGGACGACATTTTGTTGCGTTCACCGACTCGAAACCTTTATCTCACCTCCTGCTGGATCCTAGAAGTAACCTGCCTGCTTTAGCCATCAGCAGATCAACAGATGGAAGTTAGTATTGGAAGAATATGACTTCAAAACTGTTTACACGCCTCATGTGGAGTTGGCTGATGTGCTGTCTAGAATTTGTGTTGCAGATGATCCAGTCCATGATAATCATGAAGATTTCGCATGTCAGTTGACAGCTGAGCCGGTTGTCCTTAATCTAATCAAATCTTCGGTGTTGACGCGCATTGCGCTGGAATCACGACGTGATCCTGAGCTTTCAAAAGTCTTCGAATATTGTCAAGGGTGATGGCCACAATTCTTCGGGAGAACAAAAGGGCATCCTCTCAGAAAAATATTCGACAGGCGATATGATGTCCACATACAGAAGGGGGGTGTAAGGGGTGCTCCTTCCACGTAGTGCACCCAATAGTCAACCTCACTTCCACGTAGTACACCCTGGACTGCAGACTAACGAGGCTCTGGCGACTGGCCCCATGGCCAGTATAATTTTGTTTGTGTTGTCCTGTGTTTTGTCCTTATTCGTGCTGGGTGCTCCTTTACAGCCTCAGCTTTTAACGAAAGTCAGAAGATTTTAATATTTTATGATTTTAGTTATGCAACGTTAGAGTTGTTACGTGTAACGATAAGGGGCTGGACCCCGTATAATGTGACGGGTGCAAAATAGCCTTAGTGCTGACGCACCCAAAATTTTAAATTCAAATTCAAACATACAGAAGGTATGTATTTTCGTGGGCGAAAGATTGCTCGTGCCTGAATCTTGCATCCAAGGTGTCATTTCTCTGTTGCACAAATTCCACCAGTGAACGTGCAAAATGAAAGAAATAGCTCGTTCATCGTTCTTCTGGACCACGATGAACGAAGACACTGAAAGGCTCACATCTTTGTGACACATGTTTGCGTTACAATAACAGGCCGAACGTACCTGGTACCGAATTCCAAACCTGCCCTATTGCATCGCATTCTTTTGAGCGTGTTCATCTTCATTTCTTCCATTTCTCAGATATGAATTTCCTGTTCCTGTTCTCATTGGATATCGGTATGGAGAGTGAAGAATATGCAATTTGACACCATGATTGGTCATTTAGATGAATTTTCTTCATGCTTTGGATATCCAAAAACCTATGTAACTGACAATGGCCAACCATTTGCATCTTCAGAGTTCAACTCCTATTGCTCAAAGATGAATATCAAGCTTCTTCACTCAGCTCCGTACACCCCCCAATCAAATGGTCTAGCTGAAAGGAATGTTGGGGTGGTGAAGAACTTACTCGAAAAGAACTTTTCAAATCGTTCATGCATCACGTTGAGAGAGATGGACAAGTTCGTTCTTGAGCTTTTAGGCAGATTAAGGAATACTCCAGTGCACGGGTATAGTCCAGCAGAACGTTTGCTTAAGTTCCGGCCAAGAACAGACATTTCCGCTTTTGACACATCAAATGGTTCCAAGAATCAGCCTATTAGTCCCGTTCCGTTTATGGTACTTGTGGAACGTCACAAGAAATAATTCAGCCATGGGTTCAAGTACAAAATCGACGAAATTGTTAAATTGATGGGGCGGAAGATGGCGAAGTTGATTGTAGATAATGACGTGATTATTGTTCATCTCACGAAGATCAAGAGGTATCCCGACAAGGTTGGAAAAGACACCTTTGTCCGAAATCAAAGTCGATCGCGCGCAAACAACCCAGTACTTGCTAGAAAGGAGGACTATCTCCCAGTACCTGCTACTGAAAATCAAGTGGAGTCTCCGAATGCGACCTGCGACAATCAACCGGTTAGGAGATCACAGAGACCAAGACGACCGCCTGACCGCTATGGGCAAACTCCATGAAACGGGAGTCTCTTCAGCCAAAGGGGGGGGGGGGGAGTGTCGTATGCCCATTGAACATATACGCCGGACTTGATCTGCATCAGCAGTGAACGCCAGACCTGGTTATTAGGTGTTGATTCTCTTCGGTCTGTGTAAAAGTTTCTGTCATGTATGCCACAAAGTTAAAACCGTCCTTCGTGACGAGACTTCTTGTTTTTATGCCATAATGTAAGTTGTTATATTAATTCTCTAATCTTGTTCGTGAATTATACACTTTTGTTTGTGTTCGAACTCCAGTCGTATTCTTTACTCCATTTCCTGGATCACCGAAGAACAGAAAGAACCCGAAACTCAACAATTTAGATATTTAATGGTTATACATTTTTTTTGGCTCCTCGCTGTCGGCGTCTATACTCTGTCGCAGGAATGTCTGGAGCAACGCCGCGCATAACGGTAGAGAAGGGAAGAAAGCTAGTGGGTGGAGCGAGGCAGTACACCCTGCTGCAAAGTGCGGCGTTGCTCGCTTCATGCCCCACCTTTCCCTGCCACGAGTTCATTGGCCGAGCCCTCTTGTGTCACTACTTGGGCAGAGGACTCATTTTCGTTCGGTTCCTCCATAGATTACTGGAACACAGTATATCTAGTAGCGATATGTTCCCCGATTCTGATTGGCACAGGAACTGCCGAGCGATAGCTAGTATATAAACGCGGTTTATGCGTTTACCTTTTTAGAAAGGAAAAAAGAAGAATTATATTCAATGATGGGACATTAAAATGCTGACCAAGGCACGATTTATAGTATAAAAATATACACTAAAAACGGAACGTTTCCACCCTCTAAGAAGGTCTTCTTCAGACGAAGATTCACAATGAATTAAAACCAGGCTTAGAGTTGGCGAGCTGTATCTCTGCGGGTGACCTTGACTAATTCGCGCAGATAAAAGTCCGTAGATGCTACCTACTCGCCGTTGAGTGGTCGACAGCTCTTACAAAGTTAAAAGAGAATGACACCCATTGGCTAAGGCAGCCGGTAGCTCCTCCCTTTGCTACTGCGCAGCCAGTCGTGGTCAAGGTTCACCCGCAAAGATGCAACTCCTTCACTCTAACAGTGTTTTCAATAGTGGGACACTCGCTGTAGATGGTCTGTAGAACGTTATACACTGGAGCAGTCTAGAAACCAGCAAATAAGGAGAGCCGGATATCTCAAGAAACGAGATTGACAGGAAGATGAAGCGAAAGGGTTATTTGCCAGGCGGCATCTTCTGACGTATTTACTCAACTGCTTCGCTATTTGTGCTGGCAAGGAAGACGCCCAGTGTCCCAGTGTCTACGGCGTAGAAAGACTGCGCCAGATGATAAACATTCATAGAGAGTTTTGTTTTATTTCCATTTTTTTTTATTATTTCTTTCTGGCCACGAGAAATCTTACTCATTTTTTTCTGAACGTTTATATATATCTGTGTGTTTGACATCCCTGGCAAATTGCGTATCTTAGATGCATATATTTCGTTTGTCGCAGTAATTTATTTTAATTATTGGAATGGTGTTGCAGGAATAAGTGTTTTTTTTAGGGAGGCAACACTATTATGGGCGGAAATATGCCTCATCCCCCTCCTTGAAAAAAAAATGCTCCTCCATGGGAAAAATTCTGCAGAGTCCATGGCACTAATAAAAATTGTTGCTGTTTTTATATAGTACGTAATATATTGTTGCCAGAAAGAATCCCAACTTCATGTTGGCAATATAAAATATATAGTTTTTATTTTCAGAGTGAAATCAACTCTTGTTCGCAAAAGAAGACCCTTAGTTCTTGTTTTCCGAGTGAACCAATATCTTGTTCGCAGGGTAAGCTAAGCTAAGGTCCTTAATTTGAATTTGCAGTGCGGTCTAAGTTCTTGTTGGTATGATGATATTCTAAGTTCTTTTCTACCATATGAACCAAACTCTTTGTTAGGATGATAAGATTCCGGTTCTTATTTGTAGGATGAACAAAGATCTTGTGGGCATGATGAGATGCGAAGATATTTTTTGCTGGATGAACTAAGTTTTGATTGGAATGGTATTATTCTAAGTTCTTGTTTGCTCATTGAACTAACATCTTGTTTTCAAGACAGGATATGAGACAGTTTATGTTGGAGAGTTGTACCCAATTACACACTCAAGCAATAGGTATGGATCTAGATTTTTCTGTGTTATATTTTCTAAAATCGTTGTTATTTTTCCCCAAAATTCGTGTTTTTATATTCACACATATTTCTGAAAAATATACGCAAAATTATACCTTCATAGTGCGTTTAAACTAGTACGAGTATTTTAATTTGTACGTCACATGGCCGCGGTAACTCAGTTGCTGTCGACCTCCGCGACGGAGTGGTTAGCACAACGCGCTACAATGCAAAGGGTTCCGGTTTCGAATCCCGGATAGGACATGTTTGTCCGTAATGAGAAACCCTAGAATATAGTAAAATTTGATAGGTGTGCACTACTTTCAGAAGCCGGTGATGGAAAAAGTTCCGAGAGAAGGTGAAAAAATCGTGGGAAATCCCCATTTACACGTGGCTTCATGTAGATACGCGGCATTTTTGAGCAGGAAAAAAATTTGGGAAACGTGCGTATTATGCACACGTAAATATGAAACATTTGTTTTTAATGCGTAAAACATAAGAAATGTAAAAATTTCGCTGTATTTTTAATGACGAAATGCGTTGACATTCGAGAAAAGGGCCACAGTTCGCATAGTGTATGTATGCCAAATTCGCGATTTGGAATGCATGAAAAAATGTACTTAGAACATGTCAATGCATGCACCATAACATTTATCGATGTTATCGCGTTGGCGAAAAATCAAGGGTTCCTAGCAATAGGGTGATTACGCATACTGCTTGCTTTCTTTTTAAGTCCATAAAAACTTTTCAAAGAGGAAAATTTAAATACCAGCATAAACGGATTTCAAGCAAACCGCAGGAAAATCGCATGACAGTAAACGCACGTTGGAAAAATGTTCCCTGGCTGAGTAAACAACTCCTGCGCTCTTTCCTCCCTTTTCCTGCTTTCAAAAGACACGGTGTTTTCAAGTTTGCTTTCCTGATAAAGTCGGCTTTTTTGAGCACCGGCTGATTACCTTGCTCCGCACTTCAAACTCGCATGTAAGCATGCACATGAACATTGAAAGGCAGCGGAAGAAGCGGGGCGGGGGTGGGGGTGGGGGAATCAGATGGCGGCGTTGCTTTCAGACCAAACCGCACTATGGAAGATGAAATTGAGTAAACCTCACAGCAAGCTTAGGGTTGCTTTGGTTGTGCCGCAACAGCAGGAGGCCCCCCCTTTACGCTGCCCGCACCGACAGACCTTGTGATGTTGAGCTTTAATATCAAGTTATCAACGTTTGCACAAGTAATTTGGGAGCCTACCTCACCCCCTCTCTCTCACGCTCGCTTAACTTCAACTGTTTACTTTCTCCTTTCAGCGTTGCAAGAAATATTTCAATATATTCCTGAACAGTATTGACTTATTTGACTTGACTTATTTCCTGTTACTCCGCTACGGAGCATAGGGCCTCAACGAAGCATTGCCGACGGACTCTGTTTCCAGCCATCTTCCTTATCTCGTTCCAGGTCTTTCCTGCTTCCCATATTTCTTGCTCTATTGTCCTTCTCCAACTCATTCTTGGCCTTCCTCTCCTACGTTGTCCTTGTGGATTCCAGTTCAATGCTTGTCTCTCTATTGCCGATGGATCTTTCCTCAATGTGTGGCCAATCCACTTCCATTTTCTTCTTTTGATCTGTATTGCCACCGGTTCCTCTTGCGTACGTTTCCATAGATCTTCATTTGAGATAATATCTGGCCAATATATTCCCAGAAGTTTCCTTAGGCATCTGTTTATGAATGTCTGTAGGTCTTTAGTAATTTTCTTTGTTACTTTCCAAGTTTCACATCCATAAAGGAGAACTGACTTCACATTAGTTCTAAAAATTCGCAGCTTAGTTCTTATTGAAATTTCTCTGGCTTTCCAAACTTTATATAGCTGAATAAATGCCACATTTGCTTTCCTAATTCTTGATCTAACATCATCTTCTGTTCCCCCTGTATTTATCACCAAACTCTCCAGATATGTAAACTCCTTAACCTCTTCAATATTTTCCTCATTCCTGAACAGTATTATAATATGTAATTCCATCAGTCATGGAAACTATTTTATTTTTCTCGAAAATACGGCAAAAATTAAAATCTAGTGTATTCGTTTCAAAGTCTGAGGTTTGTACTTCTAAATCTCACCATCGGATGGTGTATGCAGGGGGAATTTGCTATTAGGCTATTCCTAGGCTATAGCCTAAGGGCCGCAAGTCCAGGGGGCGTAGAAAAATGAGACGCTGAATGGACGGAAGTGACAAAAGACCATCGACTATTAAAATTCCTTAATATTGTGATAAAAGCAAAATAACAGTCTTATAACCTGCTTATTTTATGAAAGAAGGTAGAAGGAAGCAGTTTTAGGTAAGTGTTATCTTGTTAAATCTAAGTGCATTGTTGTTGAGTTGGTGTTTTAAGTCCACTTTATGCACAGTAAGGCTAATCGGGACTGGACCTACAGTTTCAAGTGGGATCCGAACCACTTGTGCCTCCACCGGGTATCGAACCCGGGACCCCTTGACTACAAGGCGGCGACGCTACCACTGCGCCATCGGGGAGGCCATAAAGTGCATTGTTTTATCGAAGTGTAATGTATAAGCTTTAATCAGATGTTCTATATTTTTAAGTTTGCAAATGTTATTCTACAGAGCATGCAATTAGTTGAAGTGAAGTACCATATTAACAAAACTATAAATAATAATAATAATGTCGGCAGGGCCCAAAACAAAGGATAGCCTAGGGACCCAAATTTCATAAGTCCCCCCCCTCCCGCTGCATGTATGGGTACAGTAGCACCGGCTAGTAGGAAGTATAAAAACACTTAAGCAATTGTTTGATTATATACACAGTGAACACGGAACTCTAAACAGAACACAGAGGGTTGAACATTTTGTTCATTGTAATTAAATTAATTGTTCTGCGTAACAACTGTTTTCCCGAAATTTCAGCCCGTGTATGGGACCGGTGGTCACCCACCACCGTGAGTGAATTGGGGAGCTATGGATGAGTAGCGTAACCCAGTCATGGAAACCCACAACAACGACTGGGGGTTCGTCGTGCTGACCACGGGTGATCGCCAGCCTCTGCTTAGGCATGTAGGAGTGACGCCGGCAGTAGGTACATACGCCATAGCCCTCACGGTCTGTGGCACCACGATCTATTGTTATTTATAATTAAATTAATTATTCCTTAGTCGTGGTTAGAATGTATTTTCACATTAATTATCTACAGTTGAAATTGCGACCACAACAAAGGGAAATTTTACAGATTAAGCAATTCCTACTGTCCCCATAGAACAGTGCACCAACGTGAGGTTTGGGCTTTAGAATTTAAGTCGACAATGGAAGCTGCTGAGGAACTAGAAATTTGTGAAAGTCTCCCTTGTAGTGAGTAACAGTAAATGTATAAAGTTCAATTATATTATATCATTCTTTAGCTGTAGGTTTTTACACTGCACATTACAGACGTGCAAAAAGTACGAAAAACTGCAGTGTGTTTACTCAACAACGTCCATTTTACTGGGAAAACTTTCTTTGTACATATTTCCCCTCTTTTCACTTGATTTATGTAGGGAATCAAAAATGTAATGATTACTTACTTCTTTGAAATATTTTAAACTTTTATCCACATATTACATTACTTTATACAACAACAACAGGATATGTTACCCTAAAGCACAGTATCGGCTATTGGTTGCCAAAACAGGGTGAGGAGCAAGGACAGTTTACTTTTTCTTGGTAGACAAGGCTTAGTATTAAGATACCGTAGTGCGGGGGCATCAAGTGCCAATATGGGAGGCAAATCCCCCCCCACGCAATTGCTAAAACAACATAACGGTCATTTATGTTGTTCTCCAAAGACTGATAGATTTTTCTGAGGCATTCCGGCTACGGGACGCGCGCAGGATCGAGTCTCCTAGGGGAAGCTCAACAACTTTTCTCCTGAGATTTCGGCAGTGTTGCCACATGAAGGGAAATTTCCCTATTGCAGGGAAATTTTGACAATTTTTAGCCAAAAGGTAAAAGGAAATTTCGATTAAAAATACCACAATTTCAGGGAAATTTTAAGGACATCTGCATTATGTTAATTTCCAATTTCATATACACATTTTAATTTTTTAATTTTTCCTGTTCCTTTGAATATAAACATGTATATATTTAAATTTCTGTTAAGTTTATTGTACGTCGCTTTCATGCATCTTATTTATTTATTTATTTATTTAACAAGAATTCCAAATACAGCGTTAGCCATTTTACATTGGAATGTAAACAGTAAAAAAAGAACAATAAAAATAGCAACAAATATAATAACATAAACAAAAATTACATCATATAAAGACCCTTACACGTTTTTGTACAATAGCCTTTTAAAACGTGCCTGATTATCAAAAGTTACAATTTGACCTGTTAACATGTTGAATTGGCTGGGTAGTCTGTACAGCAAAGAACGCTGGATGAGGCTTCTGAGAAGCAAAAACTTGAGTCGTTCTTGTTTTTCGAAATGGCACTCAGAAAGTTAATTTCCTGAAGAAGGCGGTCACTTCTGATGGTACCATTAACTATCTTATGAAGGAATACATGGTCTGTCAATTTATCTCTCTCGTGAGGTGGATGGATAGTTAAAATTTTCAGAAGAATAGGCTTTTGTAGGTGTATTGTGGATGGAATTCGGTAACGAACAATGGCCAGGAAGAAATTTAAAACAGAATTTAGTCTATCTAAATTAGAAGGGCATGCCATAGACCAGACCGGAGAACAGTATTCAATTTTAGGTAAAACGAAAGATTTGTAAAAAATGCTGAGAGCAGACAGGTTGTTTATTTCAGTAAAACGATAGAGGAGACCCAGCATGGAACCCTTCGTGACTGCGGAGATGTGTTCAGAAAGGGATAGTTTCTCATCAAATATGACTCCCAGGTCCTTCTGTGTTACAACTCTTTGTACACATTATTATGTATGAAGTATTTTGTGTTTAATGTGTTTTTCTTTAAGGAGAACGTTATTGTAGTACATTTTTGAGGGTTAAGTTTTAAGTTCCATATTTCGCACCACTTTATCAGGGAGTCTAAATTCTTTTGCACATATCACTGAAATTTGATATTTTACTATAAATTTTGCAATCGTCGGCAAACAAAAGGAGGTTTTTGCAAGAGTCGGAAAGATATTCTGGAAGGTCATCAAGGTACAGGATGAAGAGAAGAGGTCCAAGAACACTGCCTTGAGGTACACCAGAAGATACAGCTTGATAAGAAGTAGATTCCGGAAAGTACAACTTTTTGTTGTCTATTTTGAAGGTAATGTTTGAGCAGAGAGAGAAATTTTCCATGAACATTGAATCGATGAGATAATTTATGTAGCAAGTAATTGTGGTTTATGTAGTCAAAAGCTTTCGAAAAATCAAGATCCAGTTGGGAGTTTTCAGATATGGAGTGGATAGCGTCAGATAGTAAGATGCTCAAGTTAGTTTAAGCAGGAGCTGCCTGCTAAGAAGCCGTGCTGTGCTGTATTTATGTATGGAGAAGTAAATTTGTAGAGTCGTCCTTTATTATCTTTCCACAGGCGATAGAAAGTGGTGATAAGAGTTGAGATTGGTCTGTAAGAAGCAACAGCACCCTTGTCTCCAGATTTGTATAAAGGCACCACATTAGCGTTTTTCCATGAATCTGGGAATGTACCCTCATTGAAGCACCTGTTAAAATGGAGAAGGCGATAGAGAGAGAAGAAGCAGTGTTTTTGAGGAAAATAGAACGGATTTAATCAGGACCATTTGCGCGCTGTTCGGGCATTGAAGATAGGATATATTGCACTTCTTCTGGAGACGTGGAGAGAGATGTCAGAGAGTGGGGTGAGGTTTGGAAGAGTAGAAGTCGGTGTATTTGATGCTGTATTTTTAGTGAAATAGGAGCTGAAAAGATCCGCTCTGTCAGATAGACGGTCCTCTGCGGATACTGAGTCGTGTTTAACTTTGAATGGTATACGAGAATTTTGCCTCCTTGAGTTAATGAGGGACCAAAAGAGTTCGAAGCGTTTAAAGGATGACGATTACGGATTTAATGGATTCCCGACCAGGATTCAAACCTGGGACATCTAGTCAGGAAGCGATGAGGTTGACATGTATGTGAAAAAAATTGTTTATGTGAAATATTTGTTTAACATTTCTTTGATTCATAAGAACATGGACCAACGGATATACTACTACTGCTTCTACCACCACCACCACCACTAATAATAATAATAATGATAATAATAATTACAACTCCTGCTGCGGGTGCTACTACTACTAGTAGTTATTATTATTATTTGTATACGTGAAGGGAAAATTCGACAAAAAAGGGAAATTTTGTCCCTTGGAAAGGGAAATTGTGCCCTCATATTGTGTCAACACCACTGGATTTCGGCTGTGTTGCCACATGAAGGGAAATTTTTCCTTTTGTAGGGAAATTCGGTCCGAAATTTTAGTCAAAAGGGAAAAGGGAATTTTGGTGAAAAATACCACAATTTCAGGTAAATTTTAAGACAACTGACTACACTATTACAGTTTGTTAATTTCCAATTTCATATCCACATTTTAATCTTTTTATTTTTTTCTGTTCCTTCTCCTTCTCATTATGATCTTTTGAATATAAACCTGTATCTATTTCTGTTAAGTTTATTGTACGTACGTCGCTTTTATGCATCTTCGGATAATAGTAACGATGAGGATTACCGATTTAATGGTTGCTGACCAGGATTCAAATCTGGGACATCTGGCAAAAAAGCGATGAAGCTGACATGTGAAAAATTTGTTTAATATATTTTATTTATTCCAAATTGGCCACCACCAGCACTAATAATAATAATATTAATAATTACAACTGCTGCTGCTACAAGTTTTTTATTATTGTTATTATAAGTATTTGATATTTTTAGGTGAAGGGAAAAATTAGTCCGAAAAGGGAAATTTTGACTCTTAGAAAGGAAAATTGTGCCCTCATATTGTGGCAACACTGGCCTGTGTATGGAACCGGTGGCCACCAACCATATCGTGAGGAAATTGGGGAGCTACTAATAAGTAGTGTAACTCAGTCAGAGATAACCTACAACAACGACTTTTTGTTCGTCGTGCTGACCACAGGTCACCCCGTAACCGGTTGGATGGTCTCCCTCCTCGCCATGTGGGAGTGAGGCCGGCAGTCGGTAGGTAAGCCCTGGTCCTCACGGGCTGTTGCGCCACGGGTTATACATTTTAGAGGAAGTTTGTGACGGAAATAAGTAAGTTGATTTCAGTACCGTGTATTTGTGGGGACAACGTGGCTTCTCTTTGGGAATCCTTGCTCTGACATTTCACAGAAATTGCAGTCAATACATATCTGAGGAAGAAGATATTTGGGTTTTCCGAAGTATTTTTCAACGAACTGTTCTTCGCATGGCTTGGACGAACAAAGCGTGTGACAGAAGAGGAAAGCATTCTCCTCAAAAAGCGGAAACAGTTGTTTTTTTATGTTTCTTTCTTGTCTCTACTGATTCTGCAAGGGTTTTTTTGTAATGGAAGGGAGAGATGGGTATCAATATATCAATGAGGACGGGGAATCACCACCGGCAAATTCGAATGCAAGACAGACGCACATAATAAACGCACCGCACACGGATACAAAGCCATGAAAAATATCAAGTGCGGTTATCACATGCCGTGGCTCAGAACATCCGTTTGGCAAGCGTTTCTGCCTATCCCTTTGCCGCACTATTTCTGGGGGAAAATGAGAGAGGGAGGGAATGAGAGAGAAAAGAGAGTCCGAGCGAATTCCCTTTGATCGCCAAGAGACAAATATGACAAAACGGGGTCCGACGGTAGGACCAGCATCTCTTTATTACACCACCACCACAGGTAAGTAGAGATGTGCATGAGGGAACAGGAACGAGAGGGGGTATGGTGTGGGAAGGGGAAGGGGGGAGCTTTTGTGCGTGTTGGCGGCGGGAAGAGGAAAGGGGAGGGGGTGGAAGGAAAAGACAAAAGTACGATCGCTGTAGCTCTCTGTCGAGGGCCACGTGCGACCGCCCAAAGACCGTGTTTGAAGCCTTTGTTTGCAACCAAGGAGGTTACAATGGTAAGCCACGAAAGAAGACTTCAAAAGCAGCCGCCTTTTGGTAGGGTTTCTCTGTGCGAAGCGAAATTCTCTTTGTTCTTTTTAACCCTCGTATCAGCGCGACCCACTCACTATCTTTTCTGAAGTGGGGCTCCCTCAAAGGAAAGAGAGAGAGAGATGAGGAATGGGGTTGTTGCGGATGGAGAAGGGAAGGAGAGGCCAACCCGGAGGTGGAGGAATAGCTTCGTTTCGGGTTTGAAGCTTTCAAAGTGGCGTTTAAGGATTCAAAGATGAATGCGACTTCGGATGCTGTATCGCTTTTCGGAAAGCCTCCCTTTTCACCCCCCTCAATTTGCCTTTAGCTCCAACGTTTCATCTTAACCCCTCTTCCCCACACAACCGTCTCACCTCTTTCGTAATTACATTGTGCTTGCCCTCTTTTAACCCCCTGCGACTAAAAGGCCCGTTTATTTCCTCTGCCTCCTCCTTTTCTGTTTTAAGCTGATGCGGCTAATTGGAAGCCAATGTGTACCTGCGGTCTTGGACATAATGAGTAGCTGCGACAGAGGAAGCGAGCTTTTGCATTCATATATTGCTCTGTTTGTTGGTGGCCCGCCCTTAATGGAACGGAAGCCAGAAGAGGGTCATCAATAAAGCGAGGCACCGGGAATCGTTTGCCGCAACACTGGTAGAAGTTACCGTCAATTTTACAAAATTCTACCGTTAAAATGTAACAGTCTTCCTGTTAAGTTACAAAAACGGGATGCAACCTTCTCTTCCTGAACGCACTCCAGTCATGGCGTTACCTCTGCTGTGGCTACAATTAGTAGACATTGCGTCCGTACCCATTTAGAGTAATGAACACAGACACCCTGGTCTACCCCATACAACGACAAAAAATTCCAGGAGACATCTTCTGGATATTCGTGCCGAAGTTCTGGATCCAGAGGATATCCACATGACCGTCCACGGGACATCCAAACAATATCCAGGAAGGATACGTTTTGGATATTTTGTGATTCAATTGGACATGTTTTGGAAATTCTATGGATCACCTTTGATATGTTTCGGATTGATTGATTGATTAGGTTTTTATTTTCACTCACTTTGGGTTACACTTTTTGGCTAATCGCGAAGATGAGGATGAGTGATGATACAATGAAATTGATGAAGGGACACTCACAAACAACCATGCCCTGGCCAGGATTCGAATCCGGGAACCCCTGGCGTCGTAGCGTGCTATGATAACCACTCCGCCACGGAGGCTGACATCAGTGCGTATTGATTCGCGTGGACGGGACTTCATCTGGATGTTTTTATTTGATTGTGCATAAGTATATATTCTGAACTATAATTCTACATAATCTAGATATTATCCTGATATTTTTCACACATACTTTGGATACGAAAAGAACATTCACTAGATTTATGCATATCAAAGATCTCGAGCACACATATGTACACTTTTCTCTCTCTCTCACACACACACACACACACTTACACATATATACAATTACACACACACAGACCCTATACATCCGGAAAACGTTTTATATTCACATGCATGTCCAGAATAAACTGAGTATACAACGATCATGGAAATATTTACAGTAGCCGGATGGCAGCTAAAATTGTATAACCCCGTCAATTCTAACTGTGTGTAGTTTCTTCACACACATCTTCAGTCGAACGAAAATACTGAACGATTGATTGCAACACTCTTTTGAACATTTCTTGTGTCATCAGTTAGCAGGTCCTCGCCTATTGTAGGGGGAAAGTCATCATTGGAGCCTGGTCTATTCGATGCTACAGATCTCCACAACCTCCCGTGACACATTTTGTGGCTATCACAGGTGTCGTTAGTGAAGTTGGGGAGGGTGGGTAATATATTGGCGTATTATAAGGGATGTTCCCTCACTGTTAGAAGTTACCGTAAAATTTGCAATATTCTGCCGTTAAAATTTAACAGTCTCACTGTTAATTTACAAAAAAAAATACAAAAAACGCGTCCATTTTTTCTTTGAATGTTTGTTTCATCATGCATAACGACACTGTGCGAATTAAGCTTTTTGCTTTGGGGGGAGGGGGGTGCCCACTTGGTGACATATTTGTGATTTAATTTCGGGACATAGCCTTTTTGGGGGAATTCAAATTTATACAGGGTAGTCCAAAAGTGCGGAACGGGCGGAATAAAACCGAAATGCATGCGGTTATTGAAATTTTAAATATGTACATGTAGTTTGGGGATGGGAGAAAACTAGTGTTGCCCACGAGACGAGACGAGACGAGACTTTGGTCTGTCTCGTCTCGTCTCGTGAAAATGCTGTCTCGTCTCGTGTCTCGTGAAAATGCTGTCTCGTCTCGTGTCTCGTCTCGAAAATATTCGTTTGTCCCGTCTCGTGTCCCGTCTCGAATGGTTCTGTCCCGTCTCGTCTCGTCCCGTCTCGTCCCGTCTCGTCTCGTCTCGTAAAAGTGATCCGGGATATCATGCCAACAAAAGTCAAAAATAGCAGAAACACAAAATATTTTTCCGGAAAGTGGGATAAAGCTCCAAATATTTTACCCATTGCGTGGTTAGAATAAATAAGGTTCGTTAATCATGAGGACATTAATATTAAAAATGCAGTTTCTTGGTTACTGATTGCTAGGTATCTTATGAAATCTACCTTGTGTTTTTTCTCGCTTCCATACAACTGTCTATCCTTTTGAAATGTTTTCCCCTAGACTATCTTTCTATCTGAATGTTGAACTTTCGTGCACTATGAAAATTTACCTTTCTTCTTAAAATTCTAAAGTATTATTAATATTACATGAAATGTTACAAAGACGGTACGAGAATAGTAATATAACAGCACGAATATTAGCTAATATCTAGCTTACGTGTAGTTAAGTACGCCAAAATTTGCATAAAAACAGCTGTGCTGGCAAGGAAATTAATGACAAAAAAGGTGATTAATTGAATATTTGCTGAATAACAAAAAAGGATGTTAAATCCAAATGACGAAAAAAAAAAGTTCCTAATTAATATTTCTGTACATAAATCTTTATTGATTTGCAAAGCCGTATGGTCGGAATAGAATCCTTGTTCGACAGGAATAAGTAACCCTCGATTATGCTAAACAAATATATTTTTTGATAAGCTAGAGCAAGACCCCAGGCGGATGCAAGAAGCCGTTCCTGCAAAAGTGTCTGTTTCACGAAGCGAAGAAACGTGACAAAACCACCACGTATGGAAGGCAAACCTGCATTTATTTTATATTGCACATTTTCAGATCCGTCTCTCCTGAAGTTATAAAAATCCAAACTTCAATGACTTTTTTAGACATGCTATAGTTGAAAAAAATATGTTTAGATGCACCAAAAGTGCATAATTATGAGATTATGCATATAACGTCTTATTGGAATCAAACCTATTTGTGTAAATTGGATGCCTCCCCGATGGCGTAGTAATAACGCCGAGGTCTTGTAATGAAGGGTCCTCGCTTTCGATACCCAATGGAGGCACAAAGTGGACCAGATCGCGTTTTAAACTAAAGGTCAGTTCGCAATTTAGCCTATTTGTAAATCAAGTGGACTTAAAAAAAATACAATATCAACGTTAAGAATATTAGAATCCACTAATTAACCCGCAGGTAAGTCAAATTTCACATATCCCTCTTCATCCTTGTTCATAGATTTCCTGCAATACTCTTGTACATGTGTGTTGCATCCCACCAGGTGCGAGAAATGTGAAGAGTTATTCTTTCCCTGTACTGCGTTATCTCTTTTTATAACAGTAAGGCTAAATTCTCGTTTTATCTGAACTTTTAAAAAACGTGCAAAATACAACCACCCTTTCTCATGTATGTGTAAAATAATCCCACTCTGTCTCAGAAAACCTCTTCCTACGATCAAATGTCGGAAATAACTCTCAAGTCTCAACAATTATAAATTTATGCTTAAATTTCCTATCATTTATACAAACAGTAGCACATATCATGTCCTTTGGTGCAACACTGTCAACAGCTAATGTTACTTTACTCGTCCTAATAAATTTACTTCCAACCAGTGACGGGGCGCCAGGGAAATGTGAACGGGGGGGCGGAAGGGGGCAACAAAATATTGTTGGGGCGCAGTCACAACGTCCGAAAACACTACATATATAACATATATAATAATACTTATAATAATAATTATTATATGCATGTATGATGTTTTGTGTTTGTCCCTTGTTTAGAGTGGACGTTTACTGCCTAAATTTTCTTGATTACGAGTTTATTCCATATGATTCTATTTAATAAAGGCATTAATTCTTTTTTATTCGTAAGTTGCGTTGCCTCGAGTGGCCTATTTCAGTATTGAAAGACATTCATAATTTTATAATTCATCGTCTTTCTTGAGATGAAACTACTCATATAAATATTTAAGTTATAAGATAATAATATAAATGACGAAAAAATGTACTTCGAAGAGTTTAATTTTCTTGAAAATGAACTTGACGTTGGAAGAAATTAATCTTCTTAAGTATTAGAAACAATGAAAGTCAATTAGTGAAGTGCAATTCTCCTGTAGGAGAATTCTGCTGAATGGGCTTTGGAGAACACATTGCCCACCTTTGGTACGTCCAGGACTTGACATTTCTTCTCAATGTCAAGGACAGCCAAATAAGGCAGTTTGCATCCAGAAAGCCTCTTCAAAGATTTTAAGGACGAAAAGGTTCTTTCACATTCACACGCTGCATTGGAAATTGGAATTGTTACAGAGAATACAACTAGAGTGTTAACCTTGTGAAATGCCAATTTATATTTTCCTAGGAGCCCGACCCTGTGGCCGAGTGGTTAGCACATCGCGCTGCGACGCCAAGGGTCCCGGGTTCGAATCCCGGTCGGGCTTGGTTGTTTGTGAATGTCCATTCATCAATTTCATCACTTCATCATTCATCCCCATCTTCGCAAATTAGGCAAGAGGCACAAAACGCGAAGTAAAATAAACTAAATCAATCAATCAATCATATTTTCCTAGGATTTCAAAGAAATCCATTAAGTGGAGTATTTTAGTGCGATCTTCGTAATGCAGAAGAGTTTTGGACAAAATTTGTGTTTCACATTTCAGGGAAATGTTATCACAGGATAAAAAATCTGAAAAATAAATATTTTGACCCTGGCATTACTTACTCTTACCTACCACTCCAACGTATGTCTGTGCTACACAATTACAGGCACCTATGGAGTTCGTGGGAAGAAGTTATTCGACTTTGATATGTACGAGAAAGAGCGAACCTGCCCGCGATGTGTTTTGAATCGAATTTTAAGTGTAATTTGCATTTTAAGGTTCGTTCAATACATTTCCGAATAATATCCCCTCATTTTGAAATTAACTTCAAGAGTATCGAAGAAATTCCCTTTGTTAAGGTTTGCCTCAGGCTCATCATCTCGAATAGTAAGAAACCGCGATGAATCCACAACAACTAACATGTAGTGTCGGGTTTTCTCCGATCACCTTTGGTCCCGGGTTCGATACCCAGTGGAGGCACTTTAAACTGTAGGTCCAGTCCCGATTAGCCATACTGTGCATAAAGTGGACTTAAAGCACCAAATCAACCAACCCGCCAAATCTTGAATCAACTTTGAATGTATTTTACTAATTAGCTTTCTCACTAACGACCCACGATTAGAATAATCTGCCCGTACTACAGATGATGTTTTGTGGTCCTCAAAATATCTGTGATGTTTTAAAACCATCCACATTCAACGCTTTCTCCTAGTTCTTAAAACTGTTTAAAACTTAGGTTAATCGCGACGATTACAGAAAGTAAATTAATGAGAAATCACGTATGCCCAGGTCAGCGCTGGAATCTTGAACGAAAGTCGCACTCACACATTCGAATATAGGGGAAAATGGGGTAGCCCCGGACATGTTCACACAGTGATGTGCTTCTTGGTAAGAAGATGCAAAATTGTTTTAAAACAAGTCTGAAATATTTATTTGGAATGTGATCTTTATTGACAAAGCAAAGTTATCGAAAGAAATACAAAAAGAAGTACATAAACAAATGACAATACAGATCGCTACATTTTACATATTTTCACATATTGGCGGGTACCACCGGACACTTAAGATAATTGAAAAAAAAACAACATATTCTACACTTGGAAGGAACAATATGAACACCTACCCACGAAGTTTACAGAGATCACATGTGTAATGGATATCAGTTGATTCGATATCGGTGCAGTTGTCATGGGCCCAGCCATCGCAGAATCGACACTGAACCCAGCCTTCATCGAACGTTTCACCGCAAATGATGCATTCAGTTGTGCTTTCCTGTTCGTCTGGTCGTATGTCCTCTTTGTTATTGTCACAAGCAAGCTGATCGTGGCCCATTAGCTTCTTGCGTCCTTTCTTTGCTAGTACATGTGTTGAGGTCACCTTTCTTTCAAGTTGCTTCTTATATGGTGAAGATGTTAGTATCTCACTCACTGCAGTGCTTCTTGTTCGTGACGCCAAACGTCTCTTACGATTTTCTGGTAACGGTGATAACTTTTCAATAATGGAGAGCCCTTTGCTAGTTGATGGACGAGGAGATTCAGGTTCCTCGGTGACATGTAGAGAACGTGGATCCACTGCAGACGACGGAGAAGAAGCAGCCCCCGTTGCCTCCACCGCTGCTGAAGTTGAAGGTTCTGGGTCTTCACAGGTTTGCGGAGTGTAACATCTTTCAACGCGAGTCACGTTTGCGGGCAGGTAATCAATGTCTGTGAATATATTACGGTTGAATGGATATATTCCAGTGCACGCAAATCCATCGAGAGCAATGTCCATGCGACACACCTTACGGTATGCCTCTGCAACAAGGTGCGCTACATCATAATCGGTTATCTTTACTCCACCATTCTTGCGCATCCACATCGAACAAGCTTCATTGTATGCTCCTTTAAACTGTTTCATAAAAGACCCGTCAAGGGACTGAGTCTTGTGTGAGTCCTTTGTTTTCGCTGCGAAAGTCTGTCTTGCAGAGAACTTTTCGGGCCACCAAATCTATCCGCAGCTATTCGCACACTAACGATCTCGGCAATAACATATTCAATTGCCGCTTTTATGTCATTTTCTGTCCAAGACCAGCGAAGACCTTGTTTTCTTTTTTTAATTTGGGCATGTTCTCAACGTGGTCACTGTTACCTGTAACCAAGAAGGAAAGTTTACTTAGAACGCTATCACACAGTGTCATACAAGTACTGCTACATTTTGTCCGGGGTTACACGCCAATTGCCGGTCCGGGGCTACCCGACACGTACCATTCGACAATAACATGCCTCATATTAACACACAGTCAAATATATACTTGCGGTTTCACACACGATTTGTTCAAACCCTAACCAGTACACTGACAACTATTTGTGATTTGTGTTTCATTTACTTACCTTTATAATAGCAATGACCTTCCTTAAGTTACTTCGGGACGAACACCGCATACGCAGAAACAGAGCGGCTTGCAGAACGTCCGCTATTCTTCACCGACCAACTCCTACTACTTGCACTTGCAGGGGAGAACAAAGTCCTTTCTTTTTCTGCTGATACAGTGTTGCTAGCTCATACCGCTGTTTCGGAACTCACACTGTCCGATGGTACTCGATGTCCGGGGCTACCCGATTTTACCCTATACTAAAACAAATTTAGTCAAGTTGGTATTATAAGCAGGAAAGTGATATCATGCAGAATACACCACTTTGAAAAGGTGAAAATCGCCATACTCTTATAAATGAACTCTATTATTATTCGATATTTAATTATCTTCAGTTTGGGGCACGGGGGGGCGAAGTGTCTGACTTGGGGCGCCCCCTGCCCCCCCTTTGGCGTCGTCACTGCTTCCAACCCTCTAATAACTTCAGTGCTGATAGCCTCAGCTTCGAAATGGAAGCTTGCGTGTCGGCGAATAATACAAAGGACTTGCTTATCTTACAAGGAGTTAACTGCCTTTCTTTCATTCAAAGTCTGCCGTTTTCCATTTATCTCAGCTTTTCCTAGCAGCTGAAAAGAATCCTAAGTGTCCCTCGTATGATTGTTCCTGCAAAACTTCCTGTCCACAAGCAAAGGAAATTACAGAATTTTTATTGCCCCTCCCTTGCGTCAAAGTTCATTCCTAGGTCTGGATTTATGGCACTTACCCGCTACTGCAGGTCAACCTCGCCCCTGAAGCAACGGTGTCCATTGTTCAAAGCGAAACTTCTGTCAGTGGTGAGCGGCGAAAAATAGTCTCGGAATACACCCTGGCCGTAACCAGGCAGGGGGTGCGCTGAGCTCCCCCCCTTTCCTGGCATTGCTGTCAGCTTTCTTCTGAAGTTTGATAAAAAACTACTTTGTGAAATTTGTTTGGTAACGAGTGAAAATGTAGACAGTAGATACTACATGTATTTTTCTCAAAAACTTGGCTAACTTCACAGAATAAAAAGAACAGATACAACATTCGTTCATCTGATTTACAGAAAGGCTAATCTTGACTGGACCCACAGTTTAAAGTGGGATCCAAATCACTTTGTGCCTTCACCGGGTATCATACCCGGTAACCCTTGATTACAAGGCGACGACGCTTTCACTGTACCACCGGGGAGTCCCCTCATAGAACAAAGTTTCCTCCTACGACAATTATACAGAACTTAGTTACCTTCCTTCACTTGAAATCTATTCTATTGTATTTCAGCCTCAGTATTTCATTATTACAATCCAAGGAATAGTATTCTCCTTAAATAAAAATAAAAGCATTGGAAATAAGTAAAATAAATAATCGAATCCAACCACCTGTGGAATGCCTGAGGGAAACAACAAGAATTTTCTCAACAAAGACATTTCCGAAATTTCCATAACATTCTAATCATTTCGCAACCCGTGCAAATAATCATGTGTTAAAATCTTGTCATGGTTTCCTGTAAACACTAAAATCACCAAATTAGTTCTTTCCGAATTTCCCGTATTTTCTCCTCCTCTTTAGCTCTCAGCTGTTCGGAGTGGGATAATGCTAGATTATTTGTCCCTCATTATCTCCTTCTCTTAGTCTTGCTAATATCTTGGACTCCCTAATAACTTTCCCAACAACTCCTCATCAATTTGTACTGCCATGTTTCCTACAATACTCGAAGGTAGAATTCTGTGTACGCTGTCAAGTGGATACCGTGACAGAGAAACGAAAATCGGAAGCGGAGGTAAAACAAGGATGTGTTCTGTCACCCCTGCTCTTCACTCTATATATATTATATAGTGGCGTATATAGAGAGTGAACAAGCAGACACCCCCAATTTGGGGACGACAAGGGTACCGGCGCTCCTGTTCGCAGATGATATGGTTCTGATCTCAGAGACAAATGCCGGCCTACAAAGGGTTCTGGACGGGTTGGAAAAATACGTACAGCAGAGAATCCAAACTGCAAGTAAATCTCACAAAAACAAAAATTATGGTGTTCAAAAACGGATATGTATATGGAAAAGACGAAAGGTGGACTTTCAGAGGGCAAGAATTCAAAAGGGTAAAAATAATAACATACTTGGGACTAGTTCTCTTTATGGCAGGGACGATATACATTTTGTGGAAAACTGTATCATACATTATTAATAGGGTCAGTAGGGTACGGGAGGGAGATATGGGGAGCAAAGGGGGCCATGTACTAAACAGAATCCAATGCACATTTTACAAGAGGGCTTTGCTTATCAGCATGGGCACTGCAAACTGAGGCGTACTACGGGAACTTGGACTGGTCAGGGAGCATACGTGGGATATGTTGAGAAGGGTTAAATACTGGGCGACATAATATCGAGAAGGGAGAACTCGGTAAAATGGCAAGCCCTGATGCAACGGGTACAAGGGGAGGAAATGGGAACATGGGCGAAAGAGATCAGAGGCAAACTATACGAAATTGGACTGGGATGGATATGGAAGGGGGGACACGTCGACCAGGGGACGTTGCAATTAGTGAAACAAAGATTAGAGGATATAGATAGGCAGCAAATAATAGCGGAATGTGAAACTAAGAGATCGCTCGAACTCCAAAGAAGGGGAGTTCCGGGAATGGGGACAAGTAGCGTACATCAAGAAGGTGAGCATGGTGGCAAGAAAGTGGTTGACATGGATGAGGCTGGGGGATGGAGACACAAGGCAGTAAATAACGAGGAAGGGAGATATAAATGCGTATTACGCAATGGTAATGATAGGCCAGAACATTTATTCTCATGTCAGGACACGCGCGTTCTGCAGGAGGAGAAGCTACACAACATAAGCTTGGAAAGAGTGTTCGAATCAATTGTAGTGCAAAGGAGCATGGAACTATTGGAAAAAGTGGGGGTGTATTTACAAACATTTAAGGGAAAAAGAAGTGCTGTAAAGAGACGGGATAAGGAAGAGGAATAAGTGTTAATTTACCAGAACTGCTATGTTAACATCTATACTCAATGTAACGGATAGTGTAGTCTGTAGGGAATCATAGTTATGTAATAAGTATAGATGTAGTGCGCACAGCCTATGGCTCGCACACGAGAGGAGCAATAAATACTTATACAATGTTTTTCCTACTTCCTAAAAACATTCACTTCTGTACAACCTTTGATGTAATAATAATAATAATAATAATAATAATAATAATAATAATAATAATAATAATAGTAATAATAATAATAAACCCTATCCGTCGGTCCGTGGTGGCTCAGTCGGTAACGCGTCTGGCTACCATGCTAAAGGCCCCGGGTTCGATCCCCGGCCGGTTCAAATCCGGGAACTTTTCTAACGATGGAAGCGGGCCCGGCGCCCACCCAGCGTCGAATAACATGGGTACCTGGGAGAAACCCTGGGGGGTTAAGGCGGTCAGGGGTGTGATGCTGATCCCATCACCCCCACTCACGACCGGATCAAGAAAGTGTGGGGCGTTACCCCCACACCCCCTATACGCCTTCATGGCGTAGTGCTATGCACAGGGGAGCACTTTACCTTTTTTTATCCGTCGGTCCGTTTATCTTTCCAACTTATAGAGCTGAGACTATGTTTACAAGATAAATCTCGGACTCAGATACTCCACGATGTTTTGGCCCCTCCTTCCACCTTCTCTACCTGCCCTTTTACTTGATGTTATTCACAATTGTTTTAGTATCTGGAGTGCCATCGTAACATAATAAAATTATTAATCTGGAATATTTTTTTAAAAAAATGGGTAGTATTGCTGTTTCGAAAGAGTATTGCAAATAAGTTTAGGTATTCAATTCATTCATTACTCTCTCTAGAATAGTTTTCTTTTGACTTAATACACGCTTATCAACGTTTCTAATTTAAATGCTTTATTACAAGCAAACAAGTATTTGCAACTGATTAAATATTTTGCTTTTATTTTTTCGAGACATTCGAGACGAGACGAGACTTTTCAAAAGCCGTCCCGTCCCGTCCCGTGTCTCGTCTCGAAAATGAGACGAGACAAGCATTCCGTCTCGTCCCGTCTCGAATTTCAAAAGCTTTGTCCCGTCTCGTGTTTCGTCTCATTTTCGAGACGAGACACGAGACGAGACGGGATATGTCCCGTCCCGTGAACAACACTAGGGAAAACCTACCGAACCGCTTTTGAAATATGGTCGCCATCTTGAAAGCCGACATCTTGGATCGAGATCACTTTTTTTAAATGGGAACTTAGGAATGTGGCACATGAAATTACACTGGGAAAAGCTTACGAACACGATGGTAGCATTCATTTTGCAAAACTGTATTCATGTTCATGCTACAGGGTGTTAAAGAAGTGTTTACAACGGTTTCTCTCATTGTTGCAGGTGCACTAAGAAATGGAGCTCACGCAAGCAAAACGCGTGGAAATCATCCTGATGTGTGGGGAAAGAAGCTCAAAAGTCATTGCCAATGAGTTCAATCAGCGCCATCCAGAACGAGCTCCCATTGTTGACTGCACTGTGCGGAAACTGATCGCTAAGTTCAGAGAGACTGGATCTGTTGCAAACATTGCCCAAATCAGGTAGGACGAAGGTAGCCACAGATGAAGCGACATCAACAGCTGTGTTGGCGGCAGTTACGTTGAGTCCGCACCGTAGTACCCGTAGTCATGCTGCTGTTACTGGTGTGAGTCGTGCTTCCATTATGAGGATTCTGAAAAGGCACAAATCGCATCCATACAAGATCCAGTTGCTTCACAACACCTGAGTGAGAACGATTCTGACCGCAGGGCTGAATTTGCAGAAGAAATGTCCCGTAAGGTGTTACAAGACCCTACCTTCCCTCACAAGGTGTTGTTCAGTGATGAAGCAAACTTTTATCTCAATGAGGAGGTGAACAGACAAAACATGAGGTACTGGTCTGAATCGAATCCTCATTGGGTTTATACATCTGGGACAGTCCTCATTTCAAAAGTGATGGTATGGTGTGGCATATGGGGAACCCGTGTGGTAGCACCTTTCTTCATTGACGGTACCCTCAATGCCGAGGATTACTTGAACTTACTGGATACTCAAGTGTTTCCATCTCTTATGATCCAGGATGGCAGTTTCCCTGAGTTCTTTCAACATGACGGCGCTCCTCCGCATTTTGGTCACAATGTTAGGGACTATCTGAACATCCAGTTTGCCAATCGGTGGATAGGTCGCAGGGGACCTGTGGATTGGCCACTACGCTGGCCGGACCTGACCCCCTCGATTTTTATCTGTGCGAAAAAGTGAAATCACTGGTCTATTCCGTAAAAATTCGTGATATGGAACATTTGAAAGACAGAATTGTCCAGTGCTGTGCAAACATCACACCGATCAGGAATGGGTGAATCGACTCAATATGACACTGGCCAACAATGGTGGACACATTGAGCATATCTTCTAACATCCTGCAACAATGACAGAAACCGTTGAAAACACTTCTTTAACACCCTGTAGCATGAACATGAATAAAGTTTTGCAAAAATGAATGCTATGCTACCATCGTGTTCGTAAGCTTTTCCCAGTGTAATTTCATGGGTCACATTCATAGGTTCCCATTTAAAAAAGTGATCTCGATCCAAGATGGCGGCTTTCAAGATGGCAACCATATTTCGAAAGCGGTTCGGTAGGTTTTCCCCCATCCCCAAACTACATGTACACATATAAAATTTCAATATTCGGCCCGTTCCGCACTTTTGGATCACCCTGTATATGTTACCAATCAGTAAATTAAACTATTGCCTGCCGGTTTTAAGTATCTTAGAATATTGCAACGGTCTTGCAGCACTTTCCACAAATGTGCTAGCCGAGCGAAGGGAGAATTACCTATAATACGAGCACAATATTATACAGGATGGGCAGAAATACTGAGATGATTTAAAAATCGCGCCACCAGAATCTCCCGACAGATGGCGCGCAAATTCGTATGTATTTGTGTGCAACAGTGCATAGCCTTGAGTAGCCATGGGGCGTTGGTCGAATGAGCATAGTGCATTCGCAGTGGAATGTTACTTAAATAATAACGATTCTGCCACTATAACGCAACGTAGATTCAGGCTTCAGTTCAACAATGGGACACGAGAGACAATTCTGAATTGGGAGAAAGTTCAGAAAGATAATATCAGCAAAGGTCTACATGACCCGACCTGAAACGTTGCGTGACTTAAAGAAGAGTATTCGCGCTGCAATACAGCAAATTCCTTTGGAGATGCTGCACAAGGCTATGACTGCTGTATGTCGACGTGCAGAGGTTTGTTTGAGGGAGAATGGTGCCCACCTAAGTGACATTATTTTCAAGACATAGGCATCACATTATGATGTATGTATGTACTTTTCAATTATGTAAGTGTTTTCATTGTTATTCTGAAGTGTAATATAGATTTTGCAAAATTAAATCGTCTTAATATTTTTGCCGCACTCTGTATTATGTCTTGCGGTTCCCGTTTGAAATTTCGGTTTCCTTTCTTACGAATGCTGATTCCTTAAAAAAAGGAAAATTAATTATTTTTTGTACTTAATATTATGATCGATAATTTGGTTATTAAATCACGTAAAGTATATAAGTCCCATAATTTTGAGTAAAGTTGGCAGCTCAATATGAACATAAGAGAATCGTCTTGAGTAGGGTGCGAAATCATTGGAGGCTGATTTTTGGGGGGGGGGGGTGATCTCACTTCACACACTAAGTTAGAACTTGGCAATAGAAATTTGCGATAGCTCTTGGTGTGTATTAGTTTGGGTTTTCGTAGTAGAATGTAAATGTATGCACTAAGTGTTTCCAAATTACTTTTAAATGGTATCATGGAGATATCTTAGGCGAAGATTGTTGGTGGGGGTCAGGAGCATATATTATTCACAGATAAAGTATACTATCAAAAAGTAGGTTACACCTGACCCGTGTTCCTGTACTAAGAGAGATAAAATAATCACGTTTGGTGGCAACACTGTCTGGAATGTTCTCTTCACACACCAGAAGCAGCCGTGCTTCAGCTGATTTAGTATGCGAGTAGTCACAGTGTGAGTATGGCGCGTCGTATTGAGGTGGCGTCCAACATTGAGGTGGGCTCCGTCGTCCGATTTTTGTGGCCACAAAGGCATAATCGGAGTGAAATCCATCACCAAATTGTCGAGGTGTATGGTGAGAATGCGATGTCACGCCCCATGACCGCAAAATGGTGCCAGATGTTCAAAAAGGGACGATCGAACGTGAACGACGAACCACGTGTCGGGCAACCTGCAACTGTGAACACTATCGACAACGCGGAGCGTGTGAATGCAATCATTGCTGCTAACCGCCGCGTGAAAATTAAAGAGATTGCAAGTGAACTGAACATATCCTATGGTAGTGCGTCAATGCTGATTTGTGATCAGATGGGTTATCGTAAACTGTGCTCTCGCTGATGGATGCCGCGCTTGTTAACTGATGGGCACAAAAATCAACGTTTTGATGCTGCGCTGTCATTTCTTCGGCCTTATTCCACGGATGGTCCGCAGTTTCTAAGCAAAATCATCACAGGAGATGAGTCCTGGGTGCACCAATACACTCTCGAGACAAAGAGGGCATCCATGGAATGGAGACACAAGGATTCGCCACCACCAAGAAAAGCCAAAACCTGTCCAACGGTTCGAAAGGTCATGCTGACGATCTTCTTCGATTCCGAATGCGTTGTTCAAAGTGAGTTTGTGCCCCGAGGAACAACAATCAATGCCGCAACACACTGTGAGACTTTAAAGAAGCTGAGAAAAGCCATTAAAGATCGAAGACCCGGAAGTTTGAGTGATGGGGTTCTTCTTCTTCACGACAACGCTACTACCCCCATACAGCTGTTGTCACACAGGATTTACTGCAGAAATTCAAGTGGGAAGTGTGGTCTGTCCCTCCCTGTAGCCCCGATTTGGCACCCTGTGACTACAATCTTTTCGGTCCTCTCAAACAAGACCTAGGGGGTCAGCGTTTCGATTCAGATAAGGAAGTGCAGGAAGCAGTCTCAAAGTGGTTCAAAGAAATTGGACGGAATTTTTACACACAAGAAATCGAAAAACTGGTCACACGATACGAAAAGTGCTTGGAACGAACACCTTGGTGACTATATCGAAAAAGTTAAATGTTCATGCGTTTTCGTCCAATATTTTTTTCTTTCTAATGTGTCTCGTTTTTTTTGTTTTTTTTTAAAGGGGGTGTAACTTACTTTTTGATACACCCTCTTCTAAGCCAGATCTTCATCTACGACAGGAAAACCGGTGCACGGACCTCCCACTGGGAATCGCCATTTTGTATTTTCCAGAATCTATTCTTTACATATATGTACATCATTCTATTGTTTCCTATCCGCTAGTAAAAGTCACACCTTCGCGGTCAGTTTTCAATACCGAAGCAGTGAGGCAGAACTGAAGCATGGCAGAAGATTGCGAGTATTGCCTCTCAGCGCCTCTTAGCGGATTATTACAAAACTTCTTGCGAATGGGGATTCTCAGCAGGAGGTCAGTGCACCGGTTTTCCTGCCTTATATGAAGATCTGCTTATATACTTTTATCTGTGGTATATTCTAGGCCAGCTACGCTATCTGCGAAGACCAAAGCACAGAGACTTAAAGTACAGTTGAATCGATTAGAAAATGTACACAAAGTTCTTCATTTCAATAAGAAATGGGAACAGAAATAATAATCTTAATTATTAGGTATTATAATTATTATTATTATTCTATTATTATGCGATTCCTGATTTGAACTCTTTGTCCCAAAACGTGAACATTTTGCTTCTCCGTTCGGTCACTACACGACGGTGAGATAGTCCACATCTTCAACTCAGCATACATTACTGGTGGGGGTATTCTCCTGTCTCCCCAGGATTGTACACCCTGGTGTTGAGGAGGAAGACAAAATTCAAAGCTAGCTATGTAAAAAAAGTTAGGATAATTTGATATGTTTTTCAAATTTTCTTTTTTGTAATAGAACAATAGTGTTTGGTGATGCTAGAGAGATATGCACTACACTCTCATGTAGCTTCTTTTGGGACGAAATTTCGTTGCGTAATTCACTATAAAGTTTACGGAAAACACTGCAGAAAATAGAGGAAGAATAATGCTAATCACACAGAGAAGGAAGAAGTCCATTGGAGAGGAAGCTCCTCTGCATCAAAACAGGAAAAAAGGAGAAGAAAAGCGGGAGCGAAGCATGAGTACATTAGCGAAATTATCAAATGCTTTCACTACGTCTTCGGTTCCATAATTCCTTTTCTCTTTTGCGTGTGACGGTACGCAGATCAAAGACAATGCCATCAATCTCCACAAACAAAGCTTCCTCAAGGACCACTTTGAGTCGGGAAACCGTAGAGCCGAGAGGAAAGGTTGCGAAGATGAAAGGGGGCACCGGATGAGGGAACGGCGCGTGTGCGATGCTCTGTGCGTGTGTGTGCGTGAGAGAGAGAGAGAGAGAGTTCGAAAAGTGAAGTTAGACGGAAATACATGTTTGTATTTTCCAAGGACCTCGGATATTGTTTCCGGATCAAATTTCTTTAAGGAACAACCGATTTGGATAGTATACGACTCTTCCTGTCACATATATATATGCCTGGAAAACATGTCAGAACAATCTTTATTTAAGAATAAATAAAAGAAAGATGGAATTTTAATATTCTATCTACTAGATTACCTTGTAACACTCAACATGTTAATACATTGCATTTCTGCCACTTTTGGCTAATCGCGAACATGAAGATGAATGACGATAAGATTAAATTGATGAAGGGACACTCACAACACCCATGCTCCGGCTTGGATTCGAACCAGGGACCCCTCGCGTCTCGTCGCGCTGTGCTAACCACTCCGCCACGGAGGTCTGTTTAAATACGGTGTGTCCGATAAAAATACTACCAATAAGAAATTGATATGAAATTGATATGTAATGGGAGAGGAAAGAGGAGTTTACAGGATTCTTGTTGGGAAACCTGATGGTAAGAGACCTGTAGGAAGGCCAAGGCGAAGATGGAGGGACAACGTTGAGATGGACCTAAGGGAAATCGGTAGGGATGGAAAAGAGTATATAGAACTTGCTCAAGATAGGGAAAGATGGAAGGCCTGTGTTGCTGCAGCCATGAACCTTCGGGTTTAAGAAGGCTAGGGAGTTAGTTAGTTAGTTAAGAAATTGATATGTTTTTTAAACTAACAATGTTAGACTAACGGGATTTTGATTATCAAAATCAAAAACTGATCAAATTTCAGTAGATATCCACATGTGCGCCTTTGTGGGCCGACAAATATCAAATACTCCATCTCTTGCCAAGTGAGCCTCCCGTCGTCGCCTTGTAATCAAGGGATCCCGCGTTCGATACCCGGAGGAGGTACATAGTAGTTCGGATCCTACTTAAAACTGTAGGTCCAGTCCCAATTAGTCTTACTGTGCATAAAGTGGACTTAAAAAACACCAAACCCAACTCTTTTCCAAGTGTTTTGCAGCGTGGAAGGTCTCGTAAACTTAGTCTTTTGTGTGTAGAGGAAATTTTTGTGGTGTAGGTTCCATGTGCCCATAAATTTGAGACATTCGAATCGGAAATTGAAATTAGGCGAACGAAAACCAACACTGAACGTTCTCTTGCGCTCTCAAAGCCGCCATTTTAGTCTATACGTTTAGTCACGTGTCGTACGTTCACCATACGCAACAATTATTCTCTCTTGATTGATTGATTTGGTTTGTTTGACTTCGCTTTTCTGCAACTTTTGGATAATCGCGAAGATGATGAAATTGACAACACTCACAAAGAACACCCATGTACCGATCTGGATTTGATCCCGGAACCCCTGGCGTTGTAGCGCGCCAGCGTTATTGGTTTAGAAGATATTTTTCGATTGTGATTAGTATCAAGTCTTCACCGGACACGCTGTAGTGTGCTATTTGAGGCTTCATGACAGAAAACAAGTTGTAATAAGCACATACGAACAGATGCCATTCCTTTGCCCCAACGTTCACCAAGCCGCTACTTTGCTCTCTCTCGTGTTGCGTACCCTCCGTTTAACAATTTCCACCTAGTGTCCGCAAAAAAGAACTAGAGGCAAATCATCTCTACATCAACCATCTACCCTTCGTCACTTCAGACAAGCATCCTTGTTCCAATAATGAATCTACGTACGTCACTGGAGGCCATGGTTCCTTGGTCACAACATGTCACAGAGCACTCAGAAATTGCTAAAGCTCTTTCACAGTTGACCCTCATTTGCCAAATTAAATTACTTCACTTCCACGTATTTTGAAATAAGTTTCCGGACCATTCTGCAATGTTTTCTTTAACCCTGTTTACAATACAGTAACCCTATAGCGCTACAGCCCAATATTTGGCCAAGGCTTACCTACCGACTGCTGGCCTCCCTCCCACGCGGGGCACCAAGGGGACGTGGAGATCTGCAGCCAGACTAGAGGGACGGGTGGTCGGGCCCCAGCCGTTATAGGACTTCGCGACCGGATTACGCTCACTCACTCGGAGCTCCCCTATACACAGGCCGAAAATCCCGGGATCGAACCTATGCCGTCCCGCAACCGCCGCCCTAAGCATGGTGCCTTAGACCGCACGGCCACGGAGGAGGACCTGTTTACAATATGCACTGTATTATTTAAGGGAGAAATATGAAAGAATGGCTTTCGGTTTCGAAGAGCGACTATTTGTAAGTTATTCCTTTTCATTCCAGAACACCTCTTTCATCAAATTAGGGTTTACTTGTGTCTAATCCATATTCACTGAACGCGTAACAACCATACTGAATATTTTTAAGAAATTCCGAAACGTGTCCATCATAGGTCGATTTCCCTCATATTTCCAGGTTTTCCAGGATTTTTAGGTTATCGGAAACTGTTGATGATTTTGATGTTTTATTTCTAATCACGAGCAAATTTTCAATGAACACCGGAGCTGCTTATACAGCATGACATGTATATGACATTCACAATAAACGTAACACATAATTATGACACAGATCCCACTTTAAACTGTAGGTCCAGTCCCGATTAGCCTTACTGTGCATAAAGTGAACTTAAAACATAAACTCAATCAATCACTCAATCAATAATTATCACACAGGATCCCTATCTTTACTATGAAAACTATACTCCATGGCCCAATAACCTTCCGAGTGAATAAAAATGGCAATTTCATTTTAATCCTTATACATTTACTGAGATACCACGAGACTTGGTATAGTCTCCTCCTATCTCAAGAATAAGTTACACTGTCTCGTTCTCGGTATCAAAAGGCCAGCCTCGTTCTCATCTCGGTATCGTTCCAAAATAACAGTGAAAATTCAAAAGTATTTGTAAAACAAACTAACAACGAAAGTAGAATCTATCAATACATAATTAATTAGTCCAACAGCCTTAATAATCAGATACCTTATATTCTCGTAATATACTAGACTGGACTTCAGGACATTGAGTTTCGATCTCGTTTTGGTTTTACAAAAATCTGCCTTGTTTTTGTTCTCCTCTCACAAATCTCGTTCTGGTCTCGCTCTTGGAGCAGTAGCGAAACAGGTCAGTGTGGACTGAGTGAGTACTGTTATTTCCTTAATACTGACTATTGTCTTGATTTTGTTGGTTCGGCAGTCGGTCGTAAGAAATAAACAACTGAATGCGGTAGTGGGATGGGCGTCTTTGTTTGATGTGTGCAAATTTTATTCTTCTTGTTCACTATTACCAGCGGAGTGAGGATAGAACTTGCATTTACCATATATTCTGCAAATCGGCAATAATATCCATGTAATAGATCGATATTCCTGTCTTTTGAGTGATTGGTCATGTCATCGAATGCTGAATTATCTACAGGTCCCGAAAGTGAAGCAATACTCTTCTCGTGATCGCCAGGAAAAAAATCACCGGGGTATTTCGAATTTATAAAAAATCATAAGTTGAAAATTTTTCATGAAATACAACTCTGTCATAGTCTCGTTATCAGTGAAAGGTGGTCATAACTTGGGTTGAAAATACGAGGGAAGGTCAAATGAAAACCTTATTTTTTATCGTTTTTTATCTAGTAGGTTTCTGCATGTAGAGTTGCCCAAGTTTGCTGCATTTTAGTATATATCCATTGCTGATCCACATGTATTTTCAATTTTCAAATTAGTGCCTGTATATCTCAGGAAGAAGAATCTTTGGGATGTGCGCACAGTCACTTATGGCTAGGAACGTGAAGTTCTCGTTTTATATTTCCCAAAATTTCGATGTTATTTTTTGCTGCAATTCGGTGTTATTTCTCGCGGTTTAGGGAAAAAAATCGGTGTTATTTTTACATGCATTTTACTGTTCCTTCTATGCTTCAGATTTTCACATTGTTTTAGTTCTGGAAAATTGAGACAAATTTTAGATTTATCAAGCCACAGTTCATCTTGAGAATTATAAGATTAGACAAAACGTGTACAATAGCATTCAGTTCGTTAATGACAAAAAAATTACGGTTTACCTTTGTGAGAAATTACCAAATTTCTTCCACTTGGAAAACGATTTCATCTCATCAGCCACTAAATATGAAATGTTTATTGAATGATATCACCCAAATCTTTGAACACAATTATACACATCACAATTCCGTAACAATTCCAAAAAAATCCCTCTTCGACCTCAAAATACCATTTTGTGTACACATACGCACACACACCCTAACCTCCTCCCCGCAAAACAACAGGTGTTTCTCCCTGAAAATTTTCGCGTTCCACAAAACTTCCCGTCTGGGAAGATATCCGCAGCGAATTCTATTTCAGGGTCTCTTTTAAATCGAACTTTCACCAGCTAGACTAGAAATGACAGATCTACGTAATAGCGCTATAGGTAGTACCTTTTGAACAGTTATACTCAGTTTTTATTGCTTATTTCGTGGCGTTCTCGCGTTAAAGTGCAAAATTCGGTGTTATTGTCGAAAATGGCATAATTCGCGATATTTCGCGATTCCAAAAAACCGAAAACTTGCCTCCTTTACCTACCCAAATACATTATAAACACTTAATTTTGCTTTCCTTAATTTTTCGGTGTTATCGTTAAAACCAAAACTTCACGTCCTTACCTATGGCCCATGGCGAAGGTCTTTCCACCCATCTTCCTACGTACTGAAGCCACTGTCGTACTTCTCCTCCATTCGAAAACTTGCTGGCGGGATAATCATGCATAGAGATATTAAATTTTCATTTTCCAGAGAATTTGTATACGTTGTAGGCTTCCAGAGAGCAAGACACCACTGCTCTTCGCTGGCGCAAGTGCGTGAAGGAAGCGCCATCTTTTAAAATTACGAATATGATGTTGCGAAGCACACTCACTTGATCAGTGTTGCACCCTTGAGATCGTTTTGTAAATAACAATTTATACCTGATACACTCTCATAAATTTTCATTTGACCCTCCCTCGCACATTTAGCATCATTCTGCAAGCAGAAACGTGTGTGAGTAATTTCGCGGGGTGATGCCACTTCTTATGAATGTGAGACTGAGGTGCACACCCATAGAGCCAGACCACCAGTCGCCATTTCTACCATCAACCTATCGAAGATGTCTTATAGCCACATTGGATGGAGAATAATTGGTACCGGGTGTCTTCATCACAGATTGAGTCTGCACACTAAGAGAAGTGTGTTTATTAGAGCCAACCCCCAACTGAAGGAAAGCAAGAAAGGCCCATTCTTTCATTTAATTTATGAAGCAACTCAATTGAGGCTTTCTAAGTAATTGCGTGCTTCTTATCTGAAGAACGCTTTTGAAGGTCGTTTTCTTTCCTCCTCTTATTCTTCATCCAAATCCACCCCCCCCCCTTTTCCTCAAACGATGGAGACGTTTTCACCTCATCCTGAAATATCTGGTTGGAAACTGTCATATATGTCCTCGACCGAATAATATTTTCCCCCTGGAGTGCATTGTTCTCGGAAAAATCCCTCTAGGGCTCTCTATTGTTGACTTTATTGGGAGTTGGATTATAGCCCTGGAACCTTTCAATGATTTCTCCAAATCTCCGTCCCTGTGGGTGGGTTGCAAACCCTTCGGATTTATCTCTGAATTCGAAATATAGTATCAATTTTTATACCAATGGATTTTTGTTGCGCTGGACAGAATATACTTATTTGTTTCCATGTTTCATAAAATGTCATGCATTGTAACTTTTTTAAATGTATTCGGTCAAGTATTATTCATACACTTAAATTTCTATTTTATGCACGGAAGAAATAGTTATGTACAAAAATAGTAAACTGAAGTTTTAAAAGGATTGTGTACGTGTTCACAAGTTGTTTTTATTTCTCTAAATTGCCACAAACGTTTTCTTAGAACAGTAAAAGTTCTAGTGAAATATTTTTCTGGAAAATTGATACGTTACTAGTTCTATCTAAGGGCTACTCACGCACATTTAGAAATAGTAATTATTTATGGATATAAGTTTGTATTCAAGATATGATTCATGTTATATTTGGGTAGTTTAAACCACCATGTAAAAATTTAATATGAACAGTATGTATGAAATCACATATTATATATTAGCTTTGGCTGATTCTTTCGTTGATTCATATAATGTATTTTATTTTTATCATCAGATTAACTGCAACGGACAGAAGGAAAAGGACAATTAGGAGGAAGGAGTGGGCATGGTCTCCATTACAGTTAATTTCTTACAAGGTTTATTGCTTGGCGTTTTCATTTGGTCATCAGAACGATCTGCATTCCATCTAGAAACATCTTACCAGTGGAGTTGGCAACACTGCATCTCACGAAGAATAGCGGGAAATCTCCACTTGTAGATTTTTTTCTCCTTTGTTTTCCTATTTGAGAAGAAAGCGGGAAGTAATCTCGGCTACGTCGATAAAAAAATAAGTCTAATGCTCTTCGTACTTCTTCGTTCTTTGTTTTCATTTCAACATTCTTCTCCTTCCTACTATTTTTTTCCCTTTCTAGTTCTTCCCTCCTCCCCCACTTACAAAGTCTGCGTTTCCGAATCGAGAAGAGTTATATTGTGTTAACGTAGACCGAAGAGACTCTCACGACGAAGTTTGCTTGTCCAGCACTTTTTTTTCTTCTTCTTCCCGTTGCGGAGAAGTCGTTCTTAAGAGGAGAGACGGCGAGGCGAGGGATTTGCCATACTTCTCTACAATAACTGGAAGACCACTTTTCTGATGAGGAAGAAAATGCATTTTCCCGGAGCGTCCTTCTCTCGAGATACACAATTAAAGCTGGAATCGATGCGCCATTGGAGGTCGCTGAGTTTCTTTCTTAATGGATTAAGTTTACTTGTGGAAATTCTTATTTACCCAGCGACTTGTCTCCATCTACAGCATCCCCGTTCAGGAGCAATTCACGAGATGCGACTCCAATCTAGGAACAGTGATTAATTGCAAGTTGGATCTGAAATTATGGTATTATTGTTGGTGAATTTTCTCCAACCTTTACTCAATAATTAACCTTTACTACAGCGGCGTGCTAACAACTAGGAATAATACTAACAAATGAAGATTATATTAAAAAGGAAATAAAAAGCAGACTTAATTCAGGAAATGCGTGTTACTTTTCTCTTCATAAACTTTTATCTTCTCGCATAATATCTAAGAAACTAAAGTTAAAATATACAAGACAGTATTTTATGGATGTGAAACTTGGTCCCTTATATTAAAAGAGGAATATAAATTAAGAGTATGTGAAAATAAAATCCTTAGAGAAATATTTGGACCTAAAAGTGATGAAGAGACAGGTGAGTGGAGAAGGTTACATAATTTAGAACTGTATACTTTGCATTCATGAGTAAATAGAAGACATAGGTGGGCAGGCCATGTGGCACGAATGGAAGAGGAAAGAGGAGTTTACAGGATTCTTGTTGGGATGCCTGATGGTAAGAGACCTGTAGGAAGGGCAAGACGAAGATGGAGGGATAACGTTGAGTTGGACCTAATGGATATCGGTAAGGATTGATCTTGCCCAGGATAGAAACAGACGGAAGGCTTGTGTTGCTGCAGCCATTAAACCTTCAAGTTTAAGAAGGCTAGAGAGTTAGTTAGTTACAGCGGCTTGCATGACGTTTTTGAAATAGTAAGGACTAAATATGTTGTCATCATATTTCAAAGCAGGACTTTGGGCGCACTATCAAAATGCTTCAACTCACAACTCCAACTGATGCGCTGTTACCATCGTCAACACGAAAATATTAGTGTTTTCCTTAGGGAATGTCCGTTTGCTCTATCCTTCCCTATCTGGTACTAAAGGTGTAGAATTTTAATCTACAGATACACATGCGTGCACGCTAATATATACGTATCGGTGTGTGTATATATACAGGGTTAGTCAAAAGTATCGGGACAGGCCAGTAATAACGAGACCCGTGGAAGGAGGAAAATCACATGTTGCAAGTGGGTATTGGTGCGGAAACTGCATTGAATGGGGGTGTGGCCATCATGGCAGTCATCTTGCATTCCGCCATATTGGATATCACACAATATTTTCAAATGGAAATGGGTATGTATGACATCAATTTAGGCTAGAATCGTCCCACAAATGACAATCCGAACTCATTTTGGACCTATCGCCATTCGTGGAAGAGATAGGTTGTACTACGTTAGACTGCAAAAAATGAGATTTGTCTGAAAGAATTGTTTACTGTATTCTTGTGGGTAACTGTACACTGCAAATTACAGAGAGCATGAACAAGAAAACATGACATTGACTTACAGAATGCCTCAAAGCAAGTGCTCGCACTGCTTCCCGTCGACTTCTGACAATACTATGTCAACCGATCGTAAAAACTGCAAGGTGCACGTTGTATCATATCCCGAGAAGTCCTCTTGTTTCGTCCACAATGCGATTCTGCAGATCATTCAGGGAGTGTGGTTTGGTGCGATACACTTTGTCCTTCATGTGCCCCATAGGAAGTAATCCAGGGGTGATAGATCTGGAGAACTTGCAGGCCATTCGATCATACGTCGTCTTCCAATCCATCGTTGTGGAAAGGTTTCATGTAAGTATTGTCGAACACCCCCTCCATAGTGTGGCGGCGCTCCGTCCTGTTGGATCTAAACACGATTAAAGTCCCGTGTCGATACTTGGATGGCAGGGACAAACTGCTCACGAAGCATTGTCAAATACTTCTCACCTGTCAGATTTCCGTCAATGAAGAAAGGGCCAAGAATGATGCCTCTTATCATTCCTACCCAAACATTCAGTTTCTGTGGATACTGGGTATGATGTACCATCATCCAATGCGGGTTTTCATCGCTCCAATAGTGGCAGTAATGTCGGTTCACATGTCCGTTTAACATAAATGTCGCTTCATCAGAGAATGCAATGTCATTGAGGTGAACACTATCGTTATCGATATTTCGCATCATTTCTTCGCAAAATTTAATACAGAGATCAAAGTCATCTTACGTCCGTTCGTGCCTAAACTCACTTTGTAGGGTTTAAACTTACTGCGCACTTAAATTCGATGCACTGAACTCTGGGAAATGTCCAGCATGATGGCAACGCTGGTTGTCCATGTATGCAGATTTTCCACAGAAGATTGTAAAACATCCAAAGAAACTGCCTCGTTGCTATACGATTTCGGCCTTCCTGATCGCACACGGTCTTTGACACTTCCACTTGCTGCAAAACGTCGAATGGTTCTTTCGACGGTTGACTTCGAAATTGGGTTACGTTCAAGGAATGTAGCATTAAATAACTTTCGCACCTCGGTATACGATCGCTTGCGATCTCCATAGCCACGCATCATTAATAACGTAATACGTTCTCGTTCACTGAGCTCCATTTTGACCACTGACATGGACACAAATCTCCTTCCTTTGGCTCAACACACACCAACATGAGCGACATGCAGAACGTTCGCAAAGACGATAACAAATGCAACTGACCTTCGAGGAAGTTGACTACAATCTACAAGGGATGTGTACAGGTAGAGTCCATTCAGGCGAATACTGTTATTGCTGTCCGTGGAAGGGAAAGTAAAACAAATACGTATCTGATGCTCTCAATTCGTCAAATAGGATTGTTAGCTACAAAAGAGTATGTTACTCTGTTGTAAGGAAGGATTGTTTAGACTAGCATTCTTTAATTCGGTAATTTGCGATATTATGTTGTTTTCAACAAACTATCAAAGCAACCCGGGGAAAGAACTAGAGGCAGGAAAGGAAGAAGCCAAGAAAAGTAAAAGTCACAGCCTCGAAGTAAGGTACCATCCCGGCATTCGCCTGGGGGAACTGAGGAAAACCGATCTCCCGATCTATCACCCCTGGATTACTTTATGGGGGAACATAAAGGACAAAGTGTATCGCACCAAACCACTCTCCCTGAATGATCTACCGAATCGCATTGTGGACGAAACAAGAGGACTTCTCGGGATATGATACAACGTGCACCTTGCAGTTTTTACGATCGGTTGACATAGTATTGTCAGAAGTCGACGGGAAGCAGTGCGAGCACTTGCTTTGAGGCATTCTGTAAGTCAATGTCATGTTTTCTTGTTCATGCTCTCTGTAATTTGCAGTGTACAGTTACCCACAAGAATACAGTAAACAATTCTTTCAGACAAATCTCATTTTTTGCAGTCTAACGTAGTACACCCTGTCTCTTCCACGAATGGCGATAGGTCCAAAATGAGTTCGGATTGTCATTTGTGGGACGATTCTAGCCTAAATTGATGTCATACATACCCCTTTCCATTTGAAAATATTGTTTGATATCCAATATGGCGGAATCCAAGATGGCTGTCATGATGGCCACACCACCATTCATTGCAGTTTCCGCACCAATACCCACTTGCAATATGCAATTGTCCTCCGTCCACGCGTCTCTTTCAGACAAATCTAATTTTTTTTGCAGTCAAAAGTAGCATACCCTATCTCTTCCACGAATGGCGATAGGTCCCAAATGAGTTTGGATTGTCGTTTGTGGGACGATTCTAGCCTAAATTGATGTGTCATACATACCCATTTCCATTTGAAATATTGTGTGATATCCAATATGGCGGAATCCAAGATGGCTGCCATGATATCCACACCCACATTCAATGCAGTTTCCGCACCAATACCCACTTGCAACATGTGATTTTCCTCCGTTCACGGGTCTCGTTATTACTGGCCTGTCCCGATACTTTTGACTAACCCTGTATATATAATTCTATTGTGACGGGTTGACATTCAGACAAAATTACTTTCCTTTTTTATTTACTTTCTCAGCACCTTCAAATATGTAACTCTATCAATTCATATAATTTCATTTTCTTTGATGAAAGTTATTTAATTTCAGAATATTCCTCCTCCATGTCAATATTCAGCTACAGAAAATACATTTCTTGTAATTGTGACAGGTGTGATACTTCTGAGGCTTCACTTTAGGACCTTCCTCAGTCTTTCAGAAAACTCTGTGAAATATATGGGTTTACTAAAACTATTTTACTTTATTTTCACAAAGCAAACTTTACTCAACATTTAGATGCTTTAAGTTTCTAAACATACTACCACATAGTCTACTTTTTTAATAGACATTTCTTGCCTGTGACAGTTGTGAACATATTTTGTGAGGGGTGTGTCATCATGCACATTATTTTCTTTGTAGGATTCAAAGGCTATGATGGAAATTATTATAAATAGATTCTTCAAACTAAGGTTTGTTTCAGAAATGGAAGTAGAATACTTCAGAGCTTAAGATATGGAAAAAATAAATGAGACAATTAGAATGAAATTAGAATTAATTTAGTTTTCTTGTGGTATAATACTATATCATAATGAAACTAAATTGATTGGAAACACCACACAAAAAATCAAACTTCCACTATATAAAAGGTAACAAGTTTGTAATAAGTTATTTAAAAGCCATGAAACTAATGTTTGTATAAATAATTCCAAATTCTGCATAATTTTCCCTTTAATTTCATGCATAATAAGACATACTTTGAATAAAAATAAATTAACCTTGTTTGTTCATTTATATATATATAATTATATGTTGGGCGATGGGCCTCTCCGATGGCGCAGTAGTAGCGTCGTCGCCTTGTAATCAAGGGGTCCCGGGTTCGATACCCGGTGGAGGCACATAGTGGTTCGGATTGCAACTGTCCCCGGTGTGGAGCAGTTTGTTGCAATATTTTAAATAAAAATAAATTTTCAAATGTTACTTAACAAAATTAGTATATTAACCAATTTCTACAGTCACTATAGTTACGAATAACAAACAAAATAACATCAAAATTGAACAGAGTAGCACAACAGAATTTTCTTCATTCTTTTCAGATTATGCTCACAACTAAATAACAAAATATAATTGTAAAATGTCTTTGAATTAAAGAACTGTTGCAATAGCCTCCTCCTCCGGTTGAAAACCTTGACATCATACTTTGATGCAGAAATACGTATATTTTTCAAACGTAACATCTTCAATGTATCATCTTCATTTCTTCTTCTACTACTTCTTTGGCAGCAATCTTATTCCTTTCACATCTTCTTTACAGCCATCTTCAGTAGATTTCTTCTTTACTGCAATCTCATTACCATTACTATTTCATAACCATCTTATGTCCATTTAAAAGGGTTTTATTCTTAACGAGTGCACTTCTTCCGTTTGAAACTATATGTGCAAAGAAGCCCTTCAATAAAAATACGAACCACATTACATTCAACTTACATTATATATATATATTCCTTCTTATCATTCTTCCAGATAGACACTTTGTATAATTCTCCCTTTGTTATTCGTGTCAACACTCTTCCTCAATACATTGACATACACCATACTGATGAGAATAGAAGCCAAACATAAGTTCTTACATAAAAGATAATATGATGATCAACAGAACAGAGATAATAAATTCATGCTGGTTTACACATGATAATAAAATACATAATGCAAACAACTGAACTCGTTTTTGCACAAAATTACAACAAATTCAACCCTTATGTACAATTAAAACATAAATCAGTATTTCTTAACAACTCCTTTCTTTTCTCCTCCGACCAATTAAAAGGTTTAATGTTTTCTAGGTTTTGTCTACCTTTTGTTCCCTTTCCATCTAGAGAAACTACAGTCGCACAATTGTTTCTTACTTCTATTACCAAGAATGGGCCAATAAACAAATCATATAATTTGTAGATAGTTTTGTTTAAAGCAGAGCTCTTAGCATGATTTTTAATCATGATTAAATCTCCTTTGACAATATTTTTAGTACCAGAGCTTGTTTGAACACCTTTAGAATTTCTTCGATGTTTAAGTTTTTCTTTTAGCTCCAAGTATTTTGCCTTCCAGGATAATTCTTCAATATTCTCAGGCCAATCGACAATATTAGTTATATTATCTTTAACTTGATCGTGTAAAAATAGTTCCGCAGGTGTAAAACCAATAGATTCAGAATATGAATTGTTCAACAATTTGACAACGTTTGTGAAACATTTAGCCCAAGATTTATGATTATCCTTGCAAAATAACCTCAGTAAACGCACAATCTCTTTATTGTAGCGTTCAATTGGATTAGCGTGTGGTGAATATGGCGAAGTAAAAATATGCTTGATGTTCTTGGAGGTAATAAAACTTCGCCACTCCTTAGATTTAAATTGTGAACCATTATCACTTAATATAATTAGACATGCAGGATAATGATGAAAATACGATTGGTTTAGTTTATTGATAATTTCCATAGATGAAGCTTTACGCAAAGGATAAACCATAATAAACTTACTTGCAAGATCCACTATACTTAGTATATATTGATAACCTTGAGAAGCTGGTAACGGACCAATCAAATCTAATGAAAGGAATTGATGTATTTTAGGAGTTAATATGTGAAGATCTTCTCGTGTGACACGTTGCACTCTCTGCTTTGACTTGGCACATTCAAGACAATTTCTCAGATATAATTTAATGCTGGCTTTCATGTTTGGCCAAAAGAAAAATTTTGAACACTTTCTGAAGGTTTTTGAATAACCAAAATGTCCACATAAATCATGATGATCATACAGTACCTTTTCCACAGCTTTTTTAGGTACAAATATTCTCCAGTGTTCAGACGCAATAGATTTATAGAATAAGATATCTTCATGCATTCTAAAATGTCCTCTGATTTCGAACTTAGAATCTCCCTTGTTTATCGCAATTCTTAACTTTTGACACTGCTCATCGTTCTGTTGAGACTGTACCCAATATTGTGGAGTATCTTGGGATAGGAGATCGATATTTGTATTATTAACGTAGAGTTTCGATGTGAATAAATCTCCCTGTGCCCTTGCAGGATATCTGCTTAAGGCATCAGCCACAATATTGGTAGAACCTTGAATATGTTCAACAGTAAAATCAAAACTTTGAAGTTTTAATGCCCAGCGGTTTAGTCTTGGGTTTAAACTTCTAGCCGACTGCAGCCATGAAAGTGACTGATGGTCACAATGAATAACAAATGTTCTTCCACTAAGATAAACACTAAATTTTTCTACTGAAAAGAGGATAGCTAGACATTCAATCTCATGAGTTGAATAAGTTAATTCTGTACCACGCAATACTCTACTAACATATTGTATTACTAACGTTTCATCTTCATCTGATAACTGCCATAAAACTCATCCAATTCCAACTTTGCTTCCATCAGTGTTAAGATGGAAAATTTTACTAAAATCCGGTTGAGCTAATACATCAGGAGATGTAACTAGCTGTTTCAAATCATTAAAAGCTTGGTGATGATTCTCCTTCCAGTCCCACTTGTTATTTGATTTTAGTAAATCATACAAAGGAGCAGCTATCATTGCAAATTTGTGAACAAATTTTCTCCTCCAATTATGCTACTATTCCTAAAAATTTCCTTAGAGCCTTCTTGTTTTGAGGAACTGGAAAATCCATGATTGCTTGGTTCCTTTCAGGATCAATATGAATGGTTTCTCCAGAAATCACATGGCCTAGGAAATGTATTTCAGTTTGGAAGAACTTGCATTTCGACAATTTAATAGACATATTAGCTGTCTTCAGAGTTGATAAAACATAACGTAAATGTTCTAAGTGGTTTTGAATTGATGGAGAGAAAATTAAAATATCATCAATATAAACAATCAGGAAAGAATTTGTATGATTGCCAAATATTTTATGCATTCTATCAACGAACACACTCACGGCACTTTTGATTCCAAAAGGCAAAAAATGGAACTCCATCAAAATACCTCTATAAGAAAATGCCGTAAACTTAAACGACCTTGGTGTCAAAGGAATCTGAAAATAACCGCAACTAAGGTCAATAGATGTGAAGTATTTTGCTCCCTTCAATCTTTGTAGTAATTCCGAGATAGGCTCTACCTGTGTCATCGGAGAAATTACGTGTTGGTTTAATTTACGGAAGTCGACCACTGGTCTCCATAAACCTCCCACCTTTGGGACTATGTGGAGTGGATTCCTATAGGGAGATGTGCTTTCTTGTATCACGCCCCATTTTTGTAACTCTCTTTCCATATCATCCCGTCTAGCATAAGGAACAGGGTAAGTGGGTGCTATTATTGGCACATCAGTATCCAATTGTATATCGTAAGCTTCCACATTTGCTTTTTTATGTCTGTCAGAAAATAAAACTTGGTATTCGAGAAGAAGATGAAATAACTGATCCAAACAATCAGATGGAAGAGTATTGTTCATGTACGCTGCACGCCGAATATCTTCCTCCGAAGCGATGTCAGATGTTCCTTCAATTTGTGAAGTGGTTGAAATTGGTAATTTGCAAGAACGTACTATTCCCTTCATTGACGGAAGACTTTCTTCAGATTGCACTAAAAACGGAGCAATTATTTCCTGACCTAATGAATTCGAAAGCATGACGGTTGCGTTGCTGTAATTTATAATCGCCCTATATTGCCACAAAAACGGCGAACCCAAAATTAAATCAGCGTGTAATTGTTTGACAATATACAGTCCCATGTAGAAAAACTCATTTGCTATTTGAACTGTTACATATTTGAAACCCATTACCTTTATACGTTGATCTCCTGCAAAGCAAGCCAATTGTATTCCTTCTAATTGTTCCAATTTTGTTCCTGGTATAATTGAACTTAGAATTGTCCAGATTTTATAATCTAATAAATTACACTGACTTCCAGTATCAATTAAACAATTTAAAGACAGATCCGCAATTTTACCTTGTATTTCTGGATTCTCAATTTTTGGTATTGGAGTACCGTTTTCTGACATAATCCACTCTGGTTCAGAATCGTACCATTCTAATAAAAATGCTACACATAAAACTTTATCTCTGGTAACGCCTAAAGATTTAATTTTATTATAATCCTTCAGACATTCCTTAACATGTACTAAATAAGGGTTATTAACTCTACCATCCAGCTCCTTTGCATTTATTTGTGGCAAGGTAAATCGGAGCATATCAGTAGTTAGAAGAATGTGCACTTGTGGTTGTAGTAGCAGTCGGAGTTAGGTGTTCCATATTTGCAGAATTACGCTGCAAGTTGGTGCTGCCTACTGTAATACTATTTTCCTGTGAACTATGAGATGCATTACCATACTCTATTGGTTGTTCATTGTAATTTCCAGTTCTACTATATCTTCTGTTATCAGATGTTGGGGTATTGCCAAGTCTGAAATTCGAATTATTTACGTTATTATTAATTCTTTCAGACCTTACAAACTGCCTTCTTGAGGGATTGCGTTCAAATCTTCTGGGAGATGGGCGATGATTTACATTGATTCCTGCATTTTCGGTCTGTGTTGTAGAATCATAAGAATTCCGCTCCACATTTACTTGCCTGACGAAGTATTTTGGTCTGTCGAAACTTATCTTCTTATTAGCCTTGTCATCAGAATCTGTATTATCACCGGGCAAAGATAAACTTTTATTCTTTTCGCTCGAATACAAATCAATAGTCCTTAATTTCTGCGTCAGTTGCTTAAGATCTGTAATATTATGGCAGCCCACATTCTTTGAAATTGACTCAGGTAGCTGTTTCAAAATCATCCGTATTACTTCAACTTTGTTTGGAGTTTCCACAAGGTTACAATAAGCAGAGTACGTTTTTAAAGCGTATGCTTCCAATGACAAACCTGAAGCTGGGTTGTATTTTCTTGATCGTAACAATGTCAACTGACTTTCTAATAACTCATTAGATGCAAACTGATCAAGAAATTTATGTACAAAGTTCTCATAAGAAATGAAACTCTTCTTTTCACTGTTGAACCAGTAAGCACCCACATTATAAAAACACTTACGAATTATACATAATTTATACTTGGGAGGAACACCAATTATGTTTAACATTGTAGTTAGTTGTTCGATAAATTCTCTAGCAGACTGTTTTGAAACATCTCCTCCAAAACGTGGCAATTGACTGAGTTCACTAACTCGTGAAAATCTATTAGAGCATGTATCAAACTGATTATAAGAATTCCATGTGAATCATTATTCAGCCACATCGGGTTATAAGTACAGTTTGTTCTAGTACAAGGACTATGATTTACATTTAAGTCATCAGGAAACTGATCATGGATTAAGGAATGACATGTACTTTGACGTTGGCAACCACATACTGAAGTTTCAAGACCTGTGAGATTGTCTTTATTATCACAAGCAACATAAGTTCTAGAAGGTATGGAATTTCTGTTAGATGTAGAACAAATTTGCTTTGATGTGTCTGTAGCACATAAAGAACTAGGTGCATTATTTTCAGTATCACAAGTATGTACGTGCTTATTATCATACAGTAAAGAGTTGTTCAACGAAGAAATACATGAATGGTTATTGAGTGAACATGTACAATTGATTTTGTCAACAGTAGGATTGCTATTACTAAATTCAGTATTATCTAAAACACAATGCCGCAATGCATATGTATTCTTGCCTTGTGAAGTGGAAGCTTTAGCAAATTTATTTCTACTTTTATTGTGAGCAGATTTGCCCTTGCACAATTTGGTTACATTTTCCTTTACATAATTCACTTCAGCATCAGATGTATCATAGCCAGAAGAACCTGTATGAAATGTTTCGCATTTATTGTGTTCACTAAAAACAACATGCTTTATTTTAGAATTTAATCTTGTATCAGTTTGGCATGCTATGTGCCTATGTTCATTAATAAGTGCATCAACATTACTTAGTTCTTTATCTGGTTGTAGAACGTCTCTAACCATACTAGTACAAATAACATCGCTTTGCTCTAAGTTAATGCATTTCTCATTTAAATCCTTAAGCATAGAATCAAATTCTTACAACTTTACCTGCGTAGTATTCATATTTGTTTGTAGTGTACTTATAGAAGTTTCATGTTGGCACAACTGGTTTGATACGTGTTGTTTTAACTCATCATCATGATGGTCTAGTTTTGATTCAAGATCACTGACTTTCGAATTTAATAAAGTTACTTCATCATTTATACGTTCATTTAGTAACCTATTAGCTGATTGACAAGAATCAGAAACCTGCTGCAACTTATTTTCTACATGTTGGAGTCCTTCGTTTAGTTTTTCAGTACTTTGCTGCAACCTAACCAATTTTGTGCCCCAAACTTCACAGTTTGTTTGTAAACTTTCGCGCAGCGTTTCAGCGTTCTGATCAAGTCTATCTTGTAACCTATTCTCCAAAGCTTCAGTGTTCTGAAGTAACCTATTCTCCAGCGTTTCGGTATTCTGGAGCAACTTGTCTTGCAACCTATTCTCCAGAGCTTCAGTATTCTGAAGTAACCTATTTTCCAGAGCTTCAGTGTTCTGAAGTAACCTATTCTCCAGCGTTTCGGTATTCTGGAGCAACTTGTCTTGCAACCTATTCTCCAGAGCTTCAGTATTCTGAAGTAACCTATTTTCCAGAGCTTCAGTATTCTGAAGTAACCTATTTTCCAGAGCTTCAGTGTTCTGAAGTAAACTATTCTCCAGCGTTTCGGTATTCTGGAGCAACTTGTCTTGCAACCTATTCTCCAGAGTTTCGGTATTCTGGAGCAACTTGTCTTGCAACCTATTCTCATGTTGGGCCAAACTCAAGTGAAAAGCAGATAAAATTTGGTCAATATTGGGATTTACTGTATCCAAGTATGATTTTAGAGTGAATGGATTGAATTCTGGCTTGCATGCCTTACAGTAATAGTCTTCTTTCATAGAGCTGAATATTACCCAGTGAATAACTGTAAGACCCCTACAATTTACGTGTTCCCATTTCTTGCATGACGTGCATTCAATCATGCGAGTGTCAGAAAATCTGTCCTTACAACATAGTAAATCCTCCATTTGCTTACCAGAATTGTCCTCTTCGTTGCTTACTTCAGCAACATCACTGAGATCCGGTTGAAGGCACACACTACTTCGAAGCACGTAAGGCACTTCTCTTTTCTTCATTGTAGCATTATCAGTTCAGTTCTTATCAACTTACAATTTTCGAATCCTGGCTCTAGGTCGCCAATTTATTGCAACTGTCCCCGGTGTGGAGCAGTTTGTTGCAATATTTTAAATAAAAATAACTTTTCAAATGTTACTTAACAAAATTAGTATATTAACCAATTTCTACAGTCACTATAGTTACGAATAACAAACAAAATAACATCAAAATTGAACAGAGTAGCACAACAAAATTTTCTTCATTCTTTTCAGATTATGCTCACAACTAAATAACAAAATATAATTGTAAAATGTCTTTGAATTAAAGAACTGTTGCAGGATCCCACTTTAAACTGTAGGTCTAGTCCAGATTAGCCTTACTGTGCATAAACACCAACTCAATCAATCAATTATATTGTATATTTATAATGTTATTAAATATAGTTTAAATTACTAAACATTTAAAAATATATTATTATTAAATACACAGAAAGGAATTAATTTGTTACTTTTATATATATCAGATATTTATAAAGTAGCAAACTAATTCATTTACTAACTGGTTAAAGATGTGAAAAATTTACAAAATAGTTAAAATAGTTTTATTATGTAATAGTTGAAATGAAATAGTTTTTATTTAGTTTTTGCTTTCTATTAATATGAAGAAATTAGATTTCATACTTATAATCTTGCTTTCTTATTTTACTTTTATTGTGCGTTGCTATTGGTGTAGATTTGTTAACGATATCTTGAAAGTGTGTGTTTTCAATATAATATTTTTAGTAAAGTATATTTGAAGACAAAGTGATTGGTTATCTTTTATTGTTATAAAAAGAACTCTCCCTCCACCCCGGTTTTTTTTGGGGGGGGGACTTTTGAGGCCAAGATTGTTGTGGGAGGGGAAAACTCCCCGTCCCCCCAGGATTTCGCACCCTGCTGCCGGTATCTAAATCGCTGCCCAAAGATTTCTTCCTTGCACTTCCTGTATATATGAGATACCAAGATGAACTCGTATATTTGGAATGGTGAAATTCTAGCGCAAAAACATGAAGGGGTGCCGTGGATGCATGAATGTGTTCTCTGTTCGATGTTCGTGCATCGTGAAAAAGCAAAAAGACAAAGAACTGTTGATCAACAAAGTGATGGATGCTCATGGAAAGGAAGCAAGGTGAATCAAGTTTATATTCAAACAGTGAACTCAAGTATGAAGTTGAGAACAAGGCCAAGGTAATTTCAATTAATTTTTGATTTTAAGATTTGTAAAGTAATAGTAATAATGAAAGATTAAATATGATCTTTTATAACTCAAGGGTAAGCTATGAAATCTTACTCTGGCCCCCAGTGCTCGAAGTGAAATTTCCTAGCTTTGCTTAGTTTGAGGAAATCTGAGGGATGCATGGATCAACATGCAGAAAATGCAGTGGGTTGGGTGATGCTTATGCAAATTTTCCCAGTGGGGGATGATTTATGAGAATTTTCTTAACTGGGGGATAGCATCCCCCACTTTGATCACTACTGCCCCGCCTGGGAAAAATCGTGAGGGCGGGCTTTCTAGAGACCAGACAAATATAAAAATAATCAAAATTTGCAGAATTCGTAAAGATTCCTGTGGGATGGAATATTCTGGTTGAAGAAGGCGGAGAACGTTCCCGAAACCCATCCTGCCATTATCTGTTCCCTGGAAACCTCTGTTCTCGTCTGCCGATTTAATCGTTTTAGTTTCCCCCTTTCCATCCGTCTCTTCCTTATCCCGGAGTTTCTTTCTCTTGAAATGTACCTCTCCCCGTTTCCCAATCTTTACTTTCATTCTCCAATTCTTTTCCAATCTTGTTCCCTTTCAATAAAAGAAATTAGCCTCTCAGAACGTCGTCTCCCCATCTGGCTGGAAGAGGTTTCAGCTGCAGCGTTTGCCGCCCCGATGGCCTCCCCGATGGCTGCCCCTAATTTTCTGCTACGACTGGCTTTCCGAGGAAGCCCTGATTGCCCAATAGGAAGACATGCACGAGGCAATCGTTCTGAGTTTTCCAGTTTTACCGCATTTTTGAGATGATGCACTTCCGAAGCTTGTTAAGGCCACCATGGACCATTGGCTTACGGCAGAAAAGTCGACTTCGGAAATAACCTCTCGTTTAAAAAAGAAAGAAGATGTTCATTCCAAATGATGAAAAATTGCATAATTCGCTTTTAACCATCCAAAATAATCTTTGTTTGGCTTGCTTTCGTTGTCTATATATTTGTGATAGAATCATGGATAGAATTAAAGACTGACTTAACACCCCGTACAATACCTCTTAGAAGAGAATTATGTGAAATATTGATATTTTCGGCTGGGAATTTGGATCAATCAAGTTTTTGAACATGAGCTAGAGCCAACAGACACCTTTTGAAGTCACCCGTCCGTTTCCTCATATGTGCGAATACACTTCCCAACTTTCTCGTCGATTTTAATGTCACGCTTCTTCCTTTTCTGACCTTCTAGATTAAGTTCCATCCGCATGTACTTGATGTTGGTGTCTTCTGCTTGGCTCTTGAGGCAGGCCAGAACATCATGAATTTTTGGATGCAGTTTTCCAAATCCAAGCCACCTATTTATTTTGTTGTTCCAACCTTCTACAGCATTATTAGTTCTGTGGCGCCTTTCGCAATTGTCCTATCATTAATTTGTAATACGACCTTCACCGTCAAAACCATCGCAATTGTTCGTGATTTTGGTTTCGTTGCAATTGTCCACCATCGCAATTGTCCTAGATTCAGTCTATTTAGCCGGGCCCCTTGGCGGAGTGGTTAGTACATCGCGCAACGACGCCAGGGGTCCCGGGTTCGAATCCTGGCCTGGGCATCGATGTTTGTGAGTGTCCATTCACCAATTTCATCACTCATCCCCATCTTCGCAAATTATCCAAAAGTGGCACAAAAAGCGAATTAAAATAAAGCAAATCAATAAAATCAATCAATCAATCATAAGCCTATCTTCTATCACATACAACAAATGTTAACCACGGAACCCAGTGGTTCTGAAGCTTCGTGAGACCTCGGCCCGGTAAATTCTTCTTTAAAAGTCGATGCCCCGATTGCAACAACTTTACTCGGAAATAACTTCCTATTTTTTAAACTTTACACATTAAAACAACTTCCCCTGAATAATACATGAATTAAGAAATAATAAAAATGAAATTAGAAGAAAAGTGAAGTAAAATAAACTAAACCCATCAATCATTATCGTAATAGTTCAATTGTTTGATGGATTGAGTTCGTGCTTTAAGTCCACTTTATGCACAGTAAGGCTAATTGGGACTGGACCTACAGTTTAAAGTGGGATCCGAACCCGAATAGTTCAATTGTGTCTAGGCTTGTTGACAAATATAAAATAATATGAAATTAACTTTTATCAGATGTCAACCACTGGATCTAATTAAATCTTGTAGTTTCCGAATAAATTAATTTGCTGGTAAATGCTTATTTTCATTAACATGTTGCATTTTGAACACCGAAATTCCATTCCATTCTCCTGAGAATATTTTCACTTCATAATAACTGATAATGAAAATTGTTGCTAAAACTAAAATTGAAAAATTTCAGAAAAATTTCTCGCGGCACAGTATAAATGAGACCAGGAGGCCGGTACCGGACCGGGGCCCAGTGGTTGAGAAACATTTCTCAAGACGGAATTCTGAACAGATGTAATTTGCCAGAATTTGGAGCGTCATAACAGTTTTCCAAATGAGAAGAATGTTAGATAACGGCTTTACTGGCGCAGGACAATAGTGCAAAATGGAACGTGAAAGGTGTCGTCGAGTATGTGGGAATTGGTGCTAAGTACAAGTATGTACCTTTCAGACATTTCCATACAGATAGGAGCACGTAGCGAAATGGTTCAAGGTGTTACAGTAGGGAAAAGTAGATGCATATATTAAAGCATCAATAGGGAATATTAAACTTTATTCTGCCGAAAAATATTCTAGGATTTGCACACTAATCTTATCTTCGGTTTAAATTCTAATCGCCAGACATTTAAATACTGCAAATTGTTCCATTTAAATGCTCCTCGTGTGACAGTATGATACAATCACGCACCTTTATAATAAGACTAAATATCTTACACAACAACTTGGAAACATTAGTTATATATTTCAGCAAATCATCCCTTCACATTTCCGATAACAAACTTCCGTTGTCATGGAAACCCACAGATATTCACCCCCAAAAAGTTCATCTTATGTCGTAGCAATCAGTCCCAACTTCACATTCCCGAGGATAATAGGAATCTGCCGTATTCTCTAATTCATTTTGATTGCATAGAACCGATTTCATAATTCGGGTATATCCACATCTAGTAATGATGTTGGGAAACAGTTTGCGTAAGTCATTATTGGAAACTTATTGCCGTGGAATAATCTAAACCTGTTCAGTCCCATAGGCTATGATCCTCGCATATTGACGTCGTCTGTAATTTCACGGGAAGCTGTTAGATTTGCAGTTTTTTTTTTTTTTTTTTTTTTTTTTTTTTTTTTTTTTTTTTTTTTTTTTTTCAAGCATGGAGTGACAAATCAAGTTTCAACCCTTAGGCAGCGCCACTCTCAACGAATCAGAGAATTATATAACTCGAAACTCCTATTAGCTGGAGAAACTCAGCAGATCGAATGACATTCTAAAAATATCATGAGGAAGATATTCTCATCTTCCACTTTGAGTGACAACCTACATACACCCGCCGGACCTCATAACAAAAACACAAAAAATTACATCTTTATCACAGGACGGAGGCTAACTCCCGAATCATTGACTTGTTGATAAAAGCAAGAGACTTGTTAGGATTAATTGTTCTATCATTAAAGATATTTTTAGTCGAGTAGAAAATCGATATCTGCCCTCCGACGGCCGCCATCTTGAAAATAATCCGCCATATTTGATATTTTATGATTTGATATATCTCGGGAAAGTGTCTCCTATCAACGTCCGGTTTTCTCAGAAATGTTCCAAATAGTGTAAACTTTCATAATAAATCAAAATATCTATTTTTGAAAAATAAGAAATAGAAGTTTTCAGAAAGGGCTATATCATGGGCAGCGGAAAAACAGACCTTCATTCAGAACACTTTTACTCGAAAACTATTTGAGACATTTGAATGAGCTTTGTGGTGAATTGATTAGAAAGGACGAATCTTAACAGTGAATATTGAAATTTTTTTATCACTTCCATATTTTAAAAGATATTAGCTGTCAAATATCTCACTTTTTGGATCGGCGTATAGAGCCCGATTCTAAGTTACTGTAAAAATTAAACCTTGCAAGGCTTTCTTGCATCCTTCCTGAGTAAACTGATTTTTTGTTTTTTCAAATTGAGAGGCGCATTGTGACAATACGCCATTTGCAAACATTGATATGCATTTTCAAACAGCTTTGAGAATGGCTTTATTCGAGCCATAGCGGGGCTGGCCATCGGCTGGCGGGGTTATGTTCAAGTCCTACAAGTTCAGCCGTCTGCCGATAGATGACTCTGACCAGGTTTTACAATAGTGGGCGTGGCTTCGCTTACTTCTTCTTCTACCCTTGTTATTGTCTTTTCCCTTGGGGGCGGCTTTTGACCGTGCTCCGACCATTTCGGAAAATCCAAAGTTGATTTCCTTCACCCGGCTGTTTTTTCATTGTGTTCCATTTGTCTTATTTCTGTTTTCCAAAAGGATAAATACATTAATACAGAGACTGTCCCAATTGAATCTTACATACATTATAGCAAAATTAAAGTTAGTTTTAAGTCAATTACATGCTTAAATAGGGTAATCGGGACTGGGGCTACAGGATAAAGTGGGATCCAGACCACTGTGTAGTTCTACCGGGGATCGAACGTGAGACCCCTTGAATACAAGTCGAGATAATTACTACTAATTTCATCGAGGAAACTCAAGGACTTATTTGGGGAGGGGTCCGGACCCCTCCCCAAGAAAGAATTTCCAAGTGCAAAAAATAAATAATGAAAATATATTTGTGTAGCATTCATTTATTACATAATCGATGGTTATAATTTCCTTTGAACTTATTGATTGATTTGTAGTTTCTAAGTCCACTTTTTGCACAGCAAGGCTAATCGGGACTAGACTTACAGTTTAAAGTGAGATTCGAACCACTACTTGCATCCACCGGGTATCCAACCCGGGATCCCTTGATTACAAGGCAACGACGATACCGCTGCGCCATCGAGGAGGCCCACTCTTTGAACTTATTGGAAGAAAGTTTGGAATTAGGGGGCTTAGAAGGACAGTACCAATTACCAAAGATTTATGATTGCACGCTACTATTTATAACAATATACATAAAATATTAATCAGGAACTTTACTTTTCGCTAACCGGATCTAACATTCTCTTTTATTCAATAAATATTCAATTCTTCATCAATTTGAAATGAATTTCTTTGTCAGGGCACTTGTTTTTTATGCAAATTATGCCGATCTTAACTACAGGTAAGCTAGATAATGAATACGTGCTGTTATCCGATCTTTTTACCTATTTATGTGGTAATAATATAATTTTAACTTAAACATCATATTATTATTATTCCTGACACAATTGGTTCGGTGTATTTCTAGATACGTGCCTTGGGAGGCTCTACAGAAATTACAGCGAAAGGAAGTGAGACAGTCGGGTACTCTTTCAAACTCTAAATCTTGTTCTTGTCCCAAGTTATGTAAAAGCTCTCTCGTTTTCGTCTCGATCTCTGAATACATTTTCAATTATAGTCACATTAACTTCAACGCATTTTAAAAATACAATTTGTGTCTATACAAAGAACACGCTTGGGCAATACATTCACATTTAAAGAACACCGATCTATTTCATAAAGAGGTAAGACAACTATGCTGAAGGTAGATTTTTAAATTTTAAATATAATTCACTGCACATTCAATTATACTATATGTAATTTTATGTTATAATAATGGAACCCACATCTTGCAATTTTTTTAAATTCTAGTTTCATTGATATTTTACTTTGGATATTATGTGAATACATTATTCGTGATGGAGGGAGAAAACACACCGGAACGACAAGTGACCGGCGACACGTGTCGCTTGAGAATTGCACCAATCGAGCGTAGGCATGTGCTGCCTGTCATGCCGCTACGGTGTGAAACGTTGCTGCTGATTGGCTCGTTCCCAAGCGACATGTGGTGCGTGTCGCTTCGGTGTGAGTTCTCCCTAAGAGGGCGAGTGACAATGAATTCAATTACATCTTCATAGCTTGTTCATGACTGAAAGAAGCTACTCGTGTCGCATGTCGCTCGGATTGGGACTTTCTCTCAATATCGTGTATCATGTCGACTCGGTTTGTTGTTCGTGCATGTTTTGCTTTAAACTGAATAGGTTCTTGTTGCTTGATGTGAATGTCCCGTGTCGCTTGGGAACGAGCCAGTCAACAGCAACGTTTCTCAATGTAGCTGCAGACCGAAGTGACAAGCGACACATACCTCTAGAGAACAATCCAATCAACAGCAACGTTTCACACAGCTGTAGAATAACATGTCATACAAGCCTGCTATCAATTGGTGAAATCCTCAAGCGACACGGATATTTCATGCCGTCTAAAGCAAAATATTCACTGTGCATGAGCGAACAATAGGCCAGGTATGAAAAAGAACTCAGTCCGAGGGACACACAAGCAACAGACAACACAAGCTGAATGTTTGGTAGCATTTATTACTGAGAGCCAGTTACCAAGAGACACGTGTCTCTTGTCGCGTGTTGCTTCGATATGAATTATCCCTAAAAGTAAGCAGCTTTTGAATAGTTAATAGGTAAACAGCAGTGACAGCGCCAGACTTTCTTACGTGGGAGAACTACATACCTGTCAAAGATTTGGGTGGACCACATCTTCACATAAATATATTTTGATATTCCAATTTTACGTGATCGATACTAAGAGGGTCCCTACCCTTGCAGCCACTTCTGTAGCCTTTTAAGCACATATGCTCTTAAGCTGACAATAACTATTAGTTAATCATTTTCAAATGTCATTTTAACATGAATTAATTCAGAGAACAACCAGTGTAGCATACAGGTATGAATAAGCGCATGATTTTCTAATGTCACTATATGTTTCCATTCACCACCATAGTTTATCAGAAAGATATTAATTTACATTGAAGAACGAGATCAGATCCTGCGTGGCCTAGGGACACGAGATCGAGTATGAGACTCCGTCTCTAAAATAGAGCCAAACCAGAATTGGAGGTAGGATATTTATTCCTTCTCATGTGTGAGCCGACGAGCTGTAGCTATGTATACAGTTGTGAAATACATTTTCTACCACACTTTCCTTTTCGTTTTGGAGAAAAACTACCAGTTGCCCTTTAGTTTCTAATAATTTTTGACACCGCTGAATTCCCAACACCAGCCACTTCAGCGATTTGCCGCACAGTCATGGATGTGTTCTCACTCAATGTAATAATTCTAGAACGTTTTCTGGGTGTTATATCCATACTGAAAACACGTAGGATCACGGAGCACAACAAAAGCGTGTTTACAACAGCCAAGCACTCACAGAAGTCTGTTGGTTAATAATTGGCACTGCACCACAACGACACTAATGAAACAACAGAAATGCTTCAAACCTTGCAATTGTTGCAATTGTTGTAAACAGTATCAAGTACGCATCAAACAGTTAGCTGATACTACTAGTATAAGTTTATGTTACGTATTTATTCGATTATCTCCCATAAAGAGTGGAGGACTGTAGAAGTGTGATTTTTCTCTCTTTGTCCGCATTAATTTGCACAGCACTGTATGTGTGAGTGTGAGTGTGTGTGCCCGTATCTATAGGTTAGATTACCATTCTTATATGTATTTTTTCTTTGTATTTCTTATTTCTCTGTAATTTTAATATATATTTTTATTTTTCAATATTTTAATTATTTCACATTCATTTTTTTGTAAACATGGTCAAGTGGAAGAAAAGGCTCCACAGTCTTAACTTCGCCATGTAAAAGAAGACGAAATAAATAAATAAATATAGATACATTGTTTGAAAAGTAATAATAATTCAAAGGAATTTTAATGGTACACTTCTATGGTACGGCTAAATGATCGGGCAAGAAATTTTATGTTAATTGCGCAGTACTTCCACATTTATGGTAAACACCAACAAATACTGCTGTTTCACTACATCTAACACGGATGATCTTTCTTCTTCCTCGCCGTTACCTCATTTCTGCAGGTTTCATTTTTTTATTAGTATTTCATACTCTCGGTCTCGACTACTTCAAACATACCTGAACGTTATTTATCAACTTCATTATTTACAGATTATCATAATCGAAATTACATCCATAAAGATAAATCGTAAGTGTCAACTGTGAACCTGTGCGCCGTCATTTCACATATTCAGGCGAATTCAGTTTTCCGAGGTTCTAAGAGTTGAAACAAGACGCCAGCCCCATAGATCAGTCCCTGGGCAGGATTGTCGTTTGGTGCCTCCCTTTCCCCCGCACTACTAAGCACTGACATTTTATACTATTTTCTTATGCAAATTGTGAAATGATGAAACAATTAAAACTCAGTAAATGAAACAACAACAACAATAATATACTAGACCTTGGTGGCGTCCCTTCATCATCATCGCGATTAGCCGATGTTGGCTAAAAATGACGCTAAATAACAGAAATTGAATAAAATATATAATACTTGTTAAATTTGAAGATCAGTAAAGCCGGCGAATGGCAAAACTGTCATAAAAGTAACAACAATAACAGCGGCGCAGTGTAGCGACCATTTTATATTCGTAAAGTGTTTGCGTTCCTAGAAACTACTCTATCCCTCTCCAGTAGTCGGGGCATCAACCCATCTCATGGTAGGTGTAAAGAAAATCCACCCACTGTTTATAAGTTACACTGTAAATATTTATTTCCCACCAGAATACTTCCGATCTGCAGCAAATTTGAGCACCAGACCTTGAATATAGTTGTTTTTAATATACGAAGATAAAAGATACTCGTTCGTCTAGAGAACAATCCAATCAACGTTCGTCTAATATCACTAAGGTAAGGACTTAGGGCAGTGCGGGCAATTCTCAAAATTATATTATTGGTATCCTGAGATCCTGGCCAACACGATTAAACAAACACTTCAACTACCCCAACTTACGAGGAATTTATACTCAAGCTCTCAGCCTCGAACCCCTGTCCTTTAGTAATTTCAAGAATCTGAAATATTACATGCAGATATTCTGAAAATACACAGTTTCATTTCATGCAATGTACAAAGAGAAATGTCATTCCTTTAAATTAACAGTTCCTGTCACGTTTCACACAGTTGTAGGATAACATGTCACACAAACCTGCGTTCAATCAAGCGACACGGATATTTCATACCGTCTAAAGCAAAATATTCACTGTGCATGCCCGAACAACAGGCCAGGGCGACACGATGCACCGTATGAAAAAGAACTCAGTCCGAGGGACACACAAGCAACAGACAACACAAGCTGAATGGTTGATTGCGTTTATTACTGAGAGCCAGTTACCAAGAGACACGTGTTGCTTCGATATGAAGTATCCGTAAAAGTAAGCAGCTTTTGAAGCACAGTATGAATAGTTAGTAGACAAACAGCAGTGACAAAACATATATGTAATGATATATATATATATATATATATATATATATATATATATATATATATATATATATATATATATATATATATATATATATAGAGAGAGAGAGAGAGAGAGAGAGAGAGAGAGAGAGAGAGAGAGAGAGAGAGAGAGAGAAAATTGCCTACAAATCCGCACCCTAATCAATATTTATTAAACATATCAAAACATATTTTTTCATTCATCAATTTTTTACGCTTACAATAACCTCTAATTATTACTAAATCAATTTTTGTATTTTCCATCTAATATCTTATTCTATTTAGCTCTTGCCAGTAGGCACTTTATCTACATATGTACATTTTTTTTGGCCTCCATCTCATCAGACTTAGGCTATCATTCATTAATTTCCTCAATTATCTCATCCAACTCGTTTGCATTTCCACCCTTCTACATAGGAGTTGTAGCTTACCTGGCGACGTCAATTGAACAGGGGAGGTCAAATCAGCGTTAGCTTCCATCGTATACATTGCTCTCATCTTCAGGGATGAGGTGTTGTTGCTATGTATGTGCTCGAAACGTTGGAAGATAACGCCGATATAATCTGGCTGGTACACCTGTTCGAATCCTTCTACATGCTAAATTGAAACAACAATCTTTCGTAATCATTAAACAGGATGGAATAAATAGCGGGGAGGCTTTTGTAATATTAGTAATTTAAATTACATCCCCATTAAAAACTGAGCATCCTCGATGGCGAAGTGGTAGCGTCGTCGCCTTGTAATCAAAGGATCCCGGGTTCCATGCCTGGCCCAGTCCCGATTAGCCTTACTGTGCATAAAGTGGACTTAAAACACCAAATCAATAAATCATTAAGAACTAATTTTAAAATTTTATAATGAATTTCGGGTGAAAGATTCAATATACTAACCTTCATTATTAATTCAATGCCTAGAGAATTATAAAAAATTGGGGGGAGGTTGTATTTATATACACGAACGCTCGGGAGCCAATATAAGTTTACAACCTGCAAATCGGGTTTTCTCTACCGATTCAATATCTCCAATGTTGTTTGTGCTGCACCTGATTCAAAATCGGTCATAATTTATTTCGGAAATTATTTTTGGGAGAATAAAGCCAGTCGATAAGAGAGCTTGACTGCCGTTCGATTCCCGGAGGAGAGGGTGAGGAAAGTGGGCTCCTCCCACTGCATGGGGTGCATCTAAGTACAAGGAACTCTTCTATATAACTACGGAGGAGCATAGAGACGATTTGCATCGCCTCTATAAATAACCGAGACTGTGAATATGTAAAGGGCCACCACCACCCACCCACCAATATGCCTTCAAAACACATTGCATAATTCAGGTAGGTGGCTTTACCAATTTCTTTCAAATACAAGTAGCTAATTATAGTAACAAAACATATTTTTATACATAATTGGATTTTTCAAAATTACAATAAAATAACAAAGCAACCAATTTTGTTGTAATTCTATAAAGAATAAGTTTACGTAGGCCAGAATCGGTGAACTTCCCGTTCGGACAAATGTCGCAGTTGAAGTAGTGGTCTAAACAGGTAAAAACTGCTTACTGGCACGTAATCTGACTTAAATTTGGCATAAAGCAGTCTATTTTTTAGTTTGAAAGACCTTGTGACATTTGTCGAGCCGGGATGAAGTTCTTCATAACTAATGGGATAAAGAAAAAGGAAAATTTAATTCGTAACACTACTAACGGACTTATTACGCCATTCGCATGACGTAATTAATAAATACAATAATTCTAATTACATGATTATTAAAAAGCAAACATTTCTTTGTAAATAATAATGTAAAATGCCTGTTTTTGAACAATCCCTCCCCTGTTGTAGGTTTGTTATCCATGAAATATCAATCTGGAAATTTTGTTTCACAGGTACCTGTCATAGAGTAATCCTCACGCTGTAAATATAATTTTTTTAGCTCCCCCATCGGAGACATCTGGGCTCAAAATTTTGAAAAAGAGAATCAAGAAACGATCAAAGAGCTATAACAGTAATTCAGTCGAAATACTCTGATATTACATAACTTCCCTAAAAAAGGTCCTAAACTTTGAATTTTGGTCAAAATCAATATGTTGAAAAAATACACGAAACATACAATGTAGCTTGAAATGAACTGAAAACAATGTTTCTTTACCCAAGCTAGATGAGTTATCATAATTACCGCAACTGTCTACAAAGGCTAAAAATGCCGCAAATCATAAGTCAAACATGGCTGCAGTTTTTAAACGAAATCAAGTTTAGGAAAATACTACCCTTGCATAGGGGTTACAACAACAAAAATATATATAAATAGAAAAAGTTGACCATTTTGTTAATTATTATCTTTTTGGAAAACATGGTATTAAATAACCATATTTTGCTTTAGACCTAATATTAATTAAAATATGCAAGTTTGATTAAATTAGTGCATATATTGCGTATCAGTGAAAGTTTTATAAAAATAGATCAAATACATTCACAGTGTTGGTTTTATGCAAGGATAATGTTGGAAAATTTTCCACTTGAAATCATTCACACTGAGAATCGAACCTGGGTTTACTACGTGGCAGTCCGATGTCATATTTTTTCTGCTTTTCTCATATATCAGTTTTTACTCAGTTCCATACTTTTTCACATTCACATTCAGAACATAAATATCCATGTCTTACTCGGGATTCGAACCCAGGACCCCTGCTGTCGAAGCGCGCTGCGCTAACTACCTCGCCCCGGAGGTCAATAATAGACTACTGGGACTCCTTATTCGTTGAAGAGAAGACGCTTTCACAATTATGTATGTTGCAAGCCACATATTGTTGCTGCAGGACTCTATATTATCGTCTGGAATTTTGACACGAAATGGTAAGATCAGCTTTTGGCAGTGAAGACCCGAACAGCAAAACCTAGGACATGTCTGAGGAAAGAAATGACAAGGGTTTTACGACCTGTCAATCACTAACTGCCCGTGAACCGGACGAGGCGTGTTCTTGAGGAGCCTTGCGAAGCGGGCCTGGACAAAACATCTGGTGGTGTAAACGCTGTGCGCGCTCTATCGGCAAAAGGAAGGCGAATTCGGAAAAGGCCTTTCCATGATATACAGTCTTAATTAATAATTCTCGAACCAAAATGTGGCATTTTCTATTTTGTAAGATTACTTAGTGTTTGTTAGAAGTCTTTCGACGAAGTGAACCTCTCTCTAGATTTATAAATTTACCTTACATTTTAAGAGAAATACAATTTTCAAACAAGGGAACATAAATTTTGAAAAAAATGATCATTGTTAACACTTTCAACTCGCAGTTATTCTCGTAAAATGTTTTGTAGTTATTCTGAAAAACTTCAATTTCTCTTTTTTCAAAAATAGATTTTTTGATTTACAGTGCTCAAAAAAAGTTTTGCATATTATGATTGCATGCGGTTTGAGTCGCGATATCCCCAAAAGGTATACAATGTTCATTATGTGAGCAATGCCCGAGACAGAAACCGACATAATGCCCCAAGTGAGTTCGATATTCAGCAGATAGAGGGCAGTAGTTGCCACATGATTCCTGAGCAGATTTGAAAGCAGCTCGATGGGAGGCATTGTTCGTGTCTTATCCACACTTGTTAGTTGGAAACTGCACAGAGAGCGGGTGGAAAACGAAGGGCAACATGCCTCGAGCAACCATTTCTGCTACGGATCGTATTCGAATTGTAACGCTGCTGCAAGAAGGATATCGCCAGGTGGACGTCGCTGCTCATGTTGGAGTGAGCCAAAGTGATGTCTCTCGATTGTGGAAAAAGTTCAGGGAGACACAATCAGTTGCCGATCGACCAAGGACAGTGCGGCCACGCAAAACAACACGCAAGGAAGATCGGTACGTGGTGATTTCGGCACGTCGTAGACCCACTGCAACTGCTGCCAGTTTGTGGCAGGATCTGCGGAGGGCCTCAGGAGTGAATGTTTCCAATCAGACAGTGCGGAATCGACTTCATGAGGAAGGATTGACGTCAAGAAGACCCATACCCAAGGTTCCTCTGAAACCACACCATAAGAGACACTGTGTAAGGTGGGAAACAATGCACAGCGAATGAGTCAGGAACAGTGGGAGCACATGCTCTTTACAGACGAGGTCACCATCAGTTTGCACCCGTTAAGCAAAAGCATAAGTGTTTGGAGACGATCAGATGAGAGATTGAACGAGTTCTTCATCCAGGAACGTCACCAGCAGCAGGGGGCTCCATCATGTTTTGGGGTGGAATCATGTTTGGTCGACGTACGCCCCTAATTTCTCTCCAGGGTCGCATGACTGGTCTGATATACAGAAACGCTATTCTCGAACCCGTGGTAGCAGGTTTCTCTACAACTGTGGGAGATGGCTTCACGCTGGTGGATAATAACGCTCGACCACATCGAGCCAGAGTGATTCAAGAGTTCCTTGATGTGCATGGCATTCGACGGATGGTGTGGCCGGCGTATTCTCCAGACGTGAACTGTGTGGGACATGCATAGGGACACCTGAAGCGAGCAATTGTCAGCCGCGAAAATCCTCCTGTGAACAAGGTCCAATTGCGGGAGGCTGCCATTCAAGAGTGGGACAATCTTCCTCAGGAGAAGTTGAATGCTCTTATCCTTATCATACCCCGTTGTGTTCAAGCATACCTTCTGACTCGAGGTGGATATACACGGTACTGAACTCCCATCTGTTGATCCCAGACATGCCTTCGAGCCGTAGGTACACGGTATTGCCCTGCCTTTCTTTTGTGTTTCGCATCCTACATTTTCAATCTTGTGCTTCTGGTGTGATTTTGTTTCTTCTGCATGGTTGCACTGTTTCCTTTCTGTTTGTATGTCTCCTCTGTACTCTTGAATATGATTCCATGTATCTATTACAATAAAATGATCAAAAACCCTGAATATGCAAAACATTTTTTGAGCACTGTATTATGAAAGTTTACACTATTTGAAACATTTCTGAGAAAACCGGACCTTGATAGGAGGCACCGTTCTCGAGATATATCAAATCAAAAAATATCAAATATGGCGGATTATTTTCAAGATGGCGGCCTTCGGAGCGCAGATATGGATTGGCTACTCGACTGAAATTATATTTAATGATAGAACAATTATTCCTACCAAGCCTCTTGCTTTTATCAACAAGTCAATGGTTCGGGACTCTGGCCTGCGATAAAGATGTAATTTTTTGTGCTTTTGTTATGAGGTCCGAAGGAACCTCGCTACACAGGGAAACATGTGGTAAATATAAACGAGAAGAAATATTCAATACAATTTATTTCTTTGGTTTTACTCCATAATAAAATAGGTTTAGGTCAGAATAAAACTTTAACTAATAAGAAGAAAAAATTTAAAAATAAATTATAATTAAAAAATAAGTCACGAGAACTGAAATGTGTTGCTGGATTTGAAACTAAAAGAAAATGCTTTCTTAGCCTTCAATGGAGGAATGTAATGAAAAAGAATGGAAGATCGTACTTGGTATGTCTTTGACAATTATTCTTTCATACATCCCTGATGTTCAGTTCCCCTGTTCCTTAGATCCTAACTTTGAATAAAGGCAAGGACAATAAAGTTTAGCTCCTTCAAAGGCTTCTGGAGTAATGGGGAAGAATTGATTTTTTTTAGAGGAGGGTAGAATTTTGAAAATGAAAAAGTTAAGAAAAGATTGAACATTTTCTTATTGTGCCATTGGAATCTCATATCAGGCAAAATTAAATTCTTCATAAAATTGATTTGTAACCTTTAGTGACCTATAAATATTGGCTCATTTTCTGAAGAAATTCGAGAACAGAGAATAGTTAAAAAATAACTGTTTTGCGTAAAGTAGATTGTCAGATGAATATTGTTTGTATTGAAAAATCAATCGCAGCATAAATTCTAATATTGGGCATGTTTATGCCAGACTTATGCTGTTGTTTCTTTTGCTCTAAGGGATATTTCACACAGAAGCGACAGGCGATACGTGTCGCTTGAGGGTTTCACCAATCGAACGCTTGTCATGCTACTACGGTGTCAAACGCTGCTCTTGATTGGCTCGTTTCCAAGCGGCATGTGTAGCGTTTTGCTTGTCTCTTCGGTCTAAAATTTCCCTTAGTCGACTTTATGTTCAGACAGGCCAATCAGGAACAGTTTAAAGTGAATCTGAACGACTACGTGCCTCCACCGGGTATGAATCCTGGTACCTCTTGATCACAAGATTACGGTGAAAATCATTACACTATCGAAGAGGACACAATTACGCTTTTGTGCGTTCAGTAAGTTTAGAAATTGTGGAGAAAAGGAGAAATTAAGATTCCGGAAGAGGAAGTATGATAACAATCACGAGAAATATCGTGGTGGCGTGTATGAAGAGAAGGGGCATACAGAATACTGCTCTTCTAAGTAATTTTGCAGAACATTCCTACCGCCAACTTGTTGCAGTTGTCGCGCAACCTTGAATATGGAAGAGAAATTCTCAGAATTTCACGGCGCGAAGAAGGCCATAACGGAAAGAATTGGACGTCCATAAAATTCAGATTTTCTTTTATCTGTGACACTTCACGAAACTGACGCTGATTCTGCAAAGCAGCACTTCGCACTTAAAGATACGATGCTCGTGCTCCGTTCTCCATTCTCAACCAATTCCTTTCGGTATCGTGTGAGTGCGTGCAAGATTTTTCGCTTCCAAATTGCACGTTTTTCACACGCGGATTACGTTCGACTTCCTTACATTCCCTCTTTCATGTATGCATGCGTAGGTTGTTTTACCCTTAAAACACTGAACATGAATCAGAGCACTTACCGGGTCTGAGGGTATCTTGTTCCTTGGGAACATGCATTCATGCATGTATCTTCTGTCTTCTGGGAACCCTGCAATAAAGAAGCCTTGATTATACTCAAGTAACGTGTGGATGACGTTTTCCTAATGATAAACAGTTGGATATATTTTAGGGAAGAAGATATAGCCTTCATTTTAATCCATGAAAAATGCTACTTCAAGGAGAAGCAATTGCAAGCAGGAGCACTCAAATCTCACCCCTACTTTCACGGAGCACATCCCGGTAATCTGAGGCTCTGTCGTTTGAACCTACAGTCAGTAAAATCCCCTGTAGGGCTATGTGCTATTTGCATATGCATGCCCCCACCCATTGCATTTTCTCCATGTTGAACCATACAAGCAGCATCTCCTCTACCTTTTCCCCAACTGGTCAAAGCACACTCCTCCAACTACGAATTTTCAAACTGGTGACAAAATAAGATCTTGCCCTTTGGTTATAAAAACTCATATGTTATTATTATTGTTGTTGTTTTACAATAACACTGAAACTGAATTGAAAATACCGTGACGTTATCAAATCCAGACTTGGGTCCACTATTTAAATTGAAACTGGATTCGGCTTGCTTCCTTTCCATAAACATCTATCACTTTGTTGATTGACAGTTCTTTGTAGAATTAGATTATTTCCGTAACATCTTTGGCTGTTATGCATTTGGAGCTTCGGAACGAGTCGCAACTCTCGAAGCAGGCAATTAACCAAGCGAGCCGCTGACGTCATCTCAACCCAGAACCCATCGCTAAGCCCCTTGCTCAGGTTCTACACACCCACTAGGCTCGCTAGACAGACTCGCGCAGTCCGCTGGAGATGTTCCGAATTAAAAAAATCGACTCTATCTCTGTACTTTTTCACGACGCACTTGTATCAGAGACCACTTAACCTGCTATCTTTCATTTTTTCACGCTACAACTTCACGATTCGAATTATGTGAAGTTTTTCAGATATCTCAGGGGGACACTGTTAATAATAACATTAGGTTGTTCCTCAGTTAAGGGGATATATTATTAAGATAAAGCTGCAACGTGCCTCTGCGGGCACCTTTGATGACTAGGATCAGTGCACCGAAACGTTTGGTCCTTGATTACTGCTTGCAGTGGTGTGTCCAAGGGAGGGTTCGTGGGGGTCCTAACCCTCTCCCTTTGGCACAGTATTTCTAAAAAAAAAAGAAGGAATGTCATAGGCAGGAAAAGATGTCAAAATTAGCGCTGACTACTACTAAAAAAAAACATACGTAAGCCCCATACCCCTTTCGAAAATCCTGGGCACGCTACTGATTGCGTGTGAGTCGTTTTCCACAGTAGGATTACGATTCGTACTTCCTTTTCGTCCAACATGAGCCTTCTGCAAGAATGTCACGAAAATAGCTGCATTCCATTGGCTTTCTACCTTGACGGCACGGGCAACCACATCACAAAGGAGCGAATATATAGGCTTATTACTTAAAATCATTTCAAAGAACGTCCGAAAGGGGTTCGGGAACGCAGAAGCATGACACGATACGCACTCTCGTCTCGCCTTTGAATCCTCACGCGCGTGACAACCGTTGGTTCTCAAAATTCTCAAAGATCCGGGGCGAACGATAATCTTTCACTTCCCGTGTGCCGCGTTGCCAAAGTGTCGCAAGTGTCGCCAACAAATGACTATCACTCCTCTCTAAGATCTCGGGGCGCAATTGGAATATCGATGATAGCGTGCGGGGAGGAAGGGGGGCAGGGACAAAGTGCTAGCGAGACATAGAGAAGGGAAAGGACCGGGGAGGAGGGGGGAGGGAATATAAAAGAAGAGTTTATGGCACACTCAAAGCCAACATCAGAGGAGTTCTCTAGCAGAGGAGAGCGTAAGATGAAAAGATTCTAAATTTAGCAAATTGGGACCTTGTTAGCGGCACAAAAGAAGTCCACGAACACAAAGCAGAAACCTCCTCGACGTCTTCCTTTGTCGAGCTTCGAAAAAAACACTTTCTTCCTCTGCCAGCTTAGAGAAAAGGAGACAGCCCCTGAAACTACAGGATGGGAATCGGATCTCATAAAGGAAAACTGCGTGATTTATGGATTCACTTCTAATGCCTCGTGAATGCCTCCAGAACCTTGCTTCCAAGTGGTGCTTCATCTGTTACCCTTCCGAACAAACTAATCAGCAGTCCTGCTCCGAAACCGATACCCTTCGTTGTAATTTTGATTCTTGTGCCGACACTTACATGCAGAACACCTGCGAATGTTGCATTCAAACCGAAAGGTCAGAAAGAACCGATCAAGGCGTTTCTCAGATGGTTTGGTCAAAACTAAGCTTTTGTGGTGTCCATTAGAAATATTCCACTCATGTAGTTAAAGGATTTGTCCCTTGTGCCTTACTCTGTGCCATGAAGGCATATAGGGCCTCATGGAAGTAGGGCCCCACACATTGGCGTAACCTGGGGCCTGATTCTGAGGGGGGAGAATCGAACTTACTGCTCAACTATACGGTGACAGAATCATAAAGTTTTCCATCCCATAATAATATAATTGCATTCCCTTACTCCTCAAGTCCTAGGAGGATAACAAAAGTGCCTCTAACTTGTCAATTTTAATGAACCTGAAATTGAAGGGGGGAGGGGGCACGCGTCCTCCTTGCCCCTTGTCACCGCCAAGATACGTCTATGGCCCTACACATTCTCTCGATCTAGGCCATAATCGGCTACGTTGACTAGTAACGGCGTCGCCTTGTAATCAAGGGTCGATACGCGGTGAAGTCATCAAATCAAGTGGTTCGCATTCCACTTTAAACTGTAGGTCCAGTCCCGATTATCCTACCTGTACATAAAGTGGACTTAAAACAAGAACTCAAACAAACAAGCGAACTTGATGTAATCAGCATCACGCTCCGGGAGCCTCTACCCCTCCCTCAAAAGTTGTCTGAGGAAATGACTGTCTAAGACCGTCAATATCCGCTGCCATCCAAAACTCTACCCGTAAAAAATTAACGTGACCGTTTTGAAAACATTAACAGCTACCACATGCTTGGTAATTAACGTAATGTTAATTATCCAGTTTCTGAATATATATTTATGGTGAAACAACTACAATTTATAATTATTAGCTATCTGCATGCATTATGAAATGCTCAAAAGTTAATTTCAAAGTTTTTCTTACGTATCGTAATGCTGTACTATACGCCTACATGTGCAAAATGTATGAGTGCGCGCGTTTAATATTCCAAATGGTTACCAACGTTATTAGCTACAACACCGAGAGGTGACGACATGTATGTACATGCATGCAAGAAACGGTTGCGTTCTGTGTTTCTAAATTAACAGACAGATTCTTAAATTTTCACGGTAAAATATTGGAAAGTTTACACAATCTCTAGCAGCATAGCCAGGGCTCGAAATTGACAGAAACGGCGTTCTGGTTTGTGAATATGTGCAACCTTCCCGTTCTGTCTGGCAGTTCCGGTTCGTTTAATTTTTTTGGGACATTCCACTACATTTTTCTTTTCCTTGTGAACTAAATTGTTAATACTCTTTAATAATAGGCTACATAATATAGCATTCGTATAAGTTCCAAAGTTGGGCTGAACACCATTCACGATTCCCGTGTGTTTAAATTTTAAAAGCGAAGTAAATTCTAGAAGACTCGTGTCCAATGTATTTTATTTTATTTGATGTTTATGTAAATATTTTAATATTGACTAAAATTGTAATACAGCGCGTCATTTCACTAGTCATTAATCTCGTCACTGTATTAATCAGAGATAAAAAAAAGACAAAGCCACGTTAACGAAAGGAAAGCGTTTCGTTTCGTGAAAATTTCCATTTAAAGCCCTAAGTATACCAGAAGAAGAATCACTATGCATTTTAATTATGAAGTTCCACAGACACTTCTGGGTTGTAATACTATCATTAACTATCAATGGAATCGTTATAACCCAGAAGTGTCCGTGACTGTACGTGATATCATAACTCATTTATAGCAAAAACAGAGTTGTTGAAATATATATAAATGGATGTATGTGTGTGGGTGTGTATATGTGTTTGTTTCGGCATAACTCTCGAACGCCTGGAGCAATTTCAACCAAACTTGGTACACGTATCACTTGCAATCTGGAAAGAAATACTGTGGGGGTAAGACACCTCTGGCGCCCCTAGGGGTGGGGTGGAAAGGGGTGACATGTAAAAATAATCGAGAACCACCGATATTAAATTCCGCACAACAATAGTGTTTCTCGGGTTGTCTAACATTCAGGCTGTGTTGCGAATGGAATTCATAGTTTTGGTGACACTCCCAATGCGGTTCAACTCCAAGTTCATCACCTATCGGCACGGGACTTGAGAGGGGGTGAAAAATAAAATGCCACATATAACCTAGATTAGTGTCGAATCTATAGTTTTCGGAGTCGCTAAGCTAATTAGTGACATTCAGGAAAAGATTTAAAATTAGTTACACTATAGTTAGAATTCATTATTTTCCTGTCTAATACAAGATTGGGATAAATAAATACCCGGGCAACGCCGGATAATCAGCTAGTAATAAATATTGCAGGGTGAATCAGCTGAATGAATCACATTAAAACAGTTGAAATTATATTGTTTCTTGTACAGACTTATCAGGCAAGGGTTGTTGCATTTGGACTATATATATGTTATTTCTTCAGCTTCATACTTATTCACCTAGCAGCAAAACTTGCACAGTCATGGAGACGTAAGCTCCATAATATATTTTTCGAAGTTTAGGCTCTAAGCAAAGTTTTATTTATATTGTGTGCTGTATTATGTATATTTGGTGATACTTTGACTTCGATAGGCACCGCTTTACCTCTAATCGTACTAATTATAAACTCAACTTCTAAACCTGTTTCAGTATGCCAGTAATTTATACAATAATCTAGATCGTTTAAATCTAAATAAGGTCTCAATTCTGTAAATACTAGAATACTTCTTTAACATGAAGAGTTGTCAAAATGATTAGTAATAATAGTTTGGAAATTGTCATTTACTAGAGAAGAAATTTTATCTCTGTATTTTTCCATATTTTCAAAAAATAAACTTGCAAAATTAAAAGAATTTGGCTCTTTTTTGAAAACATAAACATCGAAGTTTGCAATTGAAAATTGCATCAGTGCACTTCTGCATCCAGCGACTCCACTTGCAAGTTGCAATTACATGCACGAGGTACCTTGTTTGCCTTGCTTATCTATCCTGTTTACGACGACGGGAAATACAAGATAGGAATTTTGTAACAGTCCCATTACAATGTTGAAAGACAAGGAAAAGTAAAAGGCACTGCGTTCCACCCATTCGTTTACTCACAGACTGCACGTACCGACCGTACCGGCATGGGTGAATTTTTCTTTCCTCTAATAACGATTGCGTGTAGATGTTTGACACGCAGACACGCAGCGTCATGCAAACACACGCATCACGGGTGTTGTAATTCGAAGGGCGTGGCGTAAGGGCTGGAAATTAAAGGGCTCCGTTGCTGGAGGCGAATGCCTGGGTTGTTACAATATTCTGCGGAACATTTCTCCCTTCGCGATAAGATTTAACTTCCTGTTATTGGCAACCTTGCTGCCAGGGGAGGAAGGTAAACGTCAGGATTTTTACTTACGACGCACTGCAAATGCGTTTTTGAATTTTTCAAGAGGCACTTGGGGGTGTTGTCAAGTAATTTGCCTGTCAAGCGGTAATGTTTACAAAGAAATTTCTGGCGACGTATCGCAAAGCAAGGGGGGGGATATTTTTGCAAGTGTCGTATTCGACACGTTACGCGGTATCAGAACCATCTCCTGATTTAATGCAGCAATTCTAATGTAAATTTTTCGTGTAAACAATATCGTAGCAAAGTACTCTGGATATGTGAGATCGATAATGAGATATCATGAAGGAAAAAGGATAATCTCTTCTTTGGAAACATTCTGGGAATACCACCGTGCAGAGCACATTCTATCGTAATGTGTATTTCGTACAAATATACTCTCTCTCTCACACACACACCTGCCCCAAATCGTCGTGAAAACGAGAGGGCAGGAGCGTCTCAAGATAAAATTTTCCCCCCAGGCGTGATGGATTTTTGTCGCCCCTACTGTCCAAACTGCCAACTTTCCACCTCCCCCAATTTTCCACCTTCCTCCAATAATAGCATAATCATGTTATATATTTACGGTTTGAAAGACGAAAAATAATAGCCTTATTTTAAAAATACTTTAAGTGTTACTGTTATAGAATACGTTCAATGTAGGGTTTATTTAATACCAGTATAATGACATCAAGATAAAATAGTAATATATTAGCTTAAATTGCTACATGATATTGCAATATACTTATTATGTTACACAACCAGTAAGTAACTTTAATTAATTCTTGTCTACACTAATCCAACTCTTTCTTGAAACAAAGAGCTGCGCTTATGTAATCAACAATACATGAGGAGATCGAAAGTCGACCACGGAGCTGGCCTATTTCCTTCGATATTGTTCGTATGGTTCAAGTCCTTGTCAGTAAGCACCAGCAAGCAGTAGTAAGCGTAAGGAAAGGTTGCCGTCGTTTCAAATATGCACGCACACAAAGGAAGCAACTCCGAGCCTGTCAGGCCGCACGCCAAACGTCTACAAACAGACAATAATGTTTTGAACACTTATTTCCGGCGCTTGCATACTTGTCTCAAAGGAATGACTAATCGTTCTTCAGGGAGGTTTGGTTGTTGGTGCCAGTCAGGGTGCGAAATCATTGAAAGGGGGGGGAGGGGGTAGGAAGATCTAAATCCACAATTTCACACACAAAAACGTACACAGACACGTATGTATGTAGGTATGTATATATATATATATATATATATATATATATATATATATATAATGTTATTAAATGTAAAAATAAATGACGAATAGTTGAAGTAGTTTCATTATGTATAAGTTTTAGTTTTTGCTTTATGTTAATATAAATCAATTGGATTTCATAGTTATTTTTGTCTTGCATTCTTCTTTTACTTTTATTGTGCGTATACTGTTATTGGCGTAGATGTGTTATGATCTCTTTTAGATTTAGATTTATTTTCTTTTCGTGGGAGCCATAGGCTGTACGCACTACATAGTTTTGATTTTTCTACAATATTTTGCTACATTTAGTTTTCTTTTAAGCTGTCTCTTACTTTGTCCCCTATCCTATTTACACATTCTGTAAACGTTATCCTCTCTTGTCTGTATTTCCAAACATCGTCCCCTCAGCGTAGTTTGGCCCTCTTGTGATAATCGCATCCAATATTTAACAACCCTCATCCGTGCTTGTACTCTTGTGAGGGAAAGTGAAAGCATTCCACACTCACAACGACACTGCTTTGTGTGTTTTTCGATATTGTCCTAAGGAAAGTATATTTGGAGTCAAAACTAACTGCATATCTTTTGCTGTTATAACAAAAACTTACCCCCCGAAAATTTTTGGTGGGGGATTTTTTAGGCCAAAATTGCTGGTGGTGGAAATTCCCCTGTCTCCACATGGTGTCAGTTTTCCCAATTTCTTGCCAAAGGTTCTTCTATCCTGTAGATAATGTAAATTTAAGTGCTGATCTCCATTCTCATATAACCTAAAATAACTGCAGCAAAAGGCGATTGTGTTGCCCCGCAATCTGTCCTGTGCATTGCTATTCTCTTGCTACACAGATAACCTATTTCTGTAATTTCAATTAGAAACAGTTCATCACAGAATCATTTCATTTAAATTTGGGAGAGGGAGAGAGGAGAGATGCATTCTATCTATCTGGAATAATTTGGAGGGGGCACAAAGCGTCGACAATGGTTCATTCTCATTCACAGATGAAATCTTTCCTCACAGGAAACTATGTAAACTGCTCTTAGTGCACATCTTGAAAGAAATGGATCTGGTAAGCAAGTTGGTCATTCCTGCAGAGTGCAATTTGTACGAACACAAAATCCAAATTTGGCCACAGAAAAAGTAAGAAAAGCAAGTTCTAAAGATACGACAGGAGAAAAGCCACATTAATCAACACATATTCTGGCTGACATGTTACAATCACCAGAACCATGTTTGTCTATATTGGTAGCAGCTGTTAGAGTGTTATCGTAAGGGCTTTACGTACAGTACCGGTTGAGTGACCTGTGCAAATGCTATGTTTTCTCCCTATTACAAACTGCTACTATTAAGTAAAAAATCACCTTTTGCCGAAATTGACAGGGTGATTCTTCACGAATGTCATCAGTATTTGCACTGATGGCAAACAGAAATTTGATGGTACGTCTCACGAGTACAGATCAGTACAGATGTAACCACCAAATGCATGTGCTTTTACTGTGTGCATACCTACTGCACAGTCGTCAATAAAAATGGGTTACACATATACAGTGATGAATTCAGGGATTGGCCAGGGGGGATAATCCCCACCAAGAAAGAGAAAAGTCCCAACAGAAAATGATAATAACTTGGCACAGCATTCGGACAATAGATAATAAATTTGTCAACAATGCTCACTTTCGCTTTTCTAATTTTTCGTAATAATAAGCACTGTTTGGCTCCTCTTTATAATTAAAAGTCAAAATAATGAACAAATTTAAATTATCTTCCGTTTTCATAACTGCTAACTTCCTCAACAATGGACACGTGTTGAGCAGCAGGGCTGGTGTAATGTAAGCTTCTATTATTGTAACAAATTTCAACTTCATACAGCTACTTTTTTAACGGTTAGTCAGTCAATAGTTTGATGAGGAATGGTAGCGCCGTGCATGTGGAGTCTTAACGAAATTTACACTTAATTTAAGTACATGTTAGAGGGAAGGACAATTTAAAAATATTACTTTTTATTAGTAGTAATTACTTGTGACATCCGTCGGAGGAAAGTGGCTGGATTCACATATATCCTGAAACACTCGCTTCTCTGTCGTGGCGTGGTGTTGTGTGTGTTGCCTAATTCTACGCCGATGTCCGAAGACTTGCAGTTGAAGTTCTCTCATCGCAGTAGAGTTATGCATCGCACACAACACCATGCAGTTTTCATGATCTACATGTCTCATTTTTACTGATACAGCATATTTCTTAAATCCCCTGGTGCGTCAAAAGAAGAAGAAAAACTACTAAATTTCTGATACATAGGACAGAAGGGCGAAATACGATCAAATTAGAAGAAAAAGAGAGAAAAAAGGGACCGCATAAAACATGCGAGATGCTTATCTAGCGACATTAATTCTGTTGCATGACTGCCACGTCAGTCAGCCTGTCATTCACGACAGTCATTTGTCAAAGTCGGCGGCTTCTGGGTCCTTTGATGTTTTGTTTGTTTGCCATGCACACTGCATTGTGACGTCGGTCTCGCCACCACCTAGCTACTGATACGCCCAACGAGCGGATTCCCCAAATGATGAAAGGGGGATTCCCTCGACGCGTGACGAGGGACTGGCGCGGTTGCCATTCATGACAATGGGGCTCCAAATAAGGAATGGGGAGATTTTTCATCTCCATAAAGTAATGTGGAAGAAGACACGTGCACGTTTCAAAATACGAGGTTTCTAGTAATATGATGCAATTCAGCGGTATCTATTTTTTAAAAAAAATATCTAGTTTAAAAATAAAGTACTCAAGAGAATGTTTCTACTTATAAAAAAATTAAAGGGACAACTAAATTGACAAAACTATACAATAAGGAAACACCTAATCCATTAGCTCCATTAATTACGATATTAATATTATTCAATTTTACTGAACTACTATTAAATATTATATTTATGGGAGCTTTCAGACGAAATGAAAAGCCACAGGGAAACAAGCGATACTTGTCGATCGAAAGCAAACCCTCAGTAGCCAATGAAATCTAACGAAGCGACACGACAAGCTGCATGTGTCGCTTGCGTCTCACTCAGACTGGTCCGTTTTCTCAATAGCTTACGCCTGCCTAGTAAATGCTCGCTTATAGACTGAAGGCGCGTGCCGCTTGCCACTTCAGTGTGAACCCGCGCTGTCGGTGTCGCTTGTCGACTGTCTCCCTAATTAGCTTTCATACCGCAGCGACAAGCAACACACGACACATGTCGCTTGAAAACGAACCAATCAACACCAACACTCACACCGCAGCGGCATGACAAGGCGCACAAGCTTTGGTTCGATTTGTGAAATCCTCAAGCGACATACGATACCTGTCCCTTGTCGCTTCCGTGTGAAATCTCCCTCAAAGACCCAGGTGACAAAGTCAACATGTGTGAGGAAGAGAATAAATGTTTACAAAATCTATAAAGGTGAATCTAATGGAAGATGTTTTCTCAAATGTCTAGGTAAAGGTAAAAAAGGTTAAGTGCTCTCACGTGCTTTTGCACCACGCCATGAAGGCGTATAGGTCTTGAAATATTATTATATTAAAACGTGTAATGAAAATGCACTTTCTGCAATTACTAGAACACTGAGACGTTGATTAGTGCATCCACTATATTTCAAAACGCGGATAATTATCGAGCAACATACCCTGTTTGTATTTGCGTGGCGTAATGTACAGCTCTTGAGAGCAAGTGACCTGCAGAGCCAGTTATTGACACTTGGTCACTAGCTTATATAAATAGCCCTGCGACAAAATGAAAATCATGCTGAACCTTGGATCTCTCGAACAATACACTAATAGCCAATGGTCATGAACAATAAATGGCCGGGCATAGGTAAAATATCTTGGCGCTTACAAGTGCAGCTGATATATGTGCACGTTACTTAGGTAAGCAACGTTTTATTGACATAAGTTAATCAAAGACATGTTACTCCTCCCCACCATACATTACGCAAGGAAAACAAATGCATTAACACATTGACCCAAACAAGGTCAAGGTCTGAAGAAATCGAAGAAACGGAAGGGAAGCAAAACTACCCTTCGATGACTCCCCATCCCCAACCCCAAGAGTAAGATCAAATCAATATGACTGTACACTCACCGGCAATAAAAAAGGAACACCTAGATCCTGAAATACTCGCTTCCTTGTAAGACGTTACGTGTGTTGCATAACTCCACGGCGGTGGTAGAAGTTGCCATTGCAGATTTGCTATTAAAATGCACTTAAGAACAGGGTAATCTTGAAGTCCCCCTTCGTGCAGTATGGTTCAATATTGTAAATCGGAAGAGGGTAGTGTGATATTATCAAGTTGGGCTAGAAAAATCCCATGAGTCAGCGATGGAATCAATTTTCACCTATGCTGATTCGTATGCAGGTTATGAACATGCAAAATTACATAACTTAGAACAAATGCTTGCTGGAACTCACTGAAGCATGACAACTGATAGATAAAAGAGAAACATACTGAAATAATCCAAATGTCCTCACCACAGATTTCATACAGCACCACTCCACAACTAACAATTTCCCACATCACAGTCGTATATTTACTTACCACATTTCGTGGAACTGTGGCGAAGGGGTTGCCTTGGGGAGTTACTGACGAGGAAACTTCAACAATGGACAGTCTGGAACGTCTGTCGGAGTCATCTGTACACCCAACAGCAAAATTAATACTGAACTAAACTCCATAGCGCAACAGCCTCTAAGGGCCAGGGCTTACCAGAGCGGTTTTTCATTGGGCGACTCGTGGTAAGCGCATCGAGTCCCATCGCCGCTGTTTTCTAACTTTCGAGACCGGAGTGCGCAACTTCTTCACTTCGAGCAGCTTCCCAATTGTCCTCACGACGCTGGGCCAACGCTGAAATTTTGGGGGCTCCCACCGGGGACCGCTCGCACCTAAGGCGAGAGTGCTACCGATTTGGCCACGTTGGAGCCCCAAGAACAAGATTTATAATAGGCGAACTCTCCATTACCATTTACATTCAGTCTGTCACACTTTGATGATCATGAATTGAAATAAAAAATGTCACTCAGCAGAGGACAACATCAACAGAATTCCATTCCTTAACAACTCATGATGTGGAATGAAGAAGAATGCAAACAGCGATGGGAAATTTGAATACTATTATCTTTGCCGTTGGCTGTACCTTCCGAAGGTACCAATTGTGGCATGAAGAATATACATCTGACTTACCTATCATTCAATTCTCGAAAGCAACTTGCTTACTGTGAGTAAATGCAACACTTTGCCTACACTGAAAAAACTAAATATGCTGACCAAGGCAGTAATTTATTTTATTAAAAACATAAACTAAACGTAACGTTTCAACCTTCTAGCAAGGTCTTCTTCAGACTCTGTATCAAGTACAAATGTAACAAGATACAAAAACAGGGCATTATATATACACAAACATTACTCCTTCCAGACTATTTAGAAAGTTGTTTGGAACTTTCTAGCAGGTGGCTTTCACTTGCCAACTGTACTTTCACCTAAAAGGCTAAACACAATTACTTCCATATAGAATGTGGTTGGACTTTTTATCTCACGCTCTTTTTTTTACATTTTTCTTCCTTCTCCTCTCCTCTTTCTCTCTTGTCCTTTCCACTCTTTCTAACACCTTCTTCCATTCTTTGTTTAACTTCAGTCCCCCATTCCAGTTCATTGTGTCTTCTTCACCTTTCTTCTCTATTTCCTTGGTTTTTAATAAAATAAATTACTGCCTTGGTCAGCATATTTAGTTTTTTCATAATCATGGAAACAAGGCTTAATGGTGTTATAGTTTGCCTACACGATCTACTTCGCGAATATCGAAATCTTTTGTGAAACTCAACTCTAGGGTGACAAAGCGTCTTTATTTTCACAGGACAGATCTCCATTTAAGTGTTATATTATGCGGTACGTAAAGCACCACACAATGTCCTATGTCTTTTCAACAACGTACTGCGAAATGTCCTGCATAATATGCTGCTGCACAATTTAAAAATACGCTCATTGTTCAAGAAACAAACATTCCGTTTGAAAATGTGTGTAGATCTTTCAAGAACAAATGCTCCAATTGAAGGAATGTTTTCAATAATTGATAATAATACTTGCACAGCCGACAAGTCTACATTAGTAGTGGAAACTTAGGACACATAATCATAAAATGTAATTTTACTTGCACATGCTTTGAATTTTATGACTTGATTTTGAAAATAAGAAAGAAGTAATCTGCTGCGAGCAATATATTGTGGATAGAAAAATGTTACAAAACATATTGAATAGTTCTTGTGCGTTACATTATAAATTCATTCTTTGTTTTGCAAATTAGCCGGTGAAGCTTAGATTAATAATACAAGGGTTGGATAAAAAGTAATGGCAACACTGCTGTCCCGTGAAATGGGTGAGTCACAGCGCCACAAGTGTTTCGTGGCTGATAAAGGAATGTCAGACGGGGAAGTATAGTGAGTGGGAGCGATTGTATGTTATTCAGTCAAAAACAGCAGTGCTCTGAAGCAGAGGACGAGAGTGCAAGCGCCCTAACACTATGTTTAGGCAAGAAGAACAACGTCTCTCAGGCAGAAGGTCAACGCAGCCTACTACTGCACCTTCTTGCAACACCACCTTCGTCTCGCATTAAGAAGGAAGCGACGGCACGTTCTGACACGGTGTCCCATCATCCTGCTTGACAATGCAAAGTGTCACACTGCGAACACTGTGACGGCGCTCCTGCATCACTGGATCACTGGTAGTGGGAGGTACTGCAACATCCGCCGTATTCACCGGTATGAGACCGTGTGATTACGACCTTTTTGCCAAAATGAAGGAACCACTGGGCGGGAAGCACTACGACACGCGCGAAGCCATCATACGTGCTATAGGGCGGTCACTGCGGGACATCGACAGAGATGGACGCGCTGACGGTGTACGACGCCTTCCATACGTGTGACAGAAGGTCGTAGAGATGAGGGGCGATTACTTTTAAGGAATGTAACACGTGCTCCTCTGCCAATACAGTCAAGTACCAATTATACCAGTGTTGCCATTACTTTTTATCCAACCCTTGTAGTTTACTTTACAGCTGTTCATGCAAGAGACTACAAGCCGCTGGTGGCGGAGTGGTTAGAATGACGCCAGGGTTCGAATCCCGGTTGGGGCATGGGCGTTCTTTGTGCGAGTCCCTTCATCATTTTCACTATATCAATTATCCCCAACTTTGCTATTAGTCAAAAGTGGCATAATGCGACGTAAAACCGAATCAATCATTCAGCAAGAGACTTCAAAGTACAATTTCAGATTAACATACTTTTAATTTCACATGTTACATGCGTATATGTGTTTTTCGGATAGGTGTAGAGAAAGGAAGCAGCTTAAGAAGGTAGAAATGAGGCGTTGCGGATACGAAGGGCGAACTCAACAAACGTACATTGTGAGGGAAATGCGTTTCAAGTTGTCAGGCACAGTGCGTGTGGCTAAATCACTGTGCTGATTGCGAAACAAGAACGAAATGAACAAATATCTAGTTTTCGACTATTCTTTTCATCTTTTCTCAACATGTTCCACGTAGTACACCCTGGACTGCAGACTAACGAGGCTCTGGCGACTGGCATAATTTTGTTTGTGTTGTCCTGTGTTTTGTCCGTATTTGTGCTGAGTGCTCCTTTACAGCCTCAGCTTTTAACGAATGTCAGAATATTTTAAGATTTTAGTTATGCAACGTTAGAGTTGTTATTTGTAACGGTAAGGGGCTGGACCCGTATAATTGGACTGGTGCAAAATAGCCTAAGTGCTGACGCACCCAAAATTCAAATTCAAAAAAAATTCTCAACATGTTTTCTTTACCGGGGGCGGGGGTGATAACGTCTAGCAGGCATAATTGTAGTACTGTTAGCCGGTAACACTTTTGATAAAGTCACGCCACGTCAGTGGTGCGAACTCCACAAAAACTTGGTAACAGTACATCGGAATGTTTCATGTGTGATTTCCAAAGTTTTTTTGTGGAGTTTCCACTGTGCCTGACAACTTGAAACGCATTTTCCTCACAATGCACGTTTATTGAGTTCGCCCTTCGTATCCGAAACACCTCAAATCTACAACATACAATGTCCTGCTTTTCGTATCTGGAAATAATCATCCTACTCATCAAATCTGAAACACATCGTTCCTGTATTTCTAATCAGTAGGGCTATGATTTTCTTGACTTAGCATATTTTTTTAGGTAGGGGTGATTGTGTTTCCAAAATATATAGAAATTCATATTGTGAAGAAACTAATTGAATTGAGGTGCTTTTTAAGGGCGTAGTTTAGCATGTTTGGCCATTTCTATGTGACAGGATTTTCTGTCATATTCAGCATATTTTCGCTTTTTCAAGAAATATACAGTAATTTTCCAAGTCGATTCGTTCTTACTCCAATGTTCACTCGAGGGTTTTTTCTTTTTTGTTTTTTCGGGCTGCAGCAAAATCTTTTTCATTTTTATTTGAAAATATACAGAAAGTATTGATTGTGCATTGCAACTCATCAGGGCCCATAAAGTGAACAAGAAATATTAGTTTTGTGAAAATATTTCAGCATATATTTGATATTGATGTTTGAAACAGCCCAGTTATAAGGGCATCTTTTTCAAATTATAGTGCTATACAAGCTAGGAGTGCTTCATGAGAAAGCATCGGGTGTCTGTATGAAACGGAAAAAAAAGAATACTCGAACATTATGTAAAACACCGCAATGTGGTCCCCTTTGTTGCAAAATATTGATTCTCACATGGATACGAATTTGCATACAATAAGCTATCGCCCGCGTGTGCTAGCGGATGTTTGTGTGCGTCACACAAAGACGACAAGGTGTGGAGACGTTTTCCTGGCGCCCATATGGACCTGGTTTCTTTCCGCTTCGGGCATACGATTCGTAACGGGATTCCAATTTTTTCCACTTCGTCACCCACCTGTCCTGCCTTCTCACCATCGCACGGAATCCCCTCTAATTCAATTACCGTTCATCCTGGATTTTGTCGCCTCCCTGCTCTTCCTTTCTCCCCCCCTTTCCTCTTCGTGTCTTTCTTCCTGTGGGAGAATAAGGGATATGGTGGGTGGGTATTGGAAAAGCCTGGAGAAGAATTTTTGGTGGCGGCTGCGGAAAAATCAAGGCATTGCAGTGGAAACGCTTCATATACAGAGGTAGAAAACGATCCAACAGGGTTGCCAATGGCTTATAAAATTTTTAGCTATAATAGTTCAAGATTGCGAATCGTGCAATCAATCACAATTCAACAGGATCTCCTTCTTGACCGAAAATACCAATCACAAAACCTCACAATATATAAAGAATATAACGTCGTAGCCTTGTAATCAAGGGATCCCGAGTTCGATACCAGATGGAGCCACATAGTGGTTCCCACTTTAAGCTGTAGGTCCAGCCCCGATCAGATTATTTGTGTATAAAGTAAACTACAAATAAAAAGTCCAAAAAATTAAAGATTTCTGTTATTAGGATAAGGAGAGTTGTGCAAATTATGTAAAATTTCGAAAGAATTGTTGGCAACAATTTATTTTAAATGTCTATATTATGTTCCATTGATGGGTTGATTTGGTATAAGTAGTATCGGAATGAGATAACGTCTGTCGCTATTTAATATTCGCAATTCATTTGTATGTACTTATAATTAATTTGCACGGGTTTTAATTAATTCGCACGTACTTAGAATTCATTTGCAAGTACTTAGAATACTTTACATTTATGTATTTGCATGTTTATAACTTTTTATGAATATATATTTATTTATTTTATGAAAAATATGTATATAGAAGGTAATTAGAGGTACTAAACGTTATGCATAAGGTTTTATATTCATTACTGCAAAGTATGTAATGTATGAAACTATAATAATTAATGTTTATAATATTGAAAATAAGTTTTCTATGGTTTATGACCGCTATGACCGGAGGTAATGGGTGTAGGTACAGGTTCAATTACGATTGGGGACGGTCCCGGTACTCGAACCAGCGATATGCATCGGTAATAATTAGTACTATGCAATAATTGCATTATATTATGGTATGAAAGACGATGATCTCAGACGCTAGACAGAATACTGTCTCAGAATTTCGACTCCGCTCTGATGCCAGACAGAGAGAAAGAATTAATATTCCGCGCAGGTAGAGGAGAAAGGAATTTAGGGAGTGTGCGTTCAAGGTCAAATGACGTCAGAACGTCAGAACAAAGGAAGAACCTGATTGACCAATCAGAGAACGCGTCGGTAGGTTTTCAGAACCGGTTTTTTCAAGGTTAACCAGTACGCAAGAACAGGGGAAAGCTATGCAATACTGTAGGGCAGGGGAGGGATTCAACCAGACAACAAAGGATGTCTGAGAATGTGCAGCAATGGTCAAATTTCTGAAGCTATGCGTCGCTTGTAGAACCGGTTTCCGCCGCCAATTAATATTCCGCTCAGGTTTGCCTCCAAGGCACAGGACGCTTTAGCGCGTCGTTTTAGGGTAGAAAGTTTGCATGTTAGAACAGGTTTCTGTCAAAGTAGCCCAATGTTACCGAGAACAAAAGAAAAAAGGATTTTTGGATACCCAATTAGATTGGAGCGAGAACTTTAAATTGAACAAGGAGAACGAAGCGTAAGGGTTTATTATTTGTACTATGAAGAAGGGAGAGCTATTAGGGACGGGGCCTACAGTTTTCACCATTTGCTTTTATCACGGGGTAACGAACCTAGGACCCTTTGATTATTGATTTAGGTAGTAAATGTATGTTACTGTGTGCTATTTAATTTAATTTTGAGTTTATTTTTTACCAAACTTTGACTTTATGTCAAACATTTTAACAGCTTATCCTTATTTTTACTAAAATAACACTATTTGTACTATTCAGGCAACATTTTTTATTAAATTTTGGACTCGCAAAGACATTTTTTCAACTTTTAACTTATTATTTTACAACTTTATGTTAATTTTTACCAAAATAACACTATTTGTACTATTCAGGCAACATTTTTTATTAAATTTTGTTTTTACAAAGAGATTTTTTTCAACTTTTAACTTATTATTTTACAACTTTAAGTTAATTTTTTACCAAAATAACACTATTTGTACTATTCAAGCAACATTTTTTATTAAATTTTGGACTCACAAAGACATTTTTTTTCTACGTTTAACTTATTATTTTACAACTTTATATTAATTTTTTACCAAAATAACACTATTTGTACTAATCAGGCAACATTTTTTATTAAATTTTGTATTTACAAAGAGATTTTTTCAACTTTTAATTTATTATTTACAAGTTTATGCCTATTTTTTTACTCAAATAACACAATTCTATCTGTTCAGGAAAGACTTTTAGTTATATTTTCGACACACAGAGTGTGTGATCTCAATTTCTATCTGTTTATTTCACAAGTTTAGGCTTATTATTACCAAAATAATACAATTCAATCTGTTCAGGAAAGACTTTTAGTCGCATTTTCGACACACAAAGTGTGTGTTCTCAACTTCTATCTGTTTATTTCACAAGTTTAGGCTTATTATTACCAAAATAACACAATTCAATCTGTTCAGGAAAGACTTTTAGTTATATTTTCGACACACAGAGTGTGTGATCTCAATTTCTATCTGTTTATTTTACAAGTTTAGGCTTATTATTACCAAAATAATACAATTCAATCTGTTCAGGAAAGACTTTTAGTCGCATTTTCGACACACAAAGTGTGTGTTCTCAACTTCTATCTGTTTATTTCACAAGTTTAGGCTTATTGTTACTCAAATAACACAATTCTATCTGTTCAGGAAAGATTTTTAGTTACATTTTCGACACACAAAGTGTGTGTTCTCAACTTTTATTTGTTTATTTCACAAGTTTAGCCTAATATTTACTCAAATGACATTATTTATATTATTCAGGCACCATTTTTATTACATTTTGGACTCTCAAAGACACACACACACACACACACACACACCCCTGTTTTCCCACCCTCCATTAAGAGGAAGCTCGACTTTTCACGCCAAAGCGAGGAAGTTTTAAAAGTGCTCTGATTGGACTGAGATTTTTACACGTAATAGAGCTACTCCCGAGGATACTGGGAATATGGGTGTGGCTGCTATACACTCCTCGGAAGTTGAGATATTGACAAAGGATGTGCGGACAAGCACAGCACCCCCAAGAGAGGAACGTGCAAACTTAAGAGTATTGCGAGGAATCGTTATTCATTTGTTCTTTCTTAGGTCACACACTGTGTTGACGAAACGTTATGTAAGAGGAATCTACAAGCACCAAACCCCGAAGCGAGGAATCAACTAAACACAATAGTGTTCGTAAAACGTGAATAGAGAGGAACTACATGATGATTGGCGGTTGATTCGAAGCGCGCGCTGGTGTTTGACGGTCATAACTCGGTCCGCATTGGCTGCGCTAGCCGTCAGTAATCTGCCGTCCATCACGCGGCAACCCAAGCACCGCCCTCCATAGCAAAACATATGGGAATAAATGTTGCAACAATGTGCGAGAGCATCTCCGCGCCAAAAGGGGTGGAACAAGCTGGTTTCGGATGGCTTAGTAACGGTGCAAGCGGTACGACAGGCAAGGAACGTACGGTGGCCATTTTATACCTCGCGCAATTAGTCGACGTAAGGTGAAAGGAAATAAATGCAGGCCCGTAGCTAGAGGGGGCAACTGCCCCCCCCCCTGCGAAATGTACAGAACACATTCCTACCTGGTATTCTCACTAATCTTTACAATTATATCCTGTATTACTCTAGAAACATAACAAAGACACTTATTGATTTTGTGATTTAATGAGGTGTGTGGGAAATAAAAGGAAATAAATGGGGAGTTGTATCTTAGGGAGATAGACTAAATTGTGGTAGAATGAAAAATTATTTTTATAAAAAGAATATATTTGAATTTTCATCACATGGACTTGTTACTTGTTTGGGTTAGTTCTTAACACCGCTTTATGCACAGAAAGGCTAATCGGGACTGGACCTACAGTTTAAAGTGGAAATCGAACCACCTTGCAATGTGCATCTACCACCACCTGTTGGAGTCTGATTGCTGTTATTATTGTCAGTTGGGATGTCTAGATAAAACTGTCTTAAACTATATCTTAATTCTGGCCATTTAAGCCATGGTTGAATTTTCTTCACTTCCATTGGAACGCCGTTAAGTCATGTTGATATTTACTTATATTTATTTATTTAACATAAAATATGTGTACCGTCACGTTGACCTATAAGATGATCAGATGAGAGAATGAATGAAAAGTATATATGAAATACAGGGTGTTTCACTCGGTCTCGGCCAAGGAGAATCCTGATTTCGGACAGAAACCTAATTTCGAATTTCTCTTTTTCTGCATAACCACTAACCATTTGTAATCTGCCACTTAGAGCGATTTGATTCAAGATAGTTTTTGAATCCGAACCTGTGCATGTGAGCAATATTTTCAAGGGTTCGAGACAGTATCGCCCTGTTTCTAGGTATTACACAAACTCTTGTCGAACGATGGAGAGGTGGTCTCGACACATTGATTGATTTATTTGCTTTATTTTACTTCGTTTTTTGTGCCACTTTTGGCTCATTTGAGAAGATAGGGATGAGTGATGATATGATGAAATTAATAAAAGTAAAACATTATCCTAAAGCTGACGCCACGTAAATAGTCCAGTCAAGGTCACACCATCTACCTACAGTTTTTTTTTAAAAATAAGCAACAATTTCAACTGAAAGATTTATACGCGATCAAATAGAACGTAAATTATAGCTGTTGTCTACTCTTACGGCGGACGATCTATATGCTGGCAAGAAAGGTGGGAAGCGAGGAAAATTCAGCAGACCAACCCGGCCACAGCGTATGCGCCTAGACTTACGACGTCGCGGGAGGAGGTGCTTCACGCACCTCATACTACAGCAGCTTAACACAAGGCTGCTGCGCAGTGTTGCCAACAACTTGAACGTAAAAGTCGCTAAAAGTCCTTTGAAAATCCTCTAGAAAGTCGCTAAATGAAATGTAAATGCTCTAGAAAAAGTCGCTAAATCAAATGTACTTTTAAAAAATAGCAAAAAGGTGAAAAAATCTAGTACTTGCCTATAAAAACAATATTTCCTCGTTACTTTCCTCTTCCTCTGAACACTACACTTCACACTGATTACCGATGTCAGATACTAAATCAGCGAGAAAATGCATTGCAAGAACGTTGTTTATTATTTCCGTGCACTTGGTTTTATGCAGACGAATGCATGCTGCACTGCAGCTGTCACCAAACCTTTTCATACATAATTCGGACAAGTGATTCACGGTTAGCAAAGAACAGTGTTCGGCAACGAATAAAGCTACACCAGCTTCAGCACTAGAAGTATTTAAATTTTCCGGTTTGAACTGTTTTTCTGCTGTTTTGCAGAACAGAAGTAACCAGATCTGACTTTATGTTTCTGTGTTTCCGTAAGTTTTTTCAGATCAGTAGCTTTGGCATACAGATAGTTCTACTTTGCAGTACTTACAGTACGCTTTCGCCGTGCCACTATCGACAGGCGCCAACCATTTCTAGAGTTTTCCCCACTCCTTCCGGTAATGTTGCTTGTATTGCGGTTTTCCCATACTGGACACTACCCTGTCCTGGCCTGCGCACAAATCCACACACGAACTTTATAATTTACACTAGCACTTCCTTTGTCACCACACACTACACAAAAAAACTCCAGTCTGAAGCCACACACGACGCGACCGCGAAGTCAAACGTTCTGTTTTATAATAACTCAGCCGCAACGGAGCCAGAAGGAGTATCGGATAACAATGAGCTGTGAGCAGTGATGTTTACAAACATCACAAACCTTACTGGAAAAGGGGATAAGCTTTGCTTCGGTTTCTCTTCGCGCATCAGAAGCGAATTGCGAGGGTGTTTAAAACAGGGACGGCGACAGGGGTGGGCACGGGTGGGCAAGCGCCCACCCAAAAATTCCTGTGTCCACCCGATTGCCCACCCAATCAAATTCAATAAGTACATATACTTGGATATATATGAATGATTCAATAAATAAGTGTATTCTGGTGTTCATAACATGTACATTTTACTTGTGAACATTATCTTTGCTAGAAATGTTCACATATCATCTTATATAAAGCCAATTTTCTCATTAGAAAGTGAAAGTAATTACTAGAGCTATTGAAACAAAAACTGTAATCAAATGAATACTTCCATGATTAAAAACAGCAAGTAGGCTTTGGAGGCTCAAAATTTTGCAGGGTATGATCAAGATTAGATCAGAATTTAGGGTAAACTTGAGGACTGCAGCTCCGGGCCTTCACTGGGTGAGACTACTTTGAAAAGTACCACATAATGAAAAAAATTAGGTACTTCGGATGTGGTAAAAAATATAATAACAAACCACACCATGTAACTTGGCAAGAAGTTATAACTGAAACTGTGTAGAGGGGATTGGAGTGAGGCCTTGGTGCTGTAAGCTCCGGGCCTCCACATACGTATAAAAATCCCAACCTGGAGATGGTTAAAATAATCTCCAAATAAACAAATAAAAACATCATCTAAGCGTTACTTCTCCAGCAACACAATAAATTATTTCGACTTTTTGAAATATTATTATTATTATTAGAATAATTTAATCAAGAAGACTTAGATGGACAGGCCATGTGACACGAATCTCAGAGGAAAGAAATGTTTACAGGATTCTTGTTGGGAAACCTGATGGTAAGAGACCAGTAGGAAGGCCAAGACGAAGATTGAGGGATAAACATAAATGAGATGGACATAAAACAAATTGGTAAGGATAGGAAAGATTGGATTGATCTTGCCCCGGATAGAAAGAGATGGAAGGCTTGTGTTTCTGCAGCCATAAACCTTCGGGTTTAAGTATGCTAAAGAATATAGTATAGTTTTAATTAGCTCTGCATTGAAATTCCAGAAGTGTACTTCTTTTTTATTTCATTACAATTTCTATATACCTGTTATCTTCAAATATCAATATGGTATGCGAAATATCAACTTTATATTCGTTCTACTAATAAGAACGAATCACAATAATCACTACAATATCGAAATGAATACATTTTAATAAACCACTTATGTATGGAAAAAGCTACAGAATTATCCAATTGCTAATGACTGGCTTATCATATTTATCCTCTTTCGACACACAAAGTTTGCCACACGAATCAGCCGAAAATGTCGACAGAATCTGCAGATGTAGCTGAAGTAAAGAAAAATGTTATGTCACGAAGTATCCAAAAGACGATTTTGTTAGTTTGTTTATACGCCCACTTCTATGCTCAGCTGGGCTAATCGGGACTAAACCTACAGTTTAACGTGTAGTCCGAACCAGTGTGCATTGTGCTTCCACCAGAAGAAGGGGAGTTCAACACATGACGTCTTCATTATAATGCGACAGCGTTATGCCATGGGGAAAAAAATATACACACAGAACTCGCACCAAACGTGTCATTTTATCACCCCCAGAAGATGCGTCCATTTTCAGAGTGTGATTGCCTGAGACAAATTGAGACTTTCGGAAAATAACGTCATTGTTCACGGAATTAGCTGCCTTGATCCACTAATGAAACGCTGTGCAATTAAAACTACCACCTCAACTTTCTAAGAGGTACGAGCTAATGAAACTCCATTTTTGGAAGAGTAAGTCGTGGTTGATTTGTTTTATTTTAAGTCATTTCAATTGTGATGAGATGAAAGTAACGAAGGGGCGAAAACAAATACATTCTGACACTCAAAATACAAACCCTCATAAATTATTACTTTGACAGTGGGACTCGTTGCCCTGAAAGAATTAAGTTTCCAGGGTATGCTGCACAGGTTGACATTCTAGTGTATTCGAAATGGTCACGCCATACAACCCAAGTCATCTATAAAAAAATAGATGAATTATTGCTGTTACGGTGTTCAACTTCGATGAATTCCTTGTGTCCTAAATCATTTTGTTACCTCAAAAAAGTTCATGTAACCATACGTGTGTTGTGTTGCTTCTCCCGCATTAGATACATGAGAGTTCAGAAAACGAATAGCAACTTAGCTAATAATCTCTTCAATTCTGAACAGATTTTTCAATCTCATTTGTTTATTACATATGAGTGATATTTTGTCAAAATAGCCTTACATTAGCCTATGAACACTTCATTGACAATGAACAAAGAGTTGGATTTCCGTGTGTGTTTTAAATCATTCCTAATAAGACGTTCATTTTAATCCAAACATTCAGTGGCGGCGATTAGGAGGAGCGGGAAGTGGGGGATGCAGTTCCCCCGCCACATTTTGCCACTTTTTGCACCCGTACTATGGCCTACTATGCTCAGGAACATGTCTTCAATTACGAGAAATTTCACGATTGTCTACCATCGCACTTTCTATCACTGTCGCTCCGGCTGCCGTGGCGGAGTGGTTAGCACATCGCGCTACGACGCCAGGTGTCCTGGGTTCGAATCCCGGCCTGGGCATGGATGTTTGTGAGTGAGTGTTCATTCATCAATTTCATCATGCCATCACTCATCCCCATCTTCGCAAATTAGCCAAAAGTGGCACAAAAAGCGAAGTAAAATAAAGCAAATCAATCAACCAATCAAATAAATCTATCACTGTCGCCAAATACATAAAATCAAGTATGTGCCTTGCATTTGCAACACAAGCTTAAACCTAATTCAAATTTATTTCACTGTATTAGCATGCATGAAATAATGTGGTTAGAATGTATGGCTGCACATGCTAAATACTTCCTTGAAATAATTGTGTACATCAGAGACAAAGCGAAAGGAAATGGAACAAGATGGGAGGATAGATTAGAAAAGAATAAAGAGGAAAACAGGATAAGGAAAAGGAAAAGATGTAAGAGGAGAATCGGGAGTGTAAGAGAGAGGATGATACATACGACTTACATACACACATATACTACTATATATGGTCTTACATTTATACTGCCCACACTAATCTATCAAAATGGCGCTTCTGCCCACCCAGTCGAAAATTTCTGACGCCGTCCCTGCTTATTTAATAACTATGAAACGGTATTTAGACGTACCTACGCATATATATTCTGTGAATTCTCCAGATTGGTTGCTAAAGAGCACACGAAGTATCCAGAAAAGTCGCTCGTCACTTTTTCACGTCTTTTGTCGCCAACTAGCATTACAAATCCGCCAGGTTTAGCGACTTCTCGCTAGAGTTAACAACACTGCTGCTGCGTTTCTTATCGCTCTGGGTTGGTCGCTTCCCCGATCCCCACTTCTCTTGGCAGAATGTAGAGCGCCCGCCGTAACATTAGACAAGAACTATAACTTGCATTCTAATTGATATCCTATACACTTTCAGTGACAAAAGTTTGTAATAAAATAAAAAAAATAAAAAGTAAAGTGCTCCCCTGTGCTTAGCACCACACCATGAAGGCGTATAGGGGGTGTGGGGGTAACGCCCCACACTTTCTTGATCCGGTCGTGAGTGGGGGTGATGTGATCAGCATCACGCCCCTGACCGCCTTTACCCCCCAGGGTTTCCCCCAGGTACCCATGTTATTCGACGCTGGGTGGGCGCCGGGGCCACTTCCATCGTTAGAAAAGTTCCCGGATTTGAACCGGCCGGGGATCGAACCCGGGACCTTGAGCATGGTAGTCAGACGCGTTACCGACTGAGCCACCGCGGCCAATAATAATATAATAGTAATAAAATTTTCAAATTAATTTTGAAAACAAACAGGCTACAACGTTTTTAGCGTAAGATGTCAGCTATACTTTATGGTTCATTTGAACGAATTTTGCTGCATTGATCTTGCGCGCTCGCTACCTGTGGCTTTTGCCAGGCTTCATTTACTTACTGGAGATGCAAATATTTCCCGTAACTCTACAAAACATTATATTTGTCTCTTCCACAGTAAGAATCAACACACTCTCTCTCTCTCTCTCTCTCTCTCTCTCTCTCTCTCTCTCTCTCTCTCTCTCTGTAACAACGGCGGCGGACGATTAATCATCTAGGAGTGCGGAAGGGGTACGGAATGAAATGTATGGAGTACGATGTTAAAAATATAGAATGCATGAAATCTTTAGCCACTACATCAAATACTAATCAACTTTTAGTATGTTTCTATGAAAATATGTCAATGAAAGTGAAGACTTCTGTAGGAACTAACTTAATTTTTATATATATGTGTTATTTAGCATCGCTTTTCTGCCACTTTAGACCAAACAGGAAGATGAGGATGAATGATGATTAGATGACATTGATGAAAGGGAACTCAAGGCCGGGGCTCTAACCATTAAACTTCAGTGACAATATCAAAAGTACACCACTTATTGGACTGTGCTATCGAGGAGGCACTTCATTTTTGCAAGTTTTTTTTATTTTTACCACAGCCAAAAAGCACAGGCTATGAAATTCGAAACGAACAAAGCTTGTTCAAGGCTGGCGATGGTATACTATATTGTGTACAACGCTATAAGTTACAAACATAAAGAACTAAGTGTTGTTTTTATCAACAATACTGAAAAAAGAAAATATACTCACACTAAGCTACAGTTAATTATCGAAAGCGACAAACAAAAGAATAAACAATTCTTAACAACAATGCTGACGGAAAAGATACAGCAGCCGCTGATCTTTGTAGAGACCGCATTGAAGTAAATGTAGCTTTCTAAATTTTTCGTTGTCTGCAAGATTCTTGAAAATCTTGTTAATCTTTGCAATGATTATTTTATTTTGCTTTCTAGTGTCCTTTCGGGACGCTTCACTTCCACCGGATAATGTTCCACACGTAAGATGCTGCTCCTCAATCCTCAATACTCAGTGGCGACGATTGGGTTCCAAAACCAGGGTGCAAGATACCAAAACTGGGGGGGGGGGGCAAAAACAGTATATTTCCCTTTGTAGATAAGATTTAGCATAGTGTGAGGGCAAGAGCGGCGAGAAGTGAGGGGGGCAACTGCCCCCCGCCCCCTCCTAATCGCAACTACTGTACTAATACTAAATAGATAACCAAATAGCCCTTTCACAAAACAACATCGAAAACGAAACCCACCGCAAACGTACGGTCACGGACACTTGTAGGTTGTACTGATTTAATTGAAAGTCAATGGTATTGTTATAATCGAGAAATGTCCCTGACTACAACGTGCAAAGTGTCAACTGAGCAGCTTAGAACAAGCGAGGCAACCCTAGAGGGCCAGGGGTGTGGAGGAGGCAAGGGGAAACTCCGAAAGCGAGTGTCCTTGACTAGACTATAATAATATTGGCGTCAGCTTTAGTAAAGTGTAATATCGCACATTTAGAATTCATGAATACCTAAAAAATTAGTTCTTCAAACAATGATGAAGTAACTTTCTTTGTAAACAAGAATTACAGGCTGTTTTATCGATGTATATAAATGCCTGAATTATTGACAATCCATTCATATTTCGCATGAGAAGTGTTCACAATTTAGATTCCCACAAATAGGTAAAAAAGGTAAAAAGGTAAAGTTCTGCCCTGTGCTTAGCACCACGCCATGAAGGCGTATAGGGGGTGTGGGGGTAACGCCCCACACTTTCTTGATCCGGTCGTGAGTGGGGGTGATGTGATCAGCATCACAACCCTGACCGCCTTTACCCCGCAGGGTTTCCCCCAGGTACCCATGTTATTCGACGCTGGGTGGGCGCCGGGGCCGCTTCCATCGTTAGAAAAGTTCCCGGATTTGAATCGGCCGGAGATCGAACCTGGGTCCTTTAGCATGGTAGTCAGACGCGTTACCGACTGAGCCACCGCGCCACAAATAGGCACGACAAAAATGTTAATTAATTGAATTTCACTGTTTTAATGCGACGTAATACTCAGAAAAGAATATTCCCTCTTGTTTCTCTGCACTTAATTTTTATTTCACTAGCGTTATTGCTGCATATATCAGAGACGAAGCCTCTTGATTTTTTTTTCCAGAATAATACACGAGCTTAATACATCCCGTGGCGTAAGAATTCTGCACATGGTCTACAAAGATGTCAACGGAAAGTTTAAAGCTTGATGAAAATCTTTTATAGGAGTGTCTTCTCGACATCCGCGATATCAAAGCGTCAAGAATGATAAATAGGAAAAAAAATCGACTTTGGTAGTTTTTGTTCCTTTTGTGCGGTCCTGGAAGACAATATGTGTAGTCATAGTTAAAGCCCGCTTATTTCTCTTTCGGTGGAGCCCTATTTCAAATCCGTGGGTTTAGCTGCTTGCACATAACGTCCATTCCAGTGATAACTTGCACTTCTCCAGCATTCAGCATCCCAAGTTGACCACCGCCTGGAATTTCAGGATGGGCTTCAGGACTGTTGATATGTTGTTTTGACATCAAATAGAACAGATGTATAAATTTTCAGATTCACACAACGTTTGCAAGATTAGAACCTAAATTGACGGTCTAAAATGGAAAGTTAGTCTCCTTGGCTGCCCCAGTCGTTACAAAGCTATCAAGTAGCACTTATTGGCGCGAAAGAAGAGTCCCTTTTAATTTTATTTTTTATTTTGTGCGAGACATGAGAGTGTATAGTTGTGTTTGTCCCATTGTACACTCGTAAATGCATTCTCATCGTCACCCCAAGAGATAGAAAACAACGAAAATAACTGAAGAAAAGAGAGAGTGTCGAGAAGTTTCGACCTTTACAATCGTTGAGGACACGGTGCAACCTAAAAAGACAAATATTGTTAATTGCGTGCGTTACCTTGTTTTTGCTGATCGCTGATTAAATTGTTTTTTTACATACTTGTAAAATATTCATTGCATATTGAAAACACTTGTTTTGTAAAAATAAAACCAATCGAACGCAGGCTTAGGGTTGTCCGACCTGTGATGGCATGCTGTAACTGATGTTGGCGTAAGTGAAGAGATTCCTTCCTAGAGTTTTCTCACTAGCCACTGGACTAACTGTGATCCTATATATTTTATACCCTTAGTCCCTTATCGTTGGAAAGAAGTATGCACACAAAAAATACAAAGCAATTCGAACGTTCAGGATTCGTGATTTTGTTTATTTCCCTTCGCTCTTGTGCCACTTTTGGCTACTTGCGAAGATGAGGATGAGTGGCGATACAATGAAATTGATGAAGGGACACTCCTCACACACCCATGACGAGGCCGCGGGATTCGAACGCCGAGACTCCTGGCGACGTAGCGTGCTGTGCTAACCATCATCCGCCATGACCAAAGGCCATCCTTTCAGGATTCGTCCATTACAGTGTGGCGAAGGGGTTTAAACTTTCACGTTTAAACGTACGTTCCTGTCGTCAGGAAAGAGATGAGCAGGCAACAATGTTTTCTTTCACCCATCCAACTGGTATAAATCATTGTTGCAGTTTAGTGTTGCTATGCGAAGGTAAACTTCCCTCAGGGCAGAAGAATTCAGACAAGATTTTAGGTGAAAAGGGGGCGGCGCCAGGGGTGCGCGAGTGAGTGCTTGCGCGCCCCTTAATTTTCTTCCGCACCCCCTTCAGCACACCCTACGTTCAACTGAAAACACTAACATTAATATGTAATATTATGTCATGTCATATTGAGCGCCGAATGATAGGTTATTATTGCATGCAACAGGCAAGCACTGAAAGATGTACCAATACTTTTCTGTACTTGCGGCAGCCTCTGTACAGATCAGCGGTCGTTTTTCTTCTTCCGTCAGCATTGTTGTTATCAATTTTTCTTCTTTTGTTTCTTCATGTGGTCTGTTCGTGGTTTTTGATAATTGCCTATAGCTTAATGTAAGTTATATTTTTTTTCTTTTTTGCATTGTTCATAAACGGTTTGTTTTCCGCCTACTTGTTCTTCCTTACACTGGAGCAAAAAATTCAGGTGCTTTTAAGGTATCACCTCATCAGGTCGTGCTCTGGAAATTATTTAATGCGAGTTGTAACATGAAGGGTTGTTTTCTTCTTAATACGTTCTATGTATTTGTTCCACGTAAAATGTCCAGTAAACGTACCATTTCAAGCTGTTTCAAAGACTGTTAGGAAGAGGCCCAATGTTCACGAAGAAATTTTACAGTTCGTTGTTGGGGATAGTGCGGCAGAAGGGATTTTAAAGATGACACAGTTCCTGTGCTCTTCGCGTTTTGTCTTGTGGCAGACGGTGCCTTCATTGGTTACATTGAGAAGGTTCAAAAATTGTCTTTTTAAGGGCAGGATGGATTTATTTTGTATTTCACTACTTTGTTCAATAAGACTGCAAAGTGTATCTGAATGTATACAATGCATGGTATGACCACTTTCTTGGAGTAGAAGACTTAATACATATCATCATGGACGTCCAGGTGGAGGGCACAGGGTGGGGGGGGGGTAGCATCCGTGGAAAATGAATGTCAGTCTTAAGTTATATATTTCACACATATATTTTAATTTCACTCAGTAATTTATGTTAATCAGTAGCGACGATTAGGGATGCAGTTGCCCTCCGCTTTTTGCTATTTTTGCCCCTGAACTGTGCTAAACCTTTATCTACCAAGGAAAAGTAAACTGTCCTTAACCCTCCCCTCCCCCACAGTATTGGCACCGGGCTCCCTCAATTTTGACAGGTTGCATGCGTGTTTCATGTTTTCCTTATTTTCAGAATCGCACCCCCTAACTTTCTTTCTGCAACCCCTCAGCAACCCTAGATGAATAATTCTGGCGCCGCCGTTGGTGAAAAGGGATCGAAACTACAGAGATATTTGAAGATACAGTCGTTGCATATTAAAATCAAGCTGAATGGAGGCACGAATTATCAGTTTTTCATAATTACATATTTCAAACTTCTTACTTGGGAAAACCGTATTTTCTTCATAAAGTTTTGTGATCGTGTTTTAGTTTTTCCTTGGATAAATGGAAATTTTTCATAATGCAAAGGGAAATTATACTTTCCACTTTATAAAACATTTGTTTGTTTTCTAAGTAACAATTTACGGAGTTCCGTGATTAATAATATAATGAAATCAGAGTGCTCGTGTTCCCATCATCGCGGTTATCAGCTTAAAATGAGTTTGAGTTTTTGTTTTCAGTCCACTTTATGCACAGAAAGTCTAATCAGGTCTAGTCTTACAGTTTAAAGTGGTATCCGAAACAGCATGTATCGAACTCAGAACCTCCTGATTACAAGGTGACGACGTTACCACTGCGCCATCAGGGAGAGGTCTTGGCTTAAAAATCGAAAGATTCCTTGGTAAAGGAAACATTCTCTCTTTCAAGTTTTCATGTCCATGCCTATGTGCGCAAATTAAATGTAAGTACAGAGAACTTCCCAATGTTTCCTTTTCTCTCTCCAAGCTACTCGTGAAGAAAAATATAAAAACCATTAACGTCAATAGTCATTTGCAATTTAGAGCAAGCCTTTACATGACAAATTGCATGATATGCTTACAAAATTTCAAGGTTGTATAAATCAGTTTGATTTATTTAAATTGTGTGATTGACAAAAATCAGTGTTTCATGTCACTTTTAAAATAAAATAAATATACAATAATGCACATAAGTAATTTGTGGATATCAGAATCACTTGTGGTGAAAATACATTAATTTCTTAATTTCAATAGTTTTTACTTAAAGTGGGCTTAAAACCAAACTTAAACAAAGAAACAATTTCCAGGGAAAATTAAGTGGACAAATTATATGTACTCATGGAGTTAAACTCGTAAGAGTTATGAATGCAGCACTAGCCCCCCTCCCCCCCGCCTTCCCAACAGATGCATAAAATCAGCTTAAATGTGAACTCCTTGGCGTCGTCCTCTCCTTCATTAATTAACTGCCATATTAATGCTAAACTTCGTCACACCTTTTGCCCTACTCAAATACTCTGGGTTTTGAGATATTGCATGAAATAGAAAGACGCAAACATTTGCACCGCACTACAGTGACAATGATTCATGGATTACTGACAAAGTAAATCGGCAGGCTTCCTTTGTAACTAGATTTCTCGGAGACATTAGATGCCACACAACAATCGTAACATAACCCCCCACCTTTACTGTTATTGGAGAGTTTGGCTGGTTGTTTACATCCCGGCTTCTCACCTTTGATCAAAGCCGTGCCGCCTGAAAGTCTCCCTCCCTTCTTTTATCTGCTCAAGCTACAGCGAGGGCATTTGAAGAGGTGTTTGTTTTTCGTTACAGGTACTTTGTCTGTGGGCTGCATAGGAGTTCGTAGACACTCGGATTAGGGGGGAGTGGGGGCAAAAGCCCTGATGAAAATCCAGTCGGGGAAATTAAAACCTCATTCCATATCAAAGGCCCATACCCAGGTTTTTTTAGGGTGGGGGGGAGATCCTAAAATGCGGAACAAAGAGAAGAGCCGAAAATGCAGTTGGATTAGTTAAGTTAGATTATTTTACGTCACTTTTCTGCCATTTTTGGCTAATCGTGTAATCGTGACGATGCGGATGATTGATGATATGATGAAATTGATTAAAAACACTTACAAAGAACACTCATGTCCAGACCGGGATTCGAACCTGGCGTCAGAGCGTGATACGCTAGCCACTCTGCCACGGTGGTAGGCGAAAAGCTGTTGGAGTATTAGATGTGACCAGCAATGCTATGGTGGTTTTGCAAGGAGATATATAATTGTAGATTTGAAATTATGGTCCAAAGTAACGGAAAAAAATCAATTCATCGATAGACACCCCCTCTCCCAACCTGACAATAAACAGCACAGTCGCTCACATACAAAGTCTGTCACACAACGTACAACTGAGTGATTATTTTTGCACTCAATTCTCAGAAGTATTCTTATAGTACTTTCCTCCCCAAAATGTGTTTTCAATTTTCCATTAATTTTCTTACACCAGCACCATTGAACAACCATGATAATTCTAGGTTTAGATAAAAATATATTTATAAATTTAATTATGCGCATTAGCAATGATTCTTCAATGCCCTTATAATAATTAACAAAAATTAGTGTGTCTGAATGAAATTATGTGTGAAATACATATAATTTAAGGTGGACATTCATTTTACAGTGGGGTGTTGGCCTCCCTTGCTCCTCCTTCCGGACGTCAATGGTACCGGTGATTGGATGCCAAAACTTGGGTGTGCAAGGAAAGTTTACTTTCTCTTAGTAGACAAGGCTTAGCTCCAAGAGGCAATGTTCCGGGTGCAAAAAGTAGAGGGGCAACTGCCCCCTTGTCCACTAATCTGCAGAATTTTAGAAAAAAAATGTACATGTCGCATTTGACGTAGTATCAGAATCATTCAACCACCTAAGTATGAAGGAGTGCTAAAAACAAGAAATTTTCCGGAATGTTAATGACAATAAATTTGTTAGAGGATAAAGTGGGAAAGTCCAATTACATAGTAAATAACGTAATTGCTTGGAACTCTCATTGGCATGAAGATATTTCATTTTTCTTTAGTAGTATAATATTGTCGATAAGATTCCTCTACACTAAATTTCTAATCGGCAGTATTAAGGGGCAACTCCCCCCCACTCCTTTGCCCACTCCTATGGTGGGCTGTACTCTTGAGATTTGTTTTACAAATTTATACAATACATAACTAGGGCCCGGGACTTTATTGTTATAACATATTTTTCATTTGGCATCGAATCGAATACTTATCTACGCTTATATGATGAAAATCAGCCGAAATAGACAAACTTGACATGGCATATTTTAACATATTTTACCAATTTCGCGTCTTTACAACGTATTTCTTCAATTTTCTCATAATAAGACATATTTCTGTATAATTTTGTAATTGTCTTGCACATAATCGGTTATTTTATAATTTATTCTTCGTACCTTTAACGCAACGGATAGTTGATATTATCGATGGTAGTATAATTAAATTAAGGACAAAGAAATTAAAAGAAGATGCGGTTTTTTCTGACCAACTAATACAGAACAATAATAATCCCACCCCCGATTTTTTTTTTATCCCGCGGCAGTTGATAGCCGTGCGAACATTATTGAGGAAAGAATGTACTGTCATTGTTGTGCATGCACAAGACTCACAGTAAACAAGTGTCAATTGTTCTCGTTTGTTTACCTTTTTTTCGCTTCTCACAACGATCAGTCAAAAGCCAAAATAGCATTCTGTACATTACAGCCCCTTCTCTATCGGCAATCGAGTACAGGAGTTTCAAGATATTTTTCGTTGGAGCCAGTGTGTATACCAGTGTCCTGCGGTGATATCGACACTTGGGGTAGCAATCAGTGGCGTGCCCAGGGAGGTTGTTGTGGGTCATAATCCCCCTCCCCCCTTTAGGGCCCAGTATTCCTAAAACTAGAACGTCAAAGAAAGGAAAGGATTGCAAAATGAGGAAGGACTACTGAAAAGAAGCGCGTGTTAATCCCACCCACTTTCGAAAATCCAAAACATGTTGATTTGACTATTAAGCCAGAGATCCCGGGTTCGAACCCTTACTTTGCCATGGGTGTTATTTGTGTTTGTTCCTTCATCAATTTTATCGTACCATCTTGACGATTAGCCAAAAGTGTGGGAAAAGCGAAGTAAAACAAACGAAATTAAACAATCAATCAATGATTTGATTTATGCTACTTAGCGTGGCTGTCACATTTGGTTAATCGCGAAGATGGTACAATACCATGAAGTTACATACCTTTTGTTAAATAACAAAAATAAAATAAAATCAAAAGGAAAATAGATTAAAGAGAATTATGTAATATTTCAGGAAACATATAAGCAGCATGACTTTTTATTTGCCAAAGAGGGGTGTACTGGACCCTGTGCTCTTTTAGTTATAGCTACCCCCCCCCCCCCCCCGTACGCATCCATGGATGTCCTGATTTTCTGTTCAGAAAACCTGGTCAACCTGGTGTACGTACAAAATAAAATTGGTATCTTGTTCTGAACAACTGCGTCAAATCTCCTCTGATTTCAAGCCGCGTGCCGCCTCTGTTTGTTGTCTTCTCTGTGACACCGCCGCGCCGCACTCCACTTTCTCGCAATTCCAGACCGACCGCCGCCATATCCACCTATCCTGTTGCGTATTTGTGTTTTTGTGTGACATTGTTGTAGCTTGGTTACGTACAAATCAACTGTATTTTATGTTATAGTAGGGTGACCAGATATTTGTTGACCAAAAAGAGTATAGTCTATACTGTAGGTTGAAGGTGCGCATGCACATAACATAAATGAGAAGGAAAATACGGGTGGTTATTTGTTATTGCTTCTATTATAGCCCCTATAAAATAGGCCTACACTATACAGATTCAAATTACTTATGAGTCTAATGTAATTAGCTAATTACAAATACTTACTCACCAATGGGCACCATCATTCATACTTCTGGGATGATTTTGCTTTCTCGAGTATGTTTAATTCGTCCTTTATTGCCTGTCCAAACTCTTCACTGGTCATGTCCAAATTGAATTTCACTTTCATTACTTGTTCAAGAGACACAATCACTTTTAAATTTGACCCAACCTGTACTGACCCCCACTTACCCATCATTGTTTCTTTTCTTTCCCCCCAATCTTCAAGATGTTTTTCAATGGCTTTTGAAATTGCAAAGTAAGTGTCAAAAATATCATTATTATTACATTCCAATGAATTTGAAATATGTTTTGCTTGTTGATGGAATATGAAAATTACTCTTGAAATTGTTCATAGGAAATTCTTGACTCAAGGAGTAAATACCTCAGTTTGTTGGCGTTTTCCGTTCTGTGGATTTTAACGCACATTTACGTGTAAAATAATGAATGAAAGTAAATAGCAAGGAAAAGAGTATATTTGGGGATTTTTGCAAATTGAAAAGAGTTTAGAGTATATGAACCTCTAAAAGTGTATAATACTCTTAAAAAGAGTATGTCTGGTCACCCAAGTTATAGGTATAACACAGAATTACCTATAAATGCATTACGTACAAGTAAAGGTTAATTAACACGTTTTAAAATTATATTTTCCCAAGACCTACAGTAATTGACGTATAAAACCGAATTACGCAGAACTGAGTTACGTATGAACGAATGTGGATCGTGACAGCTACGTTCAGATTGGATTCGATTGTTGGGCAGAGTAAAACACCCAAACAAACAGGCTGATCTAGAATAGGATATCACATTGTATCAATTTGATAATTCATAGTTAATTCAAATCACCAAATTTCGTACTTGTAACTAATAGTTTCGAAAATATCGCAACACCAAATATACCATGTGATATCGGTTTGGTGTTTGATTTCTTTTTTACTTAAACCTATCCAATCATTAATTTTACCTTAACACCAAGCACCATTAAAGTATTTATCGAACCTATTGGTAAACAGCTAATAAACACAAGAAACCAATAGAGGAGTAGCATAACCAAAATCTCTCTCTTTTCTGTCCGGTTTAATTGATTGATTTGGTGTTTTAAGTCCACTTTATGCACAGTAAGGCTAATCGGGACTGGACCTACAGTTTAAAGTGGGATCCGAACCACTGCGTGCCTCCACCGGGTATCGAACCCGGAACCCCCTTGATTACAAGGCGACGACGTTTCTGTCCGGTTTAAGTACTAGGGTATAATAATCGGAGGTTGAAATATTCAGCTAATGAAGATTTTTCTTCTAATCTGGTAATTCGCTTTCTACTTTTCTAGTGATTAACATTTTATGTTGCAGTTGCAGGTGCATAAAAATATATGTTTGGTTGAAAATATATTTTAACGCCAAAAAGAAAACTTGTGAACTATCGGTCATTCTTAATGCGTCCCCAGGGCCTCCCCGATGGTGCATTGGTAGCGTCGTTGCCTTGTAATCAAGGGGTTCGGGGTTCGATACTCGGTGGAGGCACATAGTGGTTCGGATTCCAATTTAAACTGTAGGTCCAGTCCCGATTAGCCTTACTGTGCATAAAGTGGACTTAAAACACCAAATCAACCAACCAACCAACGATTTGTGAAAGTTTTGATGAATTTACTTACTTTTATAGCTCGTAATGCAAGATAGTACAGTTATTCAAAATTTTCTTGTGAAGTAATACATTTCAAGCCCGATGAGACGCGGCAAGAAATTTAATAATATTCCAAATTGTTTCTTGCAGACAACAGGAGCCTACTAGGCGTATGTCCACAATTTAGATGCGAAGAAAATCGTAAACATCAAGAAGTTTTTACTTGCATTTTGCTATTTATGGTCAAAATTATATGTATACTGGTTAATTGCGGCGATGAGGATGAACTATTAAATATGTGATAAAAGAAACACAATCTAAAGGCAGCCACACCCTGACCAGGATGAATATCATGGCTCATTGAATTTGCTGTTGACAGCACGTGCTGTCGACAGCACGCCTTGCAACACACACCACCATCCTGAGCCCAAAGGAAATTTTCCTACCTGGCCACCTTTAGTTGTCTTTGTTAGGCTGTGAAGTGGAAATGGAGACTTGCTACTCCTTGTCGCAGGCCTGTCTCTCATCCCTCCCTCATGTATATGCCAGTGGGCGATGCACTGACCATACGTAGGGGACGATTCGTTGCTGCCACTCGAGAAGAGGGAAAACATGTGCCATATACTAAGTTAAATACAATTGAGTCGCCGTAGTTTTCTGGTTTTCGATATCATAGTCTGCTCCAGTTGTTCTCACGGTGCCACTGGCGTAAGCAGGATTTTTGTTCTGGAGGGGCTGAAATTCTAAAGGTGTATAGTATATAGCTTTGTTCTAGAATTGTGGGATACCGAATAAAATATATAGGCTATCGTACATTTTCAGCTTTTCACTATTAAAACTGTACTCGAAGACAGAAATTTTTATCGGGTGTCATTTTAACTTTAAGGGAGGTTTGCGTTTACATCTTTCCTTTCTGTGAGTTCTTACAAATTTTCATTTAACATTTGGATTTTCTTAAAATTTCTGGAGGGCAGTACCCCCATCAGCGCCCCCCTGCGTACGCCAGTGCAAGGTGCTATGCCCCACAGGAAATCGAAACCTTTATTGCTCGCACAAAATCATGCGTGTCGTGTCGTTTCAGTGTGAAATCCCCATGTAACGTGCTTCTTGAAAACAAAAATTTTGAACTGAAGGGACTGGACACAAGCTGCATTTGTAGCTTGGACTGGACTATGTTCTCAATACGGTGCATCGTGTCACCTGTTTCTGTTGTTCCCGCATACGCAATGAATCTTTTGCATTAGATTGAAGGGTCTCGTGTCGCTTGTCGCTTGGGTGTGAAATCACCATGTCGCTCGGGCCGTGCATCAAATTGACTTGGTCTGTTCACTTGTGCGCGGTGTATGTGTTGCTTTAGTGAGCTTTTACATGTCGCTCGAACTTAGCTCTTCTCTCATTGAGAGATTTCACATTGAAGAGACATGTGGTGCTTGAGGATCTCACCAGTCGAACTCAGTCTTCTGGGGCTACCGGTAAGGTGTGAAACGTTGATATTGATAGACTAGTTCCGAAGCGATAAGTGTTGTGTGTCGCTTTGGTCTGAAAGCTGCTTGGCATCTCCGTGTTGCTTGTCGCCTGTAACTTTCAGACCGAAACGTCAAGCAACACGTGGATTTCACTCCAAACAGCAAGTGCAAATGACATATGTCGATTGGAAACGCGTCAATCCGCAGCAACGTTTCATAACGTAGCGGCAGGCATAATAGGGCTCAGAAACTTGCGTTGGATTGGTGCAGTAGCGTACGCAGGATTTCATCAAGGGGGGTGTTATTTAGTGAACTTTCTACAAATTCACATTACCATTGTTTTATTATACTTTAATTAATAATAATAAATTAATTAATAATTATTATAATTAATTAATTAATTAGTTTACTTACTACTAATAATTACTACTAATGCAGCTGCAATTTATTAAAGAAATACAACAAAATTACATTTCTTTTGTTTCTTTGTTACAAAATAATTGTCTAGTCAACGGTTGTATATGATAAGTGAGACATTTTAAGTGTGAAGAAAATCCATAAAAACAAGCAAATATATTAAATTTATTGAAATAATCGAAATATGAAACTCATTCAAGGAGCCGCGCTGGTCTAGTCTGACAACTTCTTGGGATATCCGGGTTCGATTCCCGAAATTGGTTGGAATTTATCCAGCCTTGTCTCCGCACCCAGCCTCATAGCAATGGGTACCTGAGAGCAACCCTGGGGGATGAAGGCTGCCGGAGCATGGTGCTGATCACATCACCTACAAAATAGTTCGAGATCGAGAATCTTTGGGGGCCACCACACTACTACGTGTGTCTTCATGGCACGGTGCTATATGCACGGGGGAATTTACATGACCTTTACCTATGGAACTCGCCCAGGATGATGATGATGATGAAGCGCGAGAATACATGTTGCCAAATTCCACTGAGTCTATGTTTTCGTTGAAAAGTACGTTTATAGACATTCCAACACATTTATCACTTCTAGGTGATTCACAAAGCACTTCTTCAACATTATTTAATGATGTGGATGTAGACTCAGCATCACTTGAGAGTTCACAAGGGGATGTGAAATCATTAAAGGGAAGAACGTTTGCAATAAGGTCGGCACACTGCGACGAAGCAAGGAATTTTCACAATTCTCGCGAGAGTCACTGCGCGACTTTTTGCAAAAAAAAAAATATGCAAAATTGAACTTTGCGGCCGCTTAGATTGTGTTTGGAATGTTCTTTTCTCTCCATGCTGCATGGGAATAATAATTCAAATTATTATTATTATTATTATTATTACTGTCGCAGATCTTTGACTGTGATAAATTAGCCATTTTTAATTTTTTCTACAGCATTTTCCATAATATTTCAAAAGCTCAAGGGGGGGTTTAAACCCGGTAACCCCCCCTTGCGTACGCCACTGGATTGGTGAAATCCTCAAGCAACACGTGTCGCCTGTAAGTTCGGTGTGAATTCTACCTTACTTTAGAGACATGTATTACGAAAAATATTGAAATGTTAGTGAAGAACCTATTCTTATTAATGTTTAACTACGTATTTTGCCATTTATGAACATATGCATCTGCATTCTAGTGACGAAAGAAACATTTTAAGGGTGGAAGGTATTTCGGGAAGGAGATTGAAGTCGTACTCTTAAATACTGTCACCACAGAGGAGGAGCAAATTTTTAACGAGTGGAGTAGACGGAGAAAACGAATAGTTAGACCACAATTAAGAACGTAAATATGTATGTTGTTTTTGTACTATATTGTCCTGTATCTGGCTTTTGTGCTTTAGTTAGATTAAGCGCAATCATTTCCAGTATTCTAGCATAGGAACTCTGGTTAAATATTTTGTTAATTAATACAAGAAGAAATCCTACTAGTTTGCTTTCTTGATGAGGAAATACACAAGCATTTCCTACAATATTCTTTGCTCGCTCACACGCGCCCTCCGGCAGATTGCTACAATTCTTCGTTGATATATATCTTTTCCGAGAAATACGAGACATAATTGCCCAAGCTCAAACCGATATATTAAATACGGCTACTATCACACAACGAACCCTCTCAGAACGCAATCGTGAAGCGCCGTTAACATTTCCCATGTAGGCAATGATGTAGCAACGCTGCATTCTCCAGCGTTGCAACTTATGCAGCACTGCGAACAATGCAACGTTCAGAGCCGTCAGTGAAAAATGCTGAGTCATGTAAGTTGAGGGGAAGATCCGACAACGCTGTTCTCTGCAACCGCAGGCCACACCCCCTACGATCTTCCTCGCTCCGCCTTGACGTCACCGCTGATGTAGTTCCGCAATTTTTCACACACTGCAGATGTCTCTGGCGTCGCACAAACGACACACACGTTGTGTGTAGGTGATAAGCACAGAGCCCCGTTGAGAGGAACCGATAAACACCTGATACACACGTACAGGCACAATGCCCCGAAAAGAGGAACCACAAAAATGCACTGTTTTGTAGCATAACTCCGAGTACAATTGTCGGACATTATTCTATCTTTTATCAAAATATAGATCTTTGTCCCCTTCGTCGATTAATTCCACGACATTAAATTTTCCTTTGCCGGTTCGGCCATAATATTAAATAATGTGCTTTCTCATTCCGAGGAACCACGAAAATTACCTCGCAATGAAAAAGTCCCTCTTAATGCTGGTAATTTTTCTGATCTTGTTCCTCCTAATGACGGGTATACCAACGCGCACACACACACACACACACACACACACACAGAGAGAGATAGAGAGAGAGAGAGAGAGAGAGAGAGAGAGATTTTTTCCAAGTTTACAGGATTATTCTCTAGTTTACTCAAATAACACAATTTAGATGTGTTTTGAATTATATTTTGTACAGATGAAGTATGTTTTGACAAGTTCTACCCTTTTATTTTACAAGTTTAGGCTTATTATTACTCAAATAACACAATTTAATCCAGTCAGGAAGGATTTGTTATTATATTTTGGATGCACAAAGAGAGGTTTTCAACTTTTTTATTGATTTTTTGCAGGGTATGTATTAATTTTTATTTATTTTGTTTTGTATCATATATACATTTACAAATTTTTAACTTAGAGTTTAGTATTTATTTAATTTTTTCAAAAACACTAAAAAAAGTACTTTTAGCTAAAATGTAAGCCACAGAATATATTATTATTATTATTATTAGGGTTTACTGATTTCCACTATGCTATTTTTGGTTCTGTATTTCTATATGTATTTATTTAGGGCAGGTTACGCCTGCCACGTAGGAAAGTTTGTTTATTTTAGAGTTTGCTGAGTATTTTGTTACTGCTATACTAGGTAAAAGTTTTCTAAATATACCAGATAGAGCTCTATATACTTTTGTTTTTGCTATTTTGGAGATGATGCGATCAGCACCACTCTCCATCTGCTTTTTATTTTATATACCCAATATTATTTTGAGGCTTAGTGAATTCTAGAGCCTATTTATGCAGGAGAGAGGACTTGAAAATTTTGATCTCAGACAACCCACAACTATTTGTCAGAGTATTTTAAAGGATATTTTATACTTATTATGTGCCACTAGAATATCAAAGCTTGCTTAATTTTTATGTCTGTAATGCATTTATTGTATTTCTAGCTAAGGCTTACTGGATAAAGTACACGAAATGTTTAACATTTCAACTATTTGCTTTTATACGAAGCCAAATTTTTAGTGTAACGAAAATTATGATGTGTCTATGAGGTCTGAAACCCTTTTACCGAGGGTCCATATTTGGACGCTTACTAATATTGTTTTTTCCCCTTACATATAACAATTTAACAATATAATTACAATACGAAGTTAACAGACGGCTTAGGGGCCTAGGTCCACTTTCCAAACTTTTTACTATTCTAGAAGAATAATTTAGCCTTATAGCCTTTTTCAAGGTATTTTTGAAGTATTACTGGTTTTTTGGGTGCATCAACATTTGGGTTATTTCCATTTTCTTTATTATACGAGGCTACAATCACTATATGTCTATGAGGACTAAAATCCTCTGATTGAAACTAAAACCTTAGGCTGTAACTAGGGACTTAGTATGTGTATATCGACAATTTATAGGACAACACGAACCTTACAAAGGATTGTAGGTGATGTAGGCCCACACGCCAGAGCTTTGTTAATCTGCAAGAAGTATTTACAGCTAATGCTACGAGGAAATGAGGTTGATTTTTTACTGTTTCAAAAGAATGCTATCTTTTTATACACCCAATATTTGCTTTTTCAAGTAACTACATGTACCAGAAGCACTTACAGGCCAACTCTAACTAGACTTCGACTTATTCTATATCAGGTGCTAAATTTATAAAGAACTATGATTGTATATATTTCTGAGGAAGTACGCAAAAGCAGATTATCTGATTAAAGTATCTGAAAAACAGATTTTTCTATGCAAGTATATTTTTATTGACTGGATTATTTAACAGATCAAACAGAAAGACTGCAAAATTTATTAAATGTAGTTCTATAGTATAGGTGGTTTCAGAGATATAAAAAGAACAAATATAAGATTTCGCTTTTTTTTTGCTTCTGAGGCTAATCGCGACGCTAAGGGTAAATGGCGAGGAAATGTAATGGAGGAGAAACAGTCCCAAAAGTTATGGGCTGCATGTAAGTTAATACCACAGAGATATTACAGTAGGTGTAGGTTCTACCACCAGAACATTTCTATCATAATAATACTGGTTATGCTGTACTGTTAGCTAAAGATGCTGATATTTGAGAAACTTAAAAGCTTATTTGCAAAATTTTAGATAAATAATAATCTGTTAGACTGTAAACATATTTTATATCCATTCTGCAAAAGATCCGATGACAAAATTTAAAAATTGTAATCGCCCAGACAGGGATTCGAACCCTGGTCAGATAGGTTAAAAGCCTAACGCTATACTAACTAAACTATCTGGGCACAAGGTATTCTTTTTTGAAAAGTTAGTTATGTTAAGAAATATATTGAAACACTTGAGGACACTTTTGGTCTGGTTCGACAGAAAAGGAGACAACATTTCTAAATTTTTACAGACTGGGTGTATTTTTCCACTATAGAGGCCTTCACTATATGTAATTCGAAACGCTAAAGTTCAGCTAGCTTCCAAAATTGAGGTAAAGATTGTGTTTGGCGAGATTAACAAGTTACAATTATATCCAGTTACGGACAAATAAAGCTAAAACTCTTAGATTTACTGTACTAGCCAAGTTTTAGTAACGTTTTCTTCACTTTAGTACAAATACCAAAGAAATAGGTATATTTTATTTATAATTTGACAAAATGTACTAGTATTTAATTTACAAAGTTAGGTAAAAACAGTATTTTTTAAAAATATTGTTACTGCCTTCAAATTTTATGTTATTTAGCCACTAACAACTGATTTACACTGTTTGGCATCCTTTAAATAGGAAAAGAAGGAATTATTTGTTTAGTATTTTTACTTTATATTTATATTTATTTAAGAAAACAATTCTACAGTTTAACTTAATTTTAACAAATTGTTACTAATATAACATATCAAAGTTATGTTATTTAGAGTGTATCAAGGCGTATAAAGTTAATATTTGTACTTATCAGTTCAACTAACAATTATATTTTACACACAAAAGATAATGTTTACAGTTAAATTACTTGAATCAGAGAATAATATTTTACAGTAATTGATTCATTCAGCACTAGTCAGTACTTTTATGCATCAGAAAGTTTTCTTAATTTTCTATTACGCATGCTATTTTGGGCTATTTTTAAAATGTATTTCTAGGGCAAACTGGATTAATTTTCTGCTTATAATGCACAATGCTTTGTACGTTTGTTATATTCTCTATGTACAATCCAAATATTATGCTTATTTAATGTATAACTAACTAACTCTCTAGCCTTTTTATACCCGAATGTTCATGGCTGCAGCAACACATGCCTTTCATCTGTCCCTGTCCTGAGCAAGATCTATATACTCCTTTCCTTCCCTACCAATTTCCTTTAGGTCCATCTCTATATTATTCCTCCATCTTTGTTTTGGTCTTCCTATTGGTCTTTTACCGGCAGGTTTCCCAACAAGAATCCTGTATACTCTTCTTTCCTCTCCCATTTGTACCACAGGATCTACACACCTAAGTCTTCTTGATTTAATCATTCTAATAATATCTGGGTATGAATACAAATTATGTACTTCCAAATTATGTAACCTTCTCCATTTATCTGTCTCCTCATCTGTTTTAGGCCCAAATATTTTCCTAAGGATTTTATTTTCAAATACTCTCAATTTATGTTCCTTTTTCAATGTAAGGGACCAAGTTCATTTACTGTATTTAACTTTTATTTTTTGTAATTAACAAAAATTAAAAGCTTATACTGTTGTTATTATATCTTTTTCTATCAGCTTATTTTGAAATTAATATTATTAGGTATAGTCTTTGATTTATAACTATATTGCTTTTTTTATCAATTTATCTAAGAGTACACGCAGACAAACACATGTGTTCACACTTTTATGTAAATAGATATGCCATTTTTCAATATTTTAGTATGAAGATTGCACTTTAGCTATTTAAGCAAGGGTAGGAAAGGTAGGATTTCTGAGAATTTGTTGCAGGATTTTGTTGTCCAAGTATAGATGAGAACTGAGCTGGGAGACTGTTTTGAACCTTTTCATGAGAGTTTGCATGTGAACTGTATGCAAATTGAGCACTATTGACTGTGCATGCTTCTAAGTTTTGCTGTTATTTTACATCAAGTCTGTGAGACTGTAGTCAGTTTTCCCATTTCAAGTAGTTTTTATTGATTGTATTTGTATATGTTGTGGGGACTTAGCAGTTTTATGTTATGAGTCAGTTTGTTGTAGAATATTTTTACATGATTGTTTTGAGATATTGAGTGTCTGCTGTTTTACTTGTAATTATTTTCCTTCTTGTGTTGTGTATTTGACTATATTTTGTCCAAGTTCGTAGTAGTTAGAATAATTGTTATTGACTTGTAGATGTAGGGAGTAATAATCCTTTGCAAGATGCCCTATACTTTAGTCTGAATATTATTCTTAGTGTTCACTTTTGAAGCCTTAGTATTCTGGTAGTATTATTAATGTAGAGGTAAATTAGGCTGAAACGTAGGCATTTTTTCTGATAAATTATACTCACTTAGTTGTTTCAGCAGGTAGAAGTTGCATGATGGTTTACTGCTGATGATGTTCATTTGCTCTTCTTATGTACTACGTATGATGTAGCTTACTTGAGTAACTGGAATTTTCTACTGAAAAAAGGATTGCTTGTCTATTTTATTCCTATGTTGTTGAGTTTGTCCATAAGCAAGCCATGTTTTTTACTCTATCCTATGCCTTGGAAGAATCTAGATATATTGTGTTTGCAGTTTTATGCTTCTCTAAGGTTTCAGCTATGTAGTTTTAAACTGTGCTATGGCTTAACTATTGATTTCTTTTTCTGGATGCCATGTTGGTTCTGTGTATTCCTTTTGCTGCTTGAATTTGACTTAGGTTGTTTGCTTTTTTTCTTAGATCTTTATTTGTTTATTTGTTCAGTATTTTTTATTTTTTTGAAATTTAATTACTTTAATTTTACATTAACTAACATATTTTACTTTAACAACAAAAGAATTTACTCTAGTATAAAAACTTCTTCTAACAAAAATGTACTATTATAACTTTTAATTTTAGAAAATTGTATTTTTAAAACTTTAACTTTGAAAAATTGATTTTTAATTACTTTAATTTTACATTAACTAACAAATTTTAAATTAACAACAAAATAATTTGCTATAGTATAAAAACTTCTACTAACAAAAATATACTATTATAACTTTTAATTTTAGAAAATTGTATTTTTAAAACTTTAACTTTGAAAAATTAAATTTTAACACACTTTGACTTTAACAATGTACTTTGAATTTTTTATGTAAAAAAATATTAAAAAATAAAAAATACTGAACAAATAAACAAATAAAGATCTAAGAAAAAAGCAAACAACCTAAGTCAAATTCAAGCAGCAAAAGGAATACACAGAACCAACATGGCATCCAGAAAAAGAAATCAATAGTTAAGCCATAGCACAGTTTAAAACTACATAGCTGAAACCTTAGAGAAGCATAAAACTGCAAACACAATATATCTAGATTCTTCCAAGGCATAGGATAGAGTAAAAAACATGGCTTGCTTATGGACAAACTCAACAACATAGGAATAAAATAGACAAGCAATCCTTTTTTCAGTAGAAAATTCCAGTTACTCAAGTAAGCTACATCATACGTAGTACATAAGAAGAGCAAATGAACATCATCAGCAGTAAACCATCATGCAACTTCTACCTGCTGAAACAACTAAGTGAGTATAATTTATCAGAAAAAATGCCTACGTTTCAGCCTAATTTACCTCTACATTAATAATACTACCAGAATACTAAGGCTTCAAAAGTGAACACTAAGAATAATATTCAGACTAAAGTATAG